>NC_072779.1:26929216-27251393 GCF_022539595.1 Amphiprion ocellaris
GCTTTTTTCATAGTATAATAGATCTCACACGACAGCAGTCACTAAAGGTGAAACTTTCACCCATCATGCTTTCATCAGCTGTTGTCTGTTGAGAGCTCACACAGCAGAGTTGGTTTAATAGGGCTGTGTCAGCAGTGGGGGATTTTGACTGTAACTGTGCAGTTCATTTTGGGCATTGTAAAATGGAGATTGAATTAATACTACCTAAATAAATTATGAATGAAAATATAATAATTATCCCAATTTATTATACCATTTGTCGAGCCTTTTCATACCGACAGCTATTACACAATGAAAACACAATTATAGATTCAGAATGTTAAAAAGTTCACATCTAGGGTACATAATGGTGTATTATACCCCTTGTAGGCTAAGTATCAGTCTGAAAATTGTAGTAGTGCCAGTGAACTGTGTATAGTTCAAATACGTTTTATAATCAGGACCCCCTTTAGTTGCCTGCCTCTATTTACAATTATTGCAGACAGATTCAAACAGAGCACAGAGACATGGCTCCATTAGACCTGTCTGCCCTGCCCAGGGCTCCAACTCTCCTGACAGACGTTTGTGTAGAGACCCTTGCCCTCCTGCTACTAAGTTGCATCTGCCTTGCTTTACCCAGCCAGGCCCATGTGAAAACAGCACTGCTGTGAGCAAGGAGAACTGCCTGAATGCTAATATGCACACTGGCCTTGAGTAGACCTCACCATCTGCAGCTCTTTTCTGTGGCAGCGAGGGAAGGAAGAGCTGGGGTGGTTTGTAGTTTGCAAGAAGCCAGCATTACCTCATGTCTAAAGAAAAGCCTCCGGTGTATTTCAGTATGATTCCCAGGGAACAATTACACAACATGGATGCACTCATTAGAATCACAATGGAGGCAGGCAGAGGCTGAGTTCACTCTGGCTGGCCTTCCTCTGAGGTGATTAATTGGGCTTTAGCATCACCATCCTAAGAGGAAGACTGGGATGTCGTGGCTGGCTGACTCCTCTAACTGATGGTAAAATAACTCTCAAGGACCCAAAGGTTCACAGTGTTTCCTCTACATTCATTCAGCAGCGGCGGGCCGCCATTCTGAAATCCTAGCCGCCGCTCCTTCAAATTTCTTTTTTTTTTTTTTTTGTTATTGTCACAAATACTCCAGCGCCACGTCTCCACCTTCACAGCAGAGTTCTGTACCATGTCGAGTACTCACGAGTACTAAGGTAAACTACAGATAACGATCTTGCTCAGTATCTACTCTTTGATACGTGGGATTCATACGAGGTTAATTACTCGCGAGAGCGCGGCCTTGAAAGTGACGTCACGTCAAGCACCCAGGCACCAGGACAGAGAGTCAGAGGAGTGTCGTCTTGGAAAATAGGGCAGCGACTTACCGGAGAAAAGTTATTGGCTTAACTGCTGACTGCATTTTCAAATGAGCTTGTTCGAATATTATTTTATTTTTAACATTCAGTCTTCAAAAAGCTATTTTCAACTGGCCAGTCAATAAATAGGTTGTACAAGTAAAATCTGCAGTCAAGGCTCCCAGAAAACCTGCCGCCGCTGCAGAAAAAAAATCCTAGAGGAAACACTGGTTCATCTGTGAGCTGATGCCAACTCTTCAAGGGTTCGAAGAATGTTTGTTGTGTATAGTGCAGAGCACTCCTTCTGGTAGCCTGCCATTTTACGGGCCACAAAGAATGGTGTTATGTTTTTTCCAATAGCATCCCCTCAGCTTAAATCTGAAAAACTAAGTCTTGTCAGGAAGGTTCACAAGATGACTGGTAAGGGCAGTACGCGCCAGGAACGAGCAGAGAGAGGCCGCCCGTTACGACATAAGGACAAGCGGTGCTAGCCCTTGGTCACATAATGGTGACGACGACACTGAAGACGAAGAGCTGTCCCTCTTCTCCGTGGTCAGGCTGATTGAATCATTTTGGAACGAGACTCGTGCCTCCATGGGCACTCTTCAGTCCACAATTGATTCATTTGCCTCTCGTCTCACTGATGTTGAATCTTCACTTCAAGATATTGATGGCAGGGTCACCAAACTCGAGGCTAAATGTGAGGCGCTGAGCAAAAGCAACACGATGCTTGTGTTTAAAACGGAAGACTTGGAGTCGAGAAGCAGACGGCAAAATCTGAGGGTTTTGGGAATCCCGGAAAATATCGAGGGACCGCAGACAACTTCATTTATGGCAGACTTTTTTGCTGCGCTGCTGGGCATAGACAACTCCAGAGCCTCTCCATTGCTAGATATAGCCCACCGCTCGCTGGCCCCCAAGCCCAAATCAGGGGCGCCTTCGTGCCCGATGATCGTCAAGGTCCATCACTTCCAGGCTAAACAGCGGATCCTCCGACTTGCGAGGGAGAGAGCCCCGCTGATCTTCCGCAGCCACCAGGTATGCATCTTCCCAGATTTCACCGTGGACGTCGCTAAACAGAGGGCTGCATTCACCAGCATCAAGCAGAAACTCCGAGCTGCGGAGGTGAGATATGGCCTCTTGTTTGCCGCACGGCTGCAGCTCACCTTTAACGAGAAGCACTGCTTCAACACCCCAGAGGCTGCTGGAAAATACTACGAGGAAGCGATCGTCCCAGCCCGGCCACCGGAATTGGGACCTGCCCCAAATGGTTAAGTTCTTCCTGGTCCTGCTCGTCTCTCCACTCAGGGTCCATGTTGGCCAAGTAGAAATCCGTGGACTTAATGTTTGGGACTGAGATTTCTGCTTCAGGGTGAGTTACATCTTTACATGTTGTCGGCTTCACGAATTGAACTGCTTGACAAACTGGCTCCACAAACTGTTGGTTATGCCATATGATGTTCGAAACTCTGGTGGCTGTATTTGTTACACGGCAGCCAATATCTGTGCTCTACCGGTTATGTAGTGGGCCACGGTCTGTTTTTCTTTTTTGTCTTTCTTTTTTAAAATAAGCCTGACAAATTAAACTGCTTGACAATCTGTCATTTCAAACTGTCTGAGGTGCCACCATGGGATATTGTTTCTCTTCTCTGTTTATGTTTTTACAGTTCAAGTACTTGTGTTATATTATTCCTCCTATTGTAGTTTTGCTAATGCACATGTATACATTTGGCGCACTGGTTTAATGCACAGTTTAGATGCACAGTAGTAGCTTTGGACTTTGGTGCTTCGTTTGGGGAAGCACTTGGGGGGTGGATCAGGTCTTATTATTATTTGCTTTTTTTCTCCCACACAGGTGTTTTTTGTTTTTTTTGTTTCTTGACTCTGATGTTCAGCACCTTCTCCAGATTGACATTTGGGGTTAAACATACTTCTGTGACTATCTCAGGCATGCATTTGTCTATTCGAAATCCGCTTGATTATGGTTGATAACTCAACGATTAAACTCTGCTCATGGAATGTACATGGGATTCAGAGCCCTGTTAAACAGAAGAAAGTTCTTAATTTGTTAAAGAGGGAAAAGGTTCAAATAGCTTTCATCCAGGAGTCTCACCTGAGCAATGAAGAGCACCAAAAATTAAAGAGAGATTGGGTTGGCCAGATATTTTATTCCTCCTTTACATCAAGAAGCAGAGGGGTTGCAATTCTGATCAATAAAGCCTTGCCCCTTACTGAAGTGAAGGTCAAAAGTGATAAACTTGGATGCTATGTAATGATCTCAGGGACGCTATATGGGGATAATGTCTCTTATTTAAATGTCTATGCTCCACCAGTATGTCCTCCTGACTTCCACACCAAAGTATTCTCCTTGTTTTCAGACTGGATTACTGAATCCTCGGTAATTGCGGGCGATTTTAACTGCTGTCTCAATCCCTGCCTAGATAAATCACATACTGGGTCAAGATCTAGTGTCGGTACTAGTCAGACTCTTTTAGGCTGCTGCAGAGATTTAGATCTTATCGATACCCGGAGGGCCCTCCACCCTACCGACAAACAATATTCTTTCTATTCTAAGGTACATAAATCCTCTTCGAGGATTGATTATTTTTTCACACCTCGTCATGCCCTTCAAAAAGTGATCTCATGCTCAATTGGTAATATTGTTATTTCAGATCATTCTCCATTGTTTTTGGTTATGTCCTGGAAAGAGCAGCGTCCTCTGCCACAGTGGCGATTTAAAAACTATCTTCTTAAAAACCCTGATTTCATAGAATATTTTACAGAGCAGTTCAAGTTCTTTCTGGCTGAGAATGATTCCCCAGAAGTCTCTCCTAGTGTGCTCTGTGAGACTGCTAAAGCTGTGTCGAGGGGCTTTACGATTTCTTTTTCTGCACATCTCAAACATAAGAAGGAGGCAGAACAGTGGAATTTGGAACAACAATTAAAGAAGCTTCAGAGAGAATTTGATATTAACCCTTCCAATGACTTGAGATCCCAAATCGATACCACAACAGCAGCTCTGGATACACTCATGTCATCAGAGGCCCAGAAATCCCTGTTTTTTGCTAAAGACAGAATGTATGAGTTTGGGAATAAGTCCAGTAAATACTTGGCAAATTTAGTTAGGGCTAGGTCTGACTCACAGGCTATTTCAGCCATAAAAGATGAGACAGGTAAAATAGTTCATTATGGTAAGGATATCAACAGATGCTTCCAATCGTTTTATGAATCTTTATATAAATCTGAAACTGAGCCTCAGTCAGAGGCCCTGATGCAAAACTTTTTGTCAGCCATCAATCTACCTCAGGCTTCTCAGACCCAGAAAGATCTGCTAAACAGTCCTATCTCACGAGAAGAAGTCGTTGCTGCTATTAATGAACTGCAAAACAACAAGGCCCCGGGGCCTGATGGCCTGATGGCCTGACTCCTGAGTTCTTTAAATCTTTTCAGAGCCTGCTAGTTGACCCTCTGCTTAAAATGTTATGTCACTCGTTTGACTCTGGCCACCTCCCAAATACTATGATGGATACCAACATCTCACTGATTCTGAAGAAGGGCAGACCATTAGAGGATTGCTCCTCATACAGACCAATTGCTTTGCTTGATGTAGATAGAAAACTTATCGCAAAAATTTTAGCTAGAAGATTAGAGCACGTCCTCCCAGACCTTATTTCGATGGACCAGACCGGTTTCATTTTAGTACGCAATGCCTGTAATAATATTAGGAGACTGCTGAATATTATTCAATATGGCACCAATTTGGAAACTAAAGCTTTTGTAGTCTCTCTCGATGTCGAGAAGGCTTTCGACAGAGTCGAGTGGCCATATTTGCTGAGGGTCCTCTCTAAATTTAATTTAGGAGATAGCTTCATCAAATGGATCTCTCTCTTATATGACTCCCCTCGTGCATCCGTCATTTCAAATGGTTGGAAATCTCCCACATTTGCAGTTGGGCGCGGCACTCGCCAGGGCTGCCCAATCTCTCCTCTCCTGTTTGCGCTCGCTATTGAGCCCTTAGCAGAGGTGATAAGGACTGACCCTCAGGTGGCTGGCATTACTATAGGTCCTCAAAAGCACACCATTTCCCTCTATATCCCTCTTAATTATTCGAAATCAGAAGCTATGCCCTTCACCCTTCATACCCCCTCGACCTCTTCTAGCGCTGTCCCCTTTCGATGGTCTCCTTCTGGGTTCGTCTATCTGGGTATACATATAACTCCATCCCTCTCTGGTCATTATAAAGCCAATTTTATACCTTTAATCCGTAAAATTAAAGAGGATCTGGCACGCTGGACAAGCCTTCCACTATCTCTTATAGGTAGGGTAAATCTTTTTAAAATGAACATACTTCCTCGTCTGCTCTACGTGTTCCAAATGGTCCCAGTTCTTCTGACTAGAAGGTCACTCTCTATCCTAAATAGTTCATTATCTTCCTTTCTGTGGAGGAACAAACGGGCCAGATTGAAATTACAAAAACTACAACTTCGCCAAGGAGAGGGAGGGTTGTCACTGCCAAATATTAAATATTATCAATTGGCTTGCCTCGGCCGCTATCTCTGGGAATGGTTTAGGAATGATCCCCGATCTACTTGGCTTAGCATTGAGGCCACCCCTCTGGATCCAATTCCTCTTCGTAATATTTTGTATATTTCTAAAAAATGGGTGGCAAACACAGTAAGGGCCAATCTCCTCCTCCAAAACACATTAAAGGTTTGGAGAATTTTTAATAAAATAGGATCTCAGAAGGATTCTCTCTCTCTATTCACTCCTATTCATTTAAACCCAGATTTTCCCCCTGGCCTTGAAGACAGGTCATTTTTCTTATGGTCTGAGAAGGGTATTTGTACTATAGGAGACTTAATCTCTGATAGCACTGTCAAATCTTTTAACCAGCTAATTGAACAACACAACCTCCCCTCCAGACATTTATTTAGGTATTTGCAGATCCGTAGCTTTGTCTCTTCAAAAGTAAGGTTATATCCTGGTGGGTTCTCTCGCTCTTCTATAGAAGAGGTACTGCAAGACCCTGAACCCCGAAAACTGATAACCAAGCTCTACAATACTCTGTCTCCTTCAGTGGGGGGCACTGGTCATCTTAAACTGCTCTGGGAGGCCGACCTGGGGGTAACAATCTCAGATGATGAGTGGGGTAATGTGTGGCTGAGCTCATCTGGCTGTTTGTCCACCAAAAAAAGTTAAGGAATTTCAGTTCAGAATTGCCCATAGGCTCCAGATTACACCAGTGCTACGGAATAAATTTAACCCTACACTTTCTAAATACCGTAATAAATGCAAGATTTCAGATGGATCATACTACCATTGCATCTATGATTGTCCCTCTATTCAAAATTTCTGGAGCAAGGTTGGCAACGAAATTTCCAGCATATTTGGTAAAGACCTGGAGCTCACTCCGATGTCCTGAATCCTTGGACTACATCCGGCACTGAACCTAAAACCTTGTATGCTGAGACTGCTCAGTGTTCTTCTGTTTAGTGCCAGACGGTGTATCCTACTTCAGTGGATCTCTGACAAACCTCCTAAGCTCTCACAGTGGTTACGGGGTATAATGAAACGACGTTGGCTTTATAGACAATTGGAGTTCTTTCTGGGGAAAACCTGGTCTGATTAGGAGAGACGGCATCCATCCCACTTTGGCTGGTGCAGCTCTCATTTCTACAAATATGGCTGATTTTATTAGAAATCCTAAAGCATGACAACCCAGAGTTCAGACCAGGATGCAGAGTTGTAGTCTTCCACACCTCTCTGCAGTTTCCTCTCAGCTGTCACCCTCCAGTAAATCACTTAGCTTTATTGAGACTGTGTCTGTCCCCCGACCACCAAAATTCAATAAATTAAGCAAATCAAAACTAAACAAAAGACATAGTAACCATAAAAATCTAATTAAAATTAATACCACTATTTCAACTGAGCGAAGAAACAGGACAATTAAATGTGGTCTGTTAAATATTAGATCTCTCTCGTCTAAATCTCTGTTAGTAAATGATTTGATAACTGATAACCAGATTGATTTGTTCTGTTTGACTGAAACCTGGTTGCAGCAGGAAGAATATGTTAGTCTAAATGAATCAACTCCTACTAGTCATACTAACTGTCATGTTCCTCGAATCACGGGCCGAGGAGGAGGAGTGGCAGCAATTTACCTCTCTAGCTTAAAAATGAACCAGAGACCTAAACCTAGTTACAGTTCATTTGAAAATCTTACTCTCAGTCTCTCTCATCCAGATTTAAAAGCTCAGAAACCAGTTTTATTTGTTGTTGTATATCGTCCTCCTGCTCCTTACTCTGAGTTTTTATCTCAATTCTCAGACTTTTTATCTGATTTAGTGCTCAGCTCAGATAAAGTCATTATTGTGGGTGACTTCAACATTCATGTTGACGTGGACAGTGACAGCCTTACGACTGCTTTTAATTCAATATTAGACTCAATTGGGTTTTCTCAACATGTAAATAAACCAACTCATAGTTTTAATCATACCCTTGACCTCGTTCTGACTTATGGCATAGAAATCAAACAGTTAACAGTATTTCCCCGGAACCCTCTTCTTTCTGACCATTTTATGATAACATTTCAATTTACAACAATAGATTGTATAGGAGTTAAGAATAAATATCATTACAGTAGATGTCTGTCTCACAATTCGGTGACTAAATTCAAGGAAATAATACCCTCTCTATTTAGTCCAGCACCACTTACTGATATAATGGAAGGGAAATATTATAATTT
The DNA here is from genome assembly GCF_022539595.1 of Amphiprion ocellaris. NCBI lineage: Eukaryota > Metazoa > Chordata > Actinopteri > Pomacentridae > Amphiprion > Amphiprion ocellaris. The sequence goes on from NC_072779.1 coordinate 26,937,302, forward strand.
TACCCCCACAGAAGCGGATTATATTGTTAATAATGCTGCAGCCTCACTGCGTACAACACTTGATAGTGTTGCACCTGTAAAAAAGAAAGTTCTATCTCAGAGAGGACCTGCTCCTTGGTATAATTCCCAGCTGCGGACTTTAAAGCAGGCGTCCCGAAAGCTGGAAAGGAAGTGGTACTCCACTAATTTAGAGGAAGTTTATGTAGCTTGGAAAAAAAGTCTAGTAATTTATAAAAAAGCTCTTCGTAATGCCAGGACAACATATTATTCATCTTTAATAGAGGAAAACAAGAACAACCCCAGGTTTCTCTTCAGCACTGTAGCCAGGCTGACAAAGAGTCAGAGCTCTGTTGAAACTTGTATTCCTTTAGCTTTGAGCAGTAACAACTTCATGAGCTTCTTTACAAATAAAATTATTACGATTAGAGAAAAAATTAATCTGGCCCTTCCTGCAAACGTCACAGATGTATCATCGAGTACAGATACTTTAGAATTGGCTGTAAGACCAGATGGATATTTAGAATTTTTCACCCCCATACATCTCTCTGAACTCATTTCAATAGTTTCTACATCCAAACCATCAACATGTCTTTTAGATCCTATCCCAACTAGACTGTTCAAGGAGGCTTTACCTTTAATTAATTCCTCAATGTTAGATCTGATTAATCTCTCTCTAGTAACAGGTTATGTACCACAGGCTTTTAAGGTTGCTGTAATCAAACCTTTACTTAAAAAGTCCACTCTAGATCCAGATGTTTTAGCCAACTATAGACCAATTTCCAACCTCCCATTTCTCTCTAAAATTCTGGAAAGAACAGTTGCAAATCAATTATATGAACATTTACAAAGGAATAGCCTGTTTGAAGAGTTTCAGTCAGGCTTCAGAGTGCATCATAGCACAGAAACAGCTCTGGTGAAAGTTACTAATGACCTTCTCATAGCGTCAGATAATGGACTGGTCTCTATACTTATTTTATTGGACCTTAGTGCAGCATTCGATACAATCGACCACAAACTTTTATTACAGCGACTAGAACATTCTATTGGCATTAAAGGGACAGCACTGGACTGGTTTAAATCCTACTTATCAGACAGGTTCCAGTTTGTGCATGTCAACAATGACTCTTCTGAGCATACTAGGGTTAATGATGGAGTTCCTCAGGGTTCTGTCTTAGGACCAATACTGTTCACATTATACATGCTTCCCTTAGGCAACATTATTAGGAAGCACTGTATTAATTTCCATTGTTATGCTGACGACACTCAATTGTATTTATCTATGAAGCCAAATGAAACTAATCAGCTAGCTAGACTGCAAGATTGTCTTAAGGACATAAAGACCTGGATGACCTATAATTTCTTACTACTAAATTCAGACAAGACTGAAGTCATTGTATTTGGCCCCAAACATCTTAGAGAATTGCTTTCAAAGCATATAGTTACTCTGGATGGCATTACATTGGCCTCCAGTACTACTGTGAGGAACCTCGGTGTTATCTTTGACCAGGACATGTCCTTTAACTCGCACATAAAACAAATCTGTAGGACTTCCTTTTTCCACCTGAGAAATATTGTGAAAATCAGGAACATCCTGTCTCAGAGTGATGCAGAAAAACTAGTCCATGCATTTGTTACTTCTAGGCTTGACTACTGTAATTCCTTATTATCAGGTTGTCCCAATAGCTCTCTGAAACATCTACAGCTGATCCAAAACACTGCAGCCAGAGTACTGACAGGAGTTAGCAAGAGAGATCATATTTCTCCTATATTGGTTTCTCTTCATTGGCTCCCTGTTAAATCTAGAATAGAATTCAAAATCCTTCTTCTGACATATAAAGCTCTTAACAACCAATCTCCATCATATCTTAAAGACCTGATAGTACCATATTACCCTAGTAGAACTCTTCGCTCTCAGACTGCAGGCTTACTTGTTGTTCCTAGAATCTCTAAAAGTAGAATGGGAGGCAGAGCCTTCAGTTATCAGGCACCTCTCCTGTGGAACCAGCTCCCAGTTTGGGTTCGGGAGGCGGACACCCTCTCTATTTTTAAGACCAGGCTTAAAACCTTCCTTTTCGACAAAGCTTATAGTTAGGGCTGACTGGGTGACCCTGACGGGGTGAGCTGGTGTTTTCATTTGCACAACTGACTTCCCCTCTTGACGTCCCTTTAGTTTGCCCCTAGTTATGCTGCTATAGGCCTAGGCTGCTGGGGAACCTCTCTTGATGCACTGAGCCCTTCTCTAACTACCTATGTATTTACTATATATACCATTATTGCATTACATTCACTCTGTTTCTTTCTGTGTCCTTTCTCCGAGTGTCCCTGGTCCCAGAGCTGGATGCTGGATGCTTCAGATGTGTGGCTGTGTTTTATGGTCCTTGTGTCCCACCCCCCCACCTCTCTATCTCTACCCCTCTATCTGTATCCCTCTATCTGTACCTCTACCCCTCTATCTCTACCTCTCCACTTCTTCTGTCCCTCTCAACCCGCCCGGCCAGCAGGCAGATGGGTCCCCCCACATTAGAGCCGGGTTCTGCTCGAGGTTTTTTTCCCTGTTAAAAGGGTGTTTTCCTTGCCACTGTCGCCTTTTGGCTTGCTCTGGGGGTCAGGCATATGGGGTTCTGTAAAGCGTCTCGAGACAATTTGACTGTAATTGGCGCTATATAAATAAAATTGAATTGAATTGAATTGAATAATGGAACTTATTCCCCTGGAAGCAATGACCTACTGGCTTAAGGACAAACCTCTATTATTCTATAATACTTGGAACCCATTTTTGAACTATATTGGTATGGGGAGTGCGCAGACCCTACAGAAGGGTCTTCATGGACTTATTTGGTCAGACATTCCTAGAAAGAACCAGACTTGACTTTTGGTATCAGTCAAACACCATATAGTAATACCTGGATATCGGCTTACATACCCCCTCAATTGTCAATTTGAGATTTCAATGATGTTGTATGTTTTTTTTTTTTTTTTTTTTATTGTTACATATCTCTACACTTCATACTTATCTTCTATGATTTCATTTTTGCTTACCAGGGTTTTTCCTTTTTTTTTTTTTTCTGCTGTCTTCACCGTGTGGGAATGTTTGTTCACCATGTTTGGTGTAATATGAGGTACTCTCATTTTTTTGTACTATACTTTTCTTGTATTAATAGAAAAAGCAATAAAGTTACCTTCAAAAAAAATAAAAAGAACTAAAGTACTATATACAAAGTAAAGTGGTCAGTGTTGATAAAGTGGTCAAGTGTTGAAATAGAGTTCTTATTGCACAGATGAGCCGGGAGGGGGGAATGTCTGTATGGGGTGGGTGTGATGGTGGCAACAGCTCTGGGGAAGAAGCTGTTTCGCAGTCTGCTGGTTTTTGTTTTTAATGTCCGGAATCTTTTCCCTGATGGAAAGGTGACAAACAGTCTGTGTCCAGGATGAGTGGGATCTCTGGCGATGCTGCTGACCTTTTTCCTCAGCCGGCTAGCATAGACAGAGTCCAGGCTGGGAAGCTGTGCACTCACAATCCACTGTGCAGTTTTTACCACACGGGCCAAGTCCCTTCTGTTTCCAGCTTGTGCAGCTGGAAAACCAGACTGTGCTGCAGTAGCACAGAATGCTCTCAGTCGTACTCCTGTAGAAGTTCATGAGAAGCTGTGAGGGGAGCTTGGCCTTTCTCAGCCTCCGCAGAAAGAAAAGTGTCTGCTGAGCCTTCTTCACCAAGTGGGAGGTGTTGGCGGTCCATGTGAGATCACTGGTGATGTAGAGACCCAGGAACTTGATGTTGCTGACCCTCTCCACCTCCTCTCCATTTATGGGGGTGGGGGGTGGGGGGTCCATTTTGTTTTGGTGGTATTCATCACCAGGTCACTGTCAGAGCACCAGCTGACCAGGCGCTGGACCTCCTCCCTGTAGTGGGTCTCATTGTTGTCAGATATTAATCCCACTATGGTGGTGTCATCAGCAAACTTTACAGTCGTGTTGGAGGGGTGGATGGGGGTACAGTCATGTGTGAAAAGGGTGATGAGGGCCTTGCTGAGGACGCAGCCCTGAGGTGCACCTGTACTCAATGTGAGGGTGGATGATGTCACCTCTCCTACTCTGACACTCTGTGGTCTGCCGGTAAGAAAGCTGTGGATCCCGGAGCAGATTGTGGTGTCTAGTCCCAGATGGCCAAGCTTAGTTATCAGTTTATGGGGGAGATTGTGTTGAATGCTGATGTAAAATCGACAAAAAGCATTCTAACATAGGTGTTGGGACCCTCCAGGTGGGACAGGGCCGTGTGCAGTGCAGTTGAGATGGCGTCTTCCGTTGAACTGTTTGCTCTATAAGCAAACTGGTGGCTGTCCAGATCAGCAGGAATGGTGTCCTTGATGTAATGCAGGACCAGCCTCTCAAAGCACTTCATTATTATTGGTGTCAAGGCAACTGGGCAGTAGTCATTCAGGCATTTCACTGCCTGTTTCTTGGGCATGGGCTCTATGGTGGTGGACTTAAGGCATGTGGGGACTACAGCCTGCTGTAGGGACTGGTTGAAAATGTCTGTAAACATGCCTGCTAGCTGGTCTGCACATGCCTTCAGGGCCCGGCCCGGCACCCCGTCTGGTCCTGCTGCCTTGGTGATGTTGATTTTCTTCATCGTTGACCTAACCTCATGTTATTGCAGGACTTGAGTGGACACCTGGTTTGGTGGTGCTATGGGAAAGACTGGTACACTGGTGGAGAGGGTGTCAAAGTGCGCAAAAAATGCATTCAGGGCATCTGGAAGCGTGGCGTCGCTGCTAGTCGGTGGTGCACTGCCTTTGTAGTCAGTAATGGCTTTGATACCTCTCCACATGCTGTGTGAGTCGTTGGTCTTAAAGTGGGCCTCAATGCGCTGCTGGTATTTGCGCTTGGCCTCTCTGATGCCCCTCTTCAGCTCTCTGTGGGAATGGCTGTAGGCCAACCTAATAATAATGAATAATGTGAATAAAGTGATGGCATTTTATTTGCAAAAATTCAAATGCCAGGTGTGGACAAATGTAGATATAAACTGCTATTTGACTGGTTGTCAGAGTCATACAGCTGCACATCAGTAATTCTAATTGCCTTACTCCTGTATTTTCCTTACTTTTGGCTCTGTAAAAAAAGAAAAGAAAATATTGATGTCATTCTTTGGTTGTTGTTTAAACCTATAAAAACTCATCTCTGTGCAAAATGACTGGTGCCTTGTTTGTCATTTTCAGTAGCAGTAGGATGATTTGTTTTAAAGTCCCTTCATAGAGATCTGACACTGTATAAAGTGAATGAAGAATAAATGGTTAGTCAGATATCAGTGAGATAAAAGTGTGCTGGATTACTGTTATAGTTGTTTGTCTTGTGAATGCTTCTTGTGAGTCCAACAATGAAATGACAGATTAAAAATAAAAGCTAATGTATAAAGTAAAAAAATACTGAATGTCAATACATTTAATAGCTGCTGCAGAAAAAATGTCATCCATAAATAGCATTAAAAACAGAGTTTGCCTTCACAAAAATCTTACAGATATAACTTGTGATGTGGTGTAACAGCTTCAGCAGTTTCCTTGTGAATTATTTGAAGCACACTCAAGCTTATTCCGAATAATGACATGACAGTTTTTTTACACTGTCTTAAGCTCATGCCAGGCTGTGCCTAAGGAGAGCATTTAAGGAGAATATACCTGCTGATTCAGTACCTGTATGGATTATAAATGTCATCCACGATGCATCTTTTTTGCCTGCAGTGATGAATAGTGATCAGATCGTTGCTGTGACTGCAAGCTTTTAACAACTAGTTTAGATGGAATTGGACATTTCCTAAATCATGCACTTATTTTGGTAAACTGCAGTTATTTGCAGAGATTTTGTGTTTATAGCTAATCCCTCAATTGTTAAAATTATGACACACGTAAGCCATCTTTCTTGGAAATTATTTTCCTCAACAGATCATGTATAAATTTCAGTCAGAATATGGCGTCTGCTGGTCTGCATGGTCTCACCCTGAAAACATATGGTCTTTCTGGCACTAGTTTGTAACCCATCGACTAGATAATCAGACAGGATATCTAGTGTTACCACCATGATAATCCTGAAGGATGAGCACACAGGAGCCTCAGCTGCCACTTTAGTAAACAGCTGGTCATTAGTGTTGACTTCAATAACAGGTACAGTACATTTAAAAACCCTCCAGGGAGCCGCCAGATCACCCATCATCTGCAGTTACCAAGACAACACAGTGAAGATGATGGTCACATGACTTTAATATTGCACCATGTCGTGGGGATGTTTAATCTAGTGTCAGTCTTTATACTGCTACAAAATTGTCAGTGTGACAGAGGGCCATTTTAGGTTAGTAATGAGATCCCAAGAGTGTTGCGTAGACATAATGGTGCACATCTGAACACCTTCTCTAGTGTTCCACAAGTGGAGCCATCTGTGTACTTCCTACTGAGATATGTGCTCTACGACAGTTGAACCTTCTTTTGTCTGGGAATTACAGTACCTGTGGGTGGTGACATGCAGACTGTTTCACACTAGTCAGGCCTGCCTCAGGTATCATCCAACAGTAACACTTAAAATAGCAACTGCTTTTTCATAATATGTAAGCTGCCAAAGTCAGCCTAGGTGACTATGAATATGTTTTACTCTGAGGACAAACCATCCCTTCTCTTTCAGCTTTTCTGCTCGTACTGTCTGTCCATCTGCTCTCACTGCAGACATCAAATTTGTGTGTGGCAGGTGTATTCTCAAAGCTTCTTTCTAAAGATAATTTAGACCATCTCTAACATAGAAGCTGAGTGGCACAACCCATTTAAAAGAATGTCAATCTGAGGTTGCCACCACTTCAAGGCTTCTTCCACATGGCTGCCGAAACACCCATGACAGGCTTGATCACCGCATTGACTATCTGCCACATTTACTACTGCTTTGTTTAATGTAGCGGTCAGAAGATACCAAGCTAATTTGTGTAACACCAAGTGCTACTTACACCGTATGATGTGTATTTAGAAAGAGCATGACAATTGACTGCAATCATGAAATATACATCAGTTTGGAGTATTTGTTTGGGAAACTGTTCTTTATTTCTAACCAAATACATGTTTATCACAGTTTATTGCTGTAAAGTGCAGCTTTTGCAATGTACACCTGAAGCCATTTCTCCAATTTACTGTATTTGATTACCTCATTAACACATTTTAACCACGTGGTCATCATTAATGCATCGGTGAAGTGGAACTGAAGTGACGTAAAGGTTCATCTGTTCTCACAACTGGTCCAAAAAAGCACTGAAGCAACTAACTCAATGTTCTTGAGAGGGATAGCTTTAATCAGAAATCTCTTAAGAAATGTCACAGTTAATTGGTGTTGTTGTTCAATTGACACGACATCTAAAAAGGAGACGAAAATTAGTTATGAGTGTCATCAGGTCTTGTAGATTAATAGAAAAATCAGAAACTAAATATCCAACATAAAAACATAAGTAAAAGTTTTATGTGCCTGAATACTTTCTGTATCATTTCATAGGATCACATCTTGTCATTTTGCTCTTGCCTCCTCTTCGTCTGTTTATCTATAATGCAATGTGAGAGCTGAGCTCTCTTTCCTCTTCTGCTGAGTTTCTGTGTTATAATAGGTGTTCAGTGCCAGTTGTAGACTGAATGAGTTGGTCTAATGTAAAGCCTATTCAATGGGCTATCATTTGTCAAGCAGTATTAGATAGCACTATGTTAACACTGACAGCAGACAAGGTTTGCTGCTACTTAGAGATGAAACGTGATTTAACCAATTTTGCGGATATTAAAATGAACCTCTCTTTTTTACTTATAAAGAAATACAGAGATGTTACATTGATGAAAACAAAATAAGACAGTAGTTGGTAAACTCTGCATCTGTTTTGTTGTACTTGTTTGTCAGAATGGTACTGAATGTGGTTTCCTGGTGCGTCAGAACTCTGAACTCTTGCGAGCCCTCGATGAGTTGGAGAAGACTTGTACCACTCTGAGGGAGGAGAATGGCCTGCTGGTAAGACTAAAAATAACAGTGTGTAGTCTTTACTGAAGGCTTTGTAGAAAGTAGGCCAGGTGCACAGACACATTGAATAGAAAGATGCAACACCCTCTGTTTCAATTTTCACATTCATTTATTCAGTTTAGAAAATGATGAATATTTTCTGCCTTTCCCCATATATTGTTTGAATTAGGGGTGTCACAATATACCGATATTGACATAATTGGTATATTTAGCAATATTAAACTTGGATATCATGCTAGTAATACACATATGATAATATTATAAATAAACCAGCACCAGTAACTATCTGGTTGAAGCTCCAACACAGGAACAACATATAGAACAGTTATGGTTATAGACTCTCTTGTCACCTCCCTGTAGTTGTGTTTTGAGTGTAATTCATTTGCCAAAAAAAGAGACGAAAGACACAACAAAGTTAAAGATGAACTTGACTGATAATGTATTTTTTTTCAAATGTTCTATAGACACTGAAATATTTTGGCCATTATGATGGTGTAGTGAAAGTCAGACAGCTCTAATCAAATGTATACACCATGTCCCAAAAGTTCTTTCTCCCCAGAAAAACAATGCTCAAATACCGAATGTGCAATATAATCAATTTATTCAGTAACCAGTATTTCCCCCTTTCACTTTGATCACAGCTTTCAGTCTTTCAGGCATGAAATGTTTGAGGTTCTTGAGTGTGCATGGTTCTCCCACTCCCATGGCTTCATGGTGGTTGGTGGTGGACTAAGTTCTCAATTGGGCTGAGGTCAGGGGAGTTTGGTAATCATTCCTCCTTACGCAGAAAGCCAGGTAGATTCTCAGAACACCATTGCAGAGTCATTCGGGCAGTGTGAGCAGGGGCACCACCTTGCATACAGACGTGTACAAAATTGTTGGTACCCCTCGGTTAAGGAAAGAAAAACCCACAATGGTCACAGAAATAATTTGAATCTGAATAAAGTAATAATAAATAAAATTTCTATGAAAATTAACCAATGACAATCAGACATGGCTTTTGAACCATGGTTTAAACAGAATTATTTGAAAAAATAAACTCATTAAACAGGCCTGGACAAAAATGATGGTACCCCTAGAAAAGACTGAAAATAATGTGACCATAGGGAGATGTTCAATCAAGGTGTGTCCTCTAATTGGCATCACAGGTGTCTATAAACTTGTAATCAGTCAGTCGGCCTATTTAAAGGGTTACAAGTAGTCACTGTGCTGTTTGGTGACATGGTGTGTACCACACTAAACATTTACCAGAGGAAGCAAAGGAGAGAGTTGTCTCAGGAGATTAGAAAGAAAATTACAGACAAGCATGTTAAAGGTAAATGCTATAAGACCATCTCCTAGCAGCTTGATCCTGTGACTACAGTTGCACATATTATTCAGAAATTTAAGATCCATGGGACTGTAGCCAACCTCCCTGGACGTGGCTGCAGGAGGAAAATTGATGACAAATCAAAGAGACGGATAATACGAATGGTAACAAAAGAGCCCAGAACAACCTCTAAAGACATTAAAGGTGAACTCCAAGGTCAAGGTACATCAGTGTCAGATCGCACCATCCATCGTTGTTTGAGCCAAAGTGGACTTCATGGGAGACAACCAAGGAGGACATCATTGTTGAAAGCAAATCATAAAAAAGCCAGACTAGAATTTGCCAAACTGCATGTTGACAAGCCACAAGGCTTCTGGGAGAATGTCCTATGGACAGACGAGACAAAATTGGAACTTTTTGGCAAGGCACATCAGCTCTATGTTCACTGACGCAAAACTGAAGCATATCAAGAAAAGAACACTGTCCCTACTGCGAAACATGGAGGAGGCTCTGTTATGTTCTGGGGCTGCTTTGCTGCATCTGGCACAGGGTGTCTGGAATCTGTGCAGGGTACAATGAAATCTCATGACTATCAAGGTATTCTAGAGAGAAATGTGCTGCCCAGTGTCAGAAACTTGCTCTCAGTCGCAGGTCATGGGTCTTGCAACAGGATAATGACCCAAAACACACAGCTAAAAACACCCAAGAATGGCTAAGAGGAGAACATTGGACTATTCTGAAGTGGCCTTCTATGAGCCCTGATCTAAATCCTATTGAACATCTTTGGAAGGAGCTGAAACATGCCATCTGGAGAAGGAACCCTTCAAACCTGAGACAGCTGGAGCAGTCTGGTCATGAGGAGTGGACCAAAATACCTGCTGAGAGGTGCAGAAGTCTCATTGACAGTTACAGAAATCGTTTGATTGCAGTGATTGCCTCAAAAGGTTGTGCAACAAAATATTAAGGGTACCATCATTTTTGTCCAGGCCTGTTTCATGGGTTTATTTTTTCAAATAATTCTGTTAAACCACAGTTCAAAAGCAATGTCTGATTTTCATTGGTTAATTTTCATAGAATTTTTATTTATTATTACTTTTGTCAGATTTAAATTATTTCTGTGACCATTGTGGGTTTTTCTTTCATTAACCGAGGGGTACCAACAATTTTGGCCACTTGTGTAAATACCAATTCTGAACGTCTGTTCAGTCACAGGCCCTGGTTTTTTCCTTCTGGCCAAAACTGGAAGTAGTACCTTTTCTAGAGTATTGTTGGTATAATATTGTTCATTAATAGTGGTTACTTGAGGCACAACATGCAGCTCTGAGAGACCTAAAGCAGACATAGTCCCCCCAAACCATACTGTGGTCACTTGCTCAGAAGATGGTACTTTTTCACCATCATCTGTATAGATATGGTTGTTATGGCTATGGTTGTCAGAACTAAGTAGAGAGGACATTCATCAAAGAAAATCCAGTTCTGCCAGTCTTTTGATGTCAGAGTTATGTACTTCTTTGTGAAAGCCAGTCTCTTCTCCAGTTTGGTGAGCTGCGGGGTGTGTCGCCTCTTGTAAATTTTCAGCCCCAATGTTTCTGTTAAATAACAATGCACAGAGCTCTTAGAAATATCTTTTCCAAGATTTTTCAGTCTCTCAATGAGTTGCCGGCATGACTCATGTCTTTTACCGTTGGCCTTTCTCATCAGATCCTGGGCTCTTGCAGTTAGGCCAGATGGACATCCTGAGCGTGGCAAGTCTTTGAAGGATCCTCCTTTGTTGTACTTTTGCCACTACTTCTACACCCAGCGGATACTTCTGCCAAGGCATAGAGCTACCTGCTAACCAGTGTTTCCTGCATTTCAAAGAGCAATGGCCTGTGCACAAATCTCAGACTCTGAAAGAGTAGCTTTCTCACCCTTACTCTTGGCCATGGTAACAGTGCTTCCAAAATTTGGTTGTGAGTGTAATGTACTTTGGTCAAGCAAGAAGTTTATATTCTGGGACCTGACAGTTTGACCAGACAAACAACCAACAGTACCTGATTGATCAGGTGTGACCCATTTTGGTGACGAACAATCAAATGTGGTCCAGTGGGGAGAACGAACTTTTGGGACATGGTGTAAAATATGCTTCAGTATGACCAACTCTGGAGGCAGTAGCAAATGTGTGATTTCTATTCTGCACTGTGAAAAATTGTTTTTATGACCTTCCTAGTCTGAAAGTCAACAGGGTGCACAGGCAGATGATTTCAGACTAGCAAGCCAGCTACCGAGTCCTCATTCAAACTATCAATATGCCCCCCTGAATAACCGCTTGTGTGACTTTCTTGTTTGGCATAGCTGTGTTAGCATTTGCTGCAGGCCCTGTCTGATGATGATATTTGTTTCCTATGTGTTTAGCGGAAGAGTAGCGCCCCAGAGACGGAGGAGAAGGTCAGACGGCTGAGGAGAAAGAACACAGAGCTGGCTGTTCTCGCTAAGAGGCTGGAGGAGAGGGCTCGGAAGCTGCAGGAGGCCAACCTCAAAGTGGTAAACTGCACAAATAGCATACTTCAAACCAGGGCCGTGCAGAGACCTTTGGAGGGGCAGGTGCTCAAAGTTGAAAGGGGGCACATGGAGCATGAATTTGAAACTCCATACAGAAACATACCTGACAATATAACGGGCTGAATTGTAGCAACCCATATTCATGAAGAATGTAACATGGAATCATGGCATACCACATCATTGTTCACACCTCATATCTTTGTTAGGGGGCAGTCTATGTTTGACTGATGGGGTTCATTAACAGCTTCTGTTGAGGGGGTTGGTGAGGAGGCTGCTGCTGATATCACTGGATGTGGGCTGTATTGATCTGAGAGTCTCAACACTCTCAGTGGCGCAATGGTTAAATCTCAGGACTACTGATCAGAAGGTCAATAGTTCAAACCACAATGTGGTCATAAGCTACATTTCACAGTGCTGTAATGTATTTGTGACAAATTATTATTTTGAGGTTGAATTTAGATCACCATTAGACACTGGACTGTTCAACTGTGACAACTATTCCTGGAGTCCTTACCTTTAGATTTCATACCTTGTCCAGACATATACTGTTTAGGCATGAATTTGCTCCATGGTGCTGATTCATAATCTGCCCTTTATTATTCATAGTGCTAATAATAAAGTTAAAAAAATAATAATTAAATGATATAGAAATCATGTATTTAAATGTATTTGTGCTTTTATTCAGTTTGACTATCCACTTTGCGCAAGACAATAAAGTTATAAAAGTTTTATATTTTATATTCATACATATATTTAATTAGTTTATATATATATATATATATATATATATATATATATATATATATATATATATATATATATATATATACAAATGTTATAAACAAGTACTGATATCTTTAAATGAGAGGTTGAGAAAATCACAATTCAAATTTGTCTAATTATTATTGTATTTATACTGCAGTAGTCCAAAATTATGTGAAAATGCATGTACTGTACATAGTTTTAGTGAAATAACATAACCTATGCCTCATTGCCTCTAGAAACAGGAAACACGCTGCAACTCACTCACAGTAAAATAATACATCTCTCTGATGCACTTTGCCCATGACAAAAGAAACAGAAACAAAAAGAAGCCTGGCATACTTTATCATCTCAGCACGCTGTGTGGTTAACTAGCAGCTATAACTGATGAGAGGTGTGTGTAGAGTCAGACACACACACAGGATGCTCACTTCACTTCGTCAATCATCTAGAATACTCCGTGTACAAACGAATACCGCTGCAGAACCTCCTCACTGAACCCTCACTTGTTAAAGTCCTCCTTCGGGTCCCCGGTTTCTAGACTAGCGGCGCTAGCGCTGAGCTACAGGGCACGTCTGAGTACCTCGGGGCAGTGAGGGGCATCTACATAGATCATGTGACTGACCGAGGGTAGATCTGAATTATTATTATTTTTATTTTGGTTTTATTTATTATTTGGGTAGGGTTGGGCGATAAACCGATTTTATCGATTAATTCGACTTGTTCTTAATGTCGATTGGTTTTAATGAGAATTGATTTTCTCATCAACTTCCGCCACCAACGCCTGCCTGCTGGGCTCCCGTAGTTCAGAGTGCGCGCCCCCCTCCCCCCCGCGCTTGATACACAAACAACATGGCTGCGAGCGGCGCAGATCTAAAGGCGTGTGTCCACTAGATGCGATTTTTCCGCACGGAAACGCACCACATCTGAAAATCGCACGGCCGGCGGGCGGTCACTAGCGGACCACAACATGGTCACATGACAGCGCTGAGCAACAGCAGGCCGCTACGTGGTGACGTGACCGAGCTTTCAGCTAGACAGTCCGGTGTTCTAGTTTAACTGGTGATCAGGTTAACTGGCGATAGTTGTCGTCTCCAGATGTTTCGTCCGCAGATTCGTCACGGTCAGACCTGGATTTACGTGAAATAAAGATACCAGATAAAGAAGACCTCGCCGAAAAATGCCAACATCACTACTTAATAAAGTCTATATCCATGTAAATATCATCTACAGACAGTAAAAAGAAATGTGCGGGCCGAAATAAAAAACACCTATTTTTCAAGTACGGTGAGAGGATTCGAAACCACGTAATACAACGATAAAATTACAAGACCACTGTTTTACTCATTGTGCTACTGATCAGCTCGACAAGCATTCTGCTTCATCCATATGGATCACTGTCATTCTGTCAGGTGTTTAACACCTGGTGATTGTTCAGGAATCACACCCATGTCAACTGGGGATAGTCACAACTTAACACAGGCTTCCTGGTTAAGAACGAGTCAGAAAACTATTTATTGTCTCACCAAGAAAACCCACAGCATAGAAGCACGTTCACTGCTGTGTTGTGTGTTAGTTTGTGTGTTCAGTGGAACAGATCCAGAGCAGAACTTCGAGCTTAACTCGGGTTTGTTCTCAGAAACACTCAGACCCTCAGCAGCCTCCCATCAGAACAACACGCAGCAAAACATCAGCTGGATTTGCTAAAATGCATCGGAACAAACTGAGACCACGTTGTTTAAAGTAGTCACTCAGAAAACAATAAAAACTCGTTCTGTCATCCACGTCCTATAACCGTCATTCAGAGCACTTTAACCGCTGACAATATTTTTTTAAAAAAGGAAGTATAGGGATCCGACCTGGTCACAACAAACAGTATATTTGTGTGATTTGTGTCTTCCCAAACACCCTGGCTGGTTTAGAAATGGCAGAAGATACTTTTAAAGACGTCGCAGAGGAAGACTAGAGTGAATTGTGGTGTTTGACAGTATCTGATTTAATAACATGCTCCTAATCCACCTTTGAGTACATGTAGGCTAAATATACAAATTTGGCAGCACAGTATCTTCAGTGTCCAGCAGGAATATCTGTAGCTGTAATGTTCATATGTGACTGTAGTCTACTTCAATACCTCCAATAGGTGCTCATGGCTCACTGTGTAGGGTGAATAAACCATTGTTTGTTTTGACCAGATCGAATCCCTTTACTTCCTTTTAAAAAAAATATTGTCAGTGGTTAAAGTGCTCTGAAATGATGGTTAGACCGTGGATGACTGAACGAGTTTTTATTGTTTTCTGAGTGACTAGTTTTGACAACGTGGTCTCAGTTTGTTCCGATGCATTTTAGCAAATCCAGCTGATGTTTTGCTGCGTGTTGTTCTGATGGGAGGCTGCTGAGGGTCGGAGTGTTTCTGAGAACAAACCCGAGTTAAGCTCGAAGTTCTGCTCTGGATCTGTTCCACTGAACACACAAACTAACACACAACACAGCAGTGGACGTGCTTCTATGTTGTGGGTTTTCTTGGTGAGACAATAAATAGTTTTCTGACTCGTTCTTAACCAGGAAGCCTGTGTTAAGTTGTGACTATCCCCAGTTGACATGGACATGATTCCTGAACAATCACCAGGTGTTAAACACCTGGCAGGATGGCAGTGATCTATGTGGATGAAGCAGAATGCTTGCAGAGCTGATCAGTAGCACAATGAGTAAAACGGTGGTCTTGTAATTTTATCGCTGGATTACGTGGTTTCGAATCCTCTCACCGTACTTGAAAAATAGGTGTTTTTTATTTCGGCCCGCACGTTTCTTTTTACTGTCTGTAGATGATATTTACATGGATATAGACTTTGTTAAGTAGTGATGCCGACGTTTTTCGGTGAGGGCTTCTTTATCTGGTATCTTTATTTCACGTAAATCCAGGTCTGATCGTGACGAATCTGCGGACGAAACATCTGGAGACGACAACTATCGCCAGTTAACCTGATCGCCAGTTAAACTGGAACACTGGCAGACAAGTCGGATAAACACAGCGGCTCGGCCGCAAGGTTTCCCTTTTATTTCAAGAACACGTCAGCGCAAAGTATTTCTGAAAGCATTTTAGGCGAGAAATAATCTGTGCAGCAGCTGAATCTGTCCTCGTTTTAGGTCCCGACGCCTAGTTTAGAAGTTTGAGGACAGTTTCACGATGCGTGGAATCTCCGCACGCTGCATCAATTTGCATAAAGTAGAAGTCCAGTCTACCTTATGCAAATGACCCGCCACCCTCTCCGGGTAAACACACCGGATCGCAGCAGGAAACGCACCGCAACTGGACCAGCATGCCACACGGAGGGTATTTCCAGCTGCGATCTGGTGTGTTTACCTGGAGAGGGCCGCAGCTCATTTGCATAAAGTAGACTTGTCTCCATAATGTGGAGATTAGGTAGGGGGTAACACAGTCACTGGCTGCTGTGTATTCTGTGTGCACCTGTTCACCAGAGACCTGTGGTCCAGTCCTATCCCCCTTCCCCTCCTGCTGCTCACTGTAGTTCTGACAGACATATGGCAACAAAAATTGTGCTTTGGATTTGATTGGATAGTAACTGATGGTGGACTGTAGCTACTGTCCTTGTCCTGATGGTGCTGGTAGATCAGTGAGGAACAGCTCAGCTTTCCACTGCAAATACTGGAAGTCCACATCAGCCAATCCTAAAAACTACAATGACATTTTGTTAGTGCTTGGCACAGGGAAAAGTTTTTTGGAGTATGACTTCAGTCAACCAAAGCAAATCTGGGTTGACTGAAGTC
The DNA here is from genome assembly GCF_022539595.1 of Amphiprion ocellaris. Classification (NCBI taxonomy): domain Eukaryota; kingdom Metazoa; phylum Chordata; class Actinopteri; family Pomacentridae; genus Amphiprion; species Amphiprion ocellaris. Next base: position 26,953,722 of record NC_072779.1, read on the forward strand.
ATACCTACTCTTTAACCACTCACTTGGTCACAGGATGAAAGAAAGAGTCTTATTAGTGTAAATTAATTACAAATAAACATAAAAAAAACTACCATTTGCAGCGTATCACATTATTTTAATCTTGTCATTTTATACTGAAATAGTAAGAAAAGACTGAGCAGACTAGTGTGCAACTGTCCATATTCGTAGAATTTCTGAAAATATAACTTTATGACCAGCTGATGCCAGCACCAGAACTATTGAGGAATATAACGCAAACAAATTTGTCTATCATTTTCAGATGATATGTCATGTGATATGAAAACTGCTGTTGGCAAAGTTTACTGAACTTTTTAGCTCTGGGTTTGAAAAGAATGTAGCTACTTCGAAAACTTCTTTGACACGGCATCAGTTAGTTAGGAGCTGATTCTGAGTAAATAATAAATGTAGCCTAAACACTATATTAGTTGGCAGTATCTATTAGGTTGATGGGATTTAAAGTTGTGAAAAAATGGAAGTGTTCACAAGTGGATTACTGGAAGGCTGTTGATATAGCGCTTATGTCCTCATGACAATAATACAGGCGATTGTCTGGCCTTGGAGAATTTGCGTATCAACCAGTTGACTGGATGATGTGGACACTACAGCTTGTTTATCCATGTGTGTTATTTCTCAATATGAGTATATTCTAGACCTCTTGTCTGAAATGCGAGTACCAATAATGACTAAAATTGCTAAAATTCTCCCCATTTATAAATCTGGGGACAAAAATGATATCTACAGCTATAGGCCAATTTCCATACTGCCTACACTCTCCAAGGTACTGGAAAGGATAGTGTACAATAGACTTAATGGTTACATTAATAAATTTAAGATCCTCACTTCCTCCCAGTATGGCTTCAGGAAACACAGCACTACTTGCATTGCAGTGTTAGATCTAATTAAAAAAAATTAATGATGCTATTGACCATGGTGAACATGCCATTGGAATTTACCTCGATCTGTCAAAGGCTTTTGACACCATTGATTTTGAGATTCTGCTTGGCAAACTGCACCACTATGGCATTAGAGGTACTGCTTTGAGCTGGTTCAGGAGCTACTTACAGGACAGAGTACAGTATGTTCATATAAATGGCCATGAATCCCAGGGAAAAATAATTAATTATGGGGTTCCCCAGGGCTCCATTCTGGGGCCTTTGTTATTTATTATATATATAAATGATTTTGCTAATGTGTCTGACAGTGTTCATAAAGTCTTGTTTGTGGACGACACAAACTTGCTCATGTCTCACAACAGTCCAATTATGCTTCAGGCTCTAGCTAATATGGAGTTGGAGGGAGTTGATTCATGGTTTGAATGCAATAAAGTATCACTCAACATCAAGAAAACAAACTACATAATATTTCATTCTGTTAGAAATAAAAGTATTACCAATCATATCCCACTCAATATAAATGGACAAAACATTAACAGAGTAAATTCTACAAAATTTCTTGGTATCTACTTGGATGAATTTATTAATTTTAAGTATCATATTGATGTGTTAATCAAACATACTATCAAAATAAACTGGTTTATTCTGTAAACAAACACATTATCTCCCACTCTCTGCTCTTCTTCCTTTGTATAAATCCATCATTGAACCACATATCAACTATTGTAATATAATATGGTGTAAAACTTTTCCAAGTCATCTCATCAAACTACACTCTTTACAAAAGAAGATAATTCGTGCTTTTACATGGTCTGCTTACGCAGCTCCTTCTGGCCCTATTTTCTTCTCTCTTGATCTCCTGAGGCTTCCTGATTTTAACATCTATCACAATGCCTGTATTATGTATCAGGTTATCAACCAACTCAATAAACGCTTATGTGAGCTCATCCCAATCTCCTATACCCTCTACACTCATAACACCAGGGAAAAAAACCTTATATTGGGGAAGAAGCGTAAACTTAAATGTACCAGCCTAAGTGTTGTTTGCAGGGGTCCGCAGATCTGAAATGAGCTAGATGGGTTCATTAAATTATCACAGTCCTTTTCTGCCTTCAAAAAAATGTTAGAAAAAAGCTACTGTCTTCCTATGTATAATCTTTGACAAAATCATGTATTGTTTGGAAATGATGCTGTCTGTATATGTGTGTATGCGTGATTGTGTGTATGCTTGTGTGGGTGCTTGTGTGTGGTGTATGTTGATGGGGTGGGGGGGTGGGGGTTGAGAGGGAATGTGGGTGATGACGTTTTTGGTTGCTTGGGTCCCCTAATTATAAGCACTTTTGCTTCCCTGCGGTTCCCTTTCATGTACATCTGCTGTAACTACTTTGGTAGAATATATTTGTCTTTCTCTGTGCATGAATAAAAATCTATCTATCTATCTATCTATCCATCTATCCATCTATCCATCTATCCATCTATCCATCTATCCATCTATCCATCCATCCATCCATCCATCCATCCATCCATCCATCCATCCATCCATCCATCCATGCTTTGTTGTGATTAATACATATTTCCTCTGCAGGTAAATTCCCCATCATTGATGAGACCTGGATCAGTGGAACAATATAAGAGGGCATTTGCCCGTCAGCGAGCTCGGGATCTAGCCCAGCATGCTGATGCACTGCTGTGTAAGGACAAGGAGATTGCTGCCCTGCAGCAGGAGTGCAGAGAGCTAGAGGCACAGCTGGGCACCACTAAGGTATTCATAACACAACTCCACAGTAACCTAAGGAAGGACACTCAACTGGGAAATTGAACTGGGATCACTAATTTGGCTTTAAGTTCATTTTCGACTGAAAAGCTGATTCCAAATTTTTACCCTCCATCTAATCCCGCTCACCATCGCTGCCAGAGCTCACAGTGCCACAAGGTTGCTCTCTGCTGGTCAACATGGGTACTGCTCATCCTACCTCTTAAGCCTGTATTACAAAGACTGCGTCACTGATGATGTCTAGATAGATGACAGTGCATGAATCGGCTGCCTTTCTATGTGCCTGTTTTTAATTACCATGGACTTAAGAGCTGCTTCTACTGAATGTGAACATCTGTTGAGTTAATAATAAAGGTTTTCAGTAGTGAGCTGTGCATTGATCTAATGAGCATGCCTGTGCTGAATCCCATGTTACATTCAAGTTGAACTGGAAAATGAAAATCTAATCTTTAGATCAAATGACTTTGACATTTTTGACTTCAGTGACCCAAAAACAACTTCACTACATTTACAATGACATCACATGTTTATGTTTACAGCTGTTAAGTACTATAGTGGTTTGAACTATGATAGCAGGATCACAAACAATAAGACTGCACATTTATTCTTTGAATCTGTTTAGTACAGGGGATGCAGTTTAAATATGTTTTGAAAAAACACTGAAAGAAAAATAATATGCGGAATTGAAGACATTGTCTCGTGGCTATCTTTAATGCATGTCTGTGCAGGGCTCCCCTCTTCCATCTGGCAGAGTGGAATTTGAGAAGCTTCTCAGGGAGTCTCAGAAGGAGGTGCTGCGGCTCCAGAGGCAGCTCTCCGTCACATCATCCAGGCAGCAGCACAACCAAAGCCCTGACCATGGTGGCCTGGAGAAGTCTGGGGAAATTACTAAGGAGGAGGGGGAAGATAAGGTAAAGTCATCCCCCTTACTTAGTAACACGGTTAAACTCTCTGCTGACCCCTGAATCAGCTTTAATATAGGCAAGTGAGCTGAATCTTTGCACAGTAAATCAGACTTCAGTTCAGCCATAATTTTAGTCATTATTTGTGGTTAAGTATGTGATTTTGAACAGACCAGATCTTGTACTTACACCCAGGATGGTGTTGTTACTTCAGTATAGTTTGGAATACACATAGTTCAACCACATAAAATAAAGCGCTTTGAGTTTTTCCCAAACCTAGTGTATGTTTATGTTGGCATGGATGTTTTGCAGTGTTATATAATGGCTTGTCGTTGGCTCAATACTAATCTGCCAGAAGCCATAATGAGATGATTCCCAGTCTTGAACTTGGGCCTGATCAAAGATACTGAAGTCACACACTCTGATCCTCTCCCATTTAATGCGTATCATCTCTTTTATTTAGTTCTTAGAAACAATTCTTCAGCAGAGAATGGACACTCAGATTTATGAGACACAAAAAAGAGAAAGAGACACATAATTCATAAATACATAAATAGGTTACGTAATGTAGTATGGGTCTTATTTGTTTTTGTAAAATTTCATTCATCCACAGCAGTGAACAGCTTTAATAGGATAAAATGTTATTTTTTCGCTGTCCTTTATTTTAGTTTATTTCATAGCTATAGTTTCTGTTTCTAAATATCAGTTTTTATCACTTTGAAGGGCATATTTTTGAATTTTATTTAATATTGTCCACTCTGTGTGAAATAGAGTAAATTCTCTGCCTGTGAAGCTCAAATGAGAATGCCGATTGTGGTAATCTGTCATTTGTGGGACGCACACACGCACTCTTAGTGGCACGCGCACACCCAGAAAGGGGCCATGTTGTGTGAACTCTAATCCCCTCTAACAACAGAATGGTACAGTCCAGTAATCCGCTCTCTGTTGCTGTGGCAGCGGTGAGAGGGTTTTGGGTGGTAGGTAAGACTCCAACCGCACTAAAGACTTTTCTATCTCACCCTGCTCTGGATAACTAGCAGGCCAAGGGAAGCCTTGACGTTGCCACAGATCACACGAAAGGGGTAGGTCATCTTGTGAATATTGTTGTCTCTGTTCGTAGGTGTCAGTAGTCCGTTGTAGTTCTCTTTGGGTAACTTCATATGTGTCTGCTTGGCATGGGACTGAAGCTGTGCAGTACTCAAAGTTGAGGCTTAGCACTGAAAACTCGTCGTGACGAATCGGGAGCGTGAGAGAACTGGCTCAAGGCAGTGAGTGTTGCATTTGTGTTTGATATTAAAATCAGCAGCTTATTCTCAAAGATTATTAGTATGTTGCATGAAGCATCTTAGTATTACAAGACGACTTGCAGCTAAAGAGATTTTTCTTTGAGGTTTCATTGCAGTTGTTTTTAAAAATATTTATCTCAGTAAATCCCGTGGTAAATCCCACCCTTGTCTGTGATGGGCTGCCACTTTCTTACAAATTAGAAAGATGGGACAAGCATGAGGCCTAGTCAAGAGCAGCCTGTCAGGAACCTGGTTTTGTAACAGTCATATTTTGGAGCTTCCAGATGCAGATTTTAGACAGACCGACTTAGTGACAGGGTGGTAGAGCATTTGATTGGTGGACATCGATATGTTCAGTATTAAAAAGAAAATCAACGGCCAGGCCAATCCATTAAGGTGCTTTTAAAAGAAGTGATCCAGTTACCCGTTTCAGTAGTCTGCAGGGATTACACCAATGTGCTTATGGCATTCAGGGCCTGCTGAATGGGATCTGACCCCGCTTTAGTACGCATGGGCCCAGGGTGTACTTGATCCTTTAGTATACGTGGACCACATCCGTGGAAAGTGAGCAGAATGGCACCCTACAGTGTGCAGCAGTGTGCCATCAGAGGTGAACTTCTCAGCTAGAGGTTCTTCTGACAACAACACGTTCAGCAGCACCTTCTGTGGTCTCAACCTGAATATAGATTGTAGGCATGGCTGCATCCTTTATTGGGTCATTCAGTGATAAAAGATTTATGTGACTGTGTTTACACATCTGCAGGATCATTTGGTTTCATTATTTTAGTCTTTATACACGCCTTGTTTTGTTTCTAGAATAGTTTTAGCACATCCCTCAGTCCCAGACGTGAAGTAGTTGTCACTATGGCTGTGAAGGTTTTTGGGTGTTCTCTGCTACATTAGAGGATGTTATTCATTTGTTGCATGTTGTGACGGTTAAGCCAAAATACATGATGCCACGATCGGGTAATTGAAAATCTGCACTGAAATTTTAGTCTCCTTTAAGGCCAACGCTTCTTTGAATGCGTTTATATTGCATGTAAGCCTGACTAAACATAATAAACAGACATATATTCTTACTCTGTTATTTCCATATTTGAAATGAAGGTGTACTTAAGACCTCAACAAAGACAAGCATGCATTGTACTTGATTTGTTGATCATTATAGCTATTAATTGTTTTGTAGCTTTGGAAATTAGGATTGGGATTTTAGAATCTTACTACTGAATTCTTTAATCTGAGTAATTTTAACCATCATAGGGGAACTATTACTTTTTACTGTGTAGCTTAACAGTAAACAAAATGCAACCAAGAAGTTGCTCAAGTGTTAAAGAACGAAAACTCAAAAGATTCAGCTGAAAACTGTAGGTTAAGAGATAAAGTTTTGATTGACAGTTTTGCTGATGTACATATCGTCACTACACTTTAAAATGAGATCAGATAGAAATAGAAGAAAAATTCGTGCCCAGTATACATGTTAAAAATAAATATGTACTCACCCACAAAACATATAAAATGTGTCTAAATATGGTTTTACAGGTTGAAATAACAGTAGCCTCCTGATTTTGGCTGAAATCAGATTGATCCGCCTAGACTTGATGTGAAATTGCAATAAACCCTTGAAGTTTTTATGGCATGATGAGTTGATTGTTCTATTAGAGTCAACATCTGTTGCAGTTGTTGGAACTACTCTGGTGGTGCAGCAGTGTGACACAGTGATGCTTTGTTTACCCCATAAACAGTCCAGCAGCGTTTCGTTGAAGTCAGTCTCCCCGTTGCCTTGCAGATAGACACAAACCCAGCAGCACCAAAGTTTCATTTTCACTTCATCAAGTTAAATTGTGAAACTATTGTTAAATAGTGACTGCTAATGTGACCTGCTGTTGTTGTACCAAAGTGAAAAGTTTCTACATTAAGCAACTTATTTTCACTCAGGGCTGTTACCATCTTTGGTCAGCTTTTTCTGTTTGATGCCTAAAATTTTATATGGTACTTTTGTGTGGAATTCATCACACTGTAGATCCCATTGAATTACTAGATTGAGTAGCTGGTAGTGTTAAATTTGAACTGCAGCATCTTTTAACCCTTCGATGCGCTACATGGGTCAAAAGTGACCCAAAACCAATGGAAAATCTCCTGACTCACATTGTGCATCAAAGGGTTAATTAAGCAATTTTCTTGCATAGAAACTCCACAGTACAATATTGACTGGTTTGCTGATAATTCATATTTCTTAAACACAATAAATCACCAAGTCATTTTACATCATGAACCGTGATGTTTGACTTTTGATATTAGCCTGAACCAGCTACAGGCTTACCTCATAAGTCTCAGAAAACAGAATCTTCAAAATGTCAGCAAAACCTGTTCATGTAAATTATTGCTGTCTGTATCTAACACAAAAACAGTACAAACAATAATTACTGTAAAAACACTAATGTGACTACTGAAGGCCCATGCAAGCACAAAATTCTTGCCAACATTCTGCTTGATTTATCTCTTCAACTTAATGTGAGCAAAATTGTCGACTAACTTGATTCACTCTTTCTTGTCCTTTGAAAAAATCATGTAATACTCTTTAATTAATAAAAGCAGTTGAGAGTAGTCGGCAGGATGAAAACTAGTAATTCATTTCTTTACTAGGTAAAGTGAATATGATTCTTCGGATAATTTTGTTCTTTTTTGGAGGATAAATTTTGATATTTAACTTGTTAAGCAGATTAAAGATCAACTGCTGCTCAGTTAATTAATTGATGATTCTTGGGGAATCTGTTGGGGGAAAAAACTCAGTCTAATGAAACCATCTGAACACGTATTTATGCACTATTCAAAATCTCTTTGAAAGCAACTATGTTCCTCCGTCAGGCAGGTTACTGTAAAGTGGGTACAATGTTGACATGTGCACCCCAAAAAGAAATTTTAATCATTTTGATACCCTCAACCCTTGACCTTGCAGTTCGTGTGTTGTAGACTATGAAATAAAAGCATGTCCTAATACTGGAACAGTAACACAATGTACTGAAAACCTTCAAGTCAACATTTTTTTTTTTTAGATATTTTAGAGTTTTGCTCCTACATATTGGACGCACTGTGAGATATGCAAATCTATATACAGTCTACAATCTACTGGAACACTGACACCTGAGTTTATCTGTCTCTTAGTTGTCCAAGTGACAATAGGGTGTGAAACTTGTTGGTACACTCTCTAAATTATGTGCAGCCTTTTTAGTCATAGTCAAGTTTTGCTAGGTTAGTGTGCTGGCACAAAAACCTTTGAAATGATTCACAATAGCCTATAATTTGGTCTAATGTTCTGTTGACAGTCCCGTTATTCTTCATTACATTGTATAAATGAGACATTATGTAATATTCCCCATGTGCTCATTCATCTGAACCATGTTGAATTATATCACATCGCCTGTACACTGATTATTTGCTTTGAGCTCATCACTGTGAGCGCTCACATTTACAGAACAAACTGCTTTTTAAGGAATTTTACCTGTATGTTCCTCAGCAAAATATGATGTACTGATGCGTGAACTTTAAAATTAAAATATGTCAACTTCTTGAAAGAAATATTTTATTATGCTAGGTGGAATATTTATCATTAGATTGGATAGTAAATGCAACTAAAGAGTTAAGTAAATGAGAGATGACAGAGAAGTACAATGATAACTTTAAAAAAGACTGATTTAAGTTTGCATAATGATTAGTGCTGGGCAATGATTAAATTTTTTAATTGCGATTAATTGCATGATTTTTTTTCTGCGACTAATTGGGATTAATCATAAAAGTAATGGATTTTAAAGTAGTGTATTTGGCACTTTTATTTTTAATGTACTGCTATATGAACAGAAATGCAATAACAATTGGTTTGTAAACACTTTAAACAAAGTGCTTTTTGTTAGCAATTTTCCGTTTACAGTAGCAGTTAACATATTTCTTGTAAATCTCAACCTAAACAACCTACCCAACCTCAAAGTCGAGAGCCACGATCATAACATTATAATAGGAACCTTCCCAGCAAAAGCAATTTAACATTTATGTATCTGTATTCTTATTTTTTTCTGAACAGGTACCAGCAGAAACAATTTTCTTTTATCAGCGAGCAGCAGCAACAGTGTATGTTCAGTAGCAGCTGTCGCTGTTAGAGTGAGGTGAAGGTGGTCAAACACAAAAAAGTACACAGCGGGGACTGACTGCAGAAGACTTTTTAGTCTATGAAGTCCATGTTTATACTTCTTTTTTTCTTTTTTTAAAAATCTTTATAGGCTTTAATTTATAGGACAGTGGAGAGTGACAGGAAATAGGGGGAGAGAAAAGCAAATAGCCGTGGGACGGACTCAAACCCATGACCTCTGCTTCGAGGACTACAGTCCTGGTTTATATCATCACACACAAAAAATCTTTCCAGTGATGCAGGTTGAGGCTCAAATGTGCCGTCATTCGTTGCAATCCTAAGAACGTTCCTCAGACCGACATCTTCCACAATACTAATGGGAATGCAGTCTATAGCTAACTACTACTTTACTGCGGCATTTGTTAGCTTGTCTTGTTTTAGTTATCTCTATTTCTCCCACACACTGCATCCAACCAGTCTGATCGGTGTACATTTGTTTGTTTGTCTGTCTGTGTGCAACATTACTCAAAAACGGACTAATGGTTTTGGATGGGACTAACGTGCCCAGCCCTAGTAATGATCTTTTCTTCTTTTCTTGGCCACTGCCAGTGTGTTTCTCCCACCTTAGTGTGTGGCTGCCAGATTGTAGCAGCAAACTTTACACACTTAAGCCAGCCCACTTAATGGACACGTAGTGCTACAAGCTAATTAAGAATTACAAGCAGACTGGCTGGTTTAACTATGACTGACCAAATACAAAGATGGGAATTTTGCAAGGATGCTGGGATCACCTGACACCTCTGCACTTATGAGGGACGTGACAGGATCTGTAATGAAAAGCAGTCAGAAACAAAAAAATTAGCCAAGGTAAAAACATTTAAAGCCTTCATTCCTCTGCACTGTTTTTGTCAAGAGGCCAATGGAATTAGTACCTCATGCTGGCCTTTCGGCACCACTACTAACACCATCTGGTCTGATGTCCAAAAGATAAACCAGGGATAGCCTCACTTAACTTCACAGGCATGCTACTGATTTGGTGACCGACACTCACAATGAGTTATCCGTTCCATCCCTGATACAGCATCGAAACAGCACAAATTTCTGACTGATGCAAGTTGCAACACATTTGAGAGAACATGAGTGTCGTGCTGTATGTAGTACTCATTTATACCAAACAGAATCAGCTGCTTTATGACCCAAAGAGTTGTCCTTCATAGAAGTCAGTTTGTCTGCTATTGGCAGTTTGCTTTTTGAGACAGTTTAGTGTTTTCTAAAAATAACAGAGACTGCACACAGCTGGCAGAACAAAGTACTCTTTTTCATTTAAATCAGACGTCTTGTCTTCCTGAAGCTAAACAGGAACGCTTCTCTCTTAACCTTCTGCCTTCTTGATAGACGAACCTGTGGATTAATTCATTTCGAACTGTTCCTCTGCATCTGGATAGATGAATGATGATTATCTGCAGCTGCGGTATGAAACAGCAATCCTCAAGTTATAAAAACAAAGAGATGTTAAAAAAATCATTCTTAAAATGTCTGCGGTCCCAGTGTGTCCCTAGTTTATATATTGACGCTTTTTTCTCAATGTCATTGCACTAAAAATAATTTCAACTATTTTACATGCTTTGCAACTAATCGCAAACAGATCATATTGGACCACTATTTGTTTTGTTACATTTGCTAGATTTGTTAGACTGTTTCTACTTGGCAATCTAGAATTTACCAACTAATGCAAACTTGGCATGAGTCAGAAGGGAGAAATGGCACTACTTTTTGCGAGCAGCCTCTTTGGTGTGCAACAGTGCCTATCAATGTTTGCTATGGGGAGGGGTGTCTGGTTGTGTTAATAACACCACTACATAGAAATTGCCAGCACAGCATGTGAGTTTTTCCATGCATTGTTCTGAAGAGGATTTTTTTAACAAAAAGAAACTGGGCCTGAAGTCCATAGTGATGAATCTTCCAGTGTAAAAGAAAGGAGAGCACGTGAAAAAGATACCCCTTGCAGCACGTGGCAGAACACCTTTGATCCTGTTATTAGGTGGTGGCCTTTACTGCACTAACACAGTTTTACTCGGAACATAAGCAGGTTTGCTCTAAAATTAGACACTGATTCCTGACTCTTAACCCTGAACCAGCATCAGCCTCCCCTCCACCTGGATCTCAGTTACAAGAATTACACAGTTTATAAAGATGAATATGTAGCAGTAATTGGAAAAGAACAGTAACACACTGAGAAACATTCATGTGATTACACACACATTAGAAAGGACAGCCTCCCTGATAATGTGTTCTAGTCTGGCTGGAGGCGAGAGGGATTCCACCTGGATTATTCATTGTTGTAGTGGGACAACTGGAGAGGAAGTTTGCTACTAATCCCTCTCTCACAGTGGGGGGTGCAGTGTTAAGGGTTACTGAGTGACACAAGAATCACACATTTGCTCACTCTGATTTTAGGATCAGAGCAGGAGCCCTTTACATCTTTGATTAGAGCTGACGCAGTAGCACATTTTCATTTGACCATTATCGTGGCTAGAAGAATTCATGATAAGGATAATATCGCAATATTTATAGGAGATTTGAAAAAAAAATCAGGCAAAATTATCCTTAATTAGTTTAATGTATGTTTTTTTCATTTTCAAACAAATACCACTCAAAATCCAACTGTAGTGAGTTGAAGAGAGTCCTGTAACTGTACTTTATGTTGTTTCTATGATCCTCAAACATTTGAAGTAATTCATATTTTCAGATCACAGATCTAGGTTTATTTAGTTATTATTTTAGTTGAATCAGTTTCACGTGTGTTCTAAAAGATGCTAGACAAATCCAGAAATCTGATGTTTGATTTACATCCATTTAAAAAAATATTTAATGTGTTTTTTCCTTGTTTTGGTAAATCATTTACATTTGAAATATGCACTGTGTGGTGGCCCCCACCACCTGCTGCTACTGGTCACTTTAACCATCCCCAAGACAATGTCACTCTGTCACTTTGTTGATGTCACTTAGTCACTTTTTTGTTGTACAGTGTACTTAGATGTTAGTTTTTATTATAGTATTTACTTTATTTTATCTTTAATATAGATGTTAGCTTTTATTATAGTATTTACTTTATTTTTATCTTTAATATAGATGTTAGCTTTTATTATAGTATTTACTTTATTTTTATCTCTACTATTTGTTAAATGTTTAATGTAGCAGCATTGCACCGAGTCAAATTCCTCGTTTGTGAACCTCATGAACAATGGCAATAAAACTCATTCTGATTCTGATTCTGATTCAACGTATGGAGGTTAAGAGAGCATCTGTTACCGCAACTTTATTATATGTTGTTCCGGTTACTGGTTGCTAGATTATTTGTGTGTATTACTGACCTTATGTCAATATTTAATTTTGTACATGTTACAGTTACTGTCAATACCAGTGTATCATTACATCCTTACCTTTGAATTTGATCTTTTCGGGATCATCTGTGTAAATGTTCTGAAAGATTGTTGTGTTTCCTTTCAGGTTGGAGGAGAGACCCCGTGTGTGACATTAGATGAAGCTCCATCCAGATGTGAGAAGACTCCCGAGGAGGAGGAGGAGTCGGTACAGCAAGTGACGCCCCTACTGGGCCTCAGCCCGACCCCCTCCCATCAGGAGGAGCACACAGAGGAGCAGCACCTACAGTTTCTGGTAGGAGCATCTAGTGTTATATTCAGCTGACGCTTATATTGATCCTGTTATTTAGGGGAACTTTCAAAGAACAGCATGCACTGTTTTTCCACTGTGCGTACTTTGCTTTGATTTACAGCATGTGGACAAAACAGCTTGAAAAAGCACTTTGTTCATAAATCTTATTATTTCTCAATATTATCAAATTATATCCATGAATTAGAGACCTTGTTTGCTGGTATTAGTTGGTTAGTAATGTACAAGGTTACTATATGTAACTGCCTGTATGTCCTTCAAGTCAGTCCTTTCCTCCCACAACAGTCATTCATACACACTCAGCGCTCTTAGTAGCAATAACTATATGTTGTGCCTATTTGCAGGAACTTAACTTTGCTTTCCCCTTTGCATTTTCGTGTGAAATTAAAGCTTGAATATCAGTGCTGTGACTGAGCTGACTTCCACTGAAGGAAAAACTACAGTCAGATTTGTTATGTAATGCTGGGATTATTTTGATCTTGTCCCTTGGAAACAGAGGAGTAGCACATCGCCCTTGCTGATTCTACAAGTAGGTCTCATGGCTTAAATAGACCGTATTCTCTCTCATCTATGTGTTGACTTTCTTTGTCAGGACTGAAAATACAAATTTTTGACAGTTACTGTGCACTGGCATTTTATATCGGCCAGCTTAAAATAATTTATAATACAGAGAAAAGTGATTAGAGTAGCACAGTATCAGTCAATCAGACTGCACAGCCTCCATACTGTTATTATTGTCTACGTAATTTTTGCCATGACTGTGATTTCTGTTGATCAAGATCGTGTTTAGACTACCCTCATTATTCACAAGAAACATACAGAAAGCTGAGAGAGCAGTTTTCTGGCAGCTGGTAAAGAGGTGATTTGCAACTTTAACCTCTTAGTACTCAAGTCCCTGAAACCAGCTGCTGGCCCTTACTGAATTAAACTATATGTTGTTTGAAAGCCTCACAATTCAAACAGTGGAAGCCATTTGAAGATGCCACAGCAGTAGTTCTTACTTTGCAGTCAGAGTACATACACAGTAAAACTGAAATTTCTTACATTTTATGTTATCTATCATGGTACACAAGCAGGAGGTGGTGGACGAATTCAACCTTTCTCCCTTTTACAATAGATTCAGATTTACTGGATCTTCATCAATATGTTCTTTGCAGGACCAACCCCGATGATAATTATTGGTAGTAAAGGAGGGCAGTAGCAAATATTTTGGACAGATTTAAATTTGTGGTAAAAAAAAAAAAAAAAAATCTTGGTGTTGAAATTTAGAATAACACAAACTCCACTTAGCTGAAATTGCTTAATTTCTTTCAGTTTTGCATATGTTTAATTAAAAGTGAACTTTTCAGTATTTATCCTTCAGTGTTGATTGCCTATTGTTGTTGACCAACGATATGGTGAGCCGGACATTCTTCGAGATACCAGGGTGCAGGCCGCACTAAATTAAAATTGTCAACATGGTAAACATTCATACCTCACCACTTCATTCATGCTCAACATCAGTATGTCAGCATTGTTATTGTGAGCACGTTGGAATGATGATATCAGCTTGTTGCACTGTTGTGTGCAAAAACAGCCTCACAGATCTGCTAGTGTGGATTTAGGGAATTCAGAGAATCACCTACAGACTCGTGGACCGGTTTGACCTTGTTCCATTTGCCAATGCTTCTGTGTGTGGTTTAGGAAACAAGTGAAAACAACTATTAATAATTATGTATCAAAAGAGATCTATGGTTGTCTACACCCTTCTTTGCGCACCAGATGGATTTAGTTCATTTGGAACAGGTCAGTCCAAATTAGGAGTAAAAAAAAATCAGTTCACTGAGAATAGTCTTTATAAAATCTTGCTGCTGAGTTGTTTAGCTTCCCAGTTATGATGTGACTACACAACAGGACATCCTCGCTTGATACACAATATTCATCTGCCCTCATAGCTGCGACTGAGACAAAATGATCAAATCAGACCACAGATTGTGATTTAATTATCTTTATTGTCTTGCTGTGTCATCACTGGTGAGAGTACAGTATCTCTTCCAGTCACCTGCTGGTGGTCTGCAATTAGCCTGTCTGTTCTGTAGCTTCCCCCCCACATATTCACAGTAGTAATAATTGATTGAGGTCCTTTGGCTGTGCTGAAATAAGCTGATTTCTCCAGTGCTGGTCCTGCATGTAAGCTGCATTTAGAATAATTAAATGATGCTAAGCTTTGCAATACCTCACTGATGTTGTGTCAGATGTCAATATAGAAACTAAAGCCATTGTATTGTATTTTGTGAAATGTAAATGCAAATTATTTATCACTACATTACATATTGTTTAAATGGTTTTGCTCTGAATATTATACAGGGTTTGGTCTGCTTAATGCTATATAAATAACTAGATTTAGCTTTCAAAATAAAAATTCAGTACAACTGTCTTTGTCGTCAATGTTGGTTCAGGAAAGTGAGCTGAGCAAGAAGAGAAAAGAATGTGAAAATCTTGAGCATGAAGTAAAGAAGCGACAGAAGAGATGTCTGGATTTGGTAAGCAATCTTATTGCTCTACTATGTCCCTCACTCATGCTCTCTGGCATCCCTCCAGTCTGGTTTTAGCATTACTGTGGTGAACCTAATGACAGCTGGGCAGATGTGGATTTCTTCAGGGTTGTCTCAACGTTGTCTGGTGTTTTGTATGTTGTAACAGGAGAGCCAACTTGAGGATGAACAAGGCAAAAATGAGCAACTAAAGGAGGAGGCAGATCTCCTCAGGAGGAAGGCACAGCTGCTCGACCAGGTCAGTGTCCCTCTGACCTGTCCAGCCTCTGAACACAAGAGCATGTATAGTTTTTGTTCTCAATTTCATTGTATTGGCAATCATAGTGGTCAGCTGTGATAATATTTTACACACCAACCTCAAGCTTGAGATCTGGGGTTGCATTGATCAGTCAGTTAACCTACTGTTGTTTTTTAAAGACTCGGGCTGAGAATGAGGAGCTGAGGGAAGGTCTCTCTGAAGTGACTGCTCAACACAATTCCGTTCTCAAGGAGAACCAGAGACTCCGTGCCAAACTGGAGAACCTAGAGCAGGTCCTAAAGGTAGTGCTGAAGTCAAGGACAGTGTTATTTTCAGTTTTACTCCTTCAGACTTCTTCTGATGCATTGTTTTCCTTTTGAACAGCACATGCGAGAGGTCGCCGAGCGAAGGCAGCAGCTGGAATTGGAACATGAGCAGGCACTGGCTATCCTTAAGTTCAAACAGGATGAAATCAAACGGTTACAGCGGGTAAGAAGCACAGCCTCTTGAACACAAATCTGACAAGTATTTTTTATGAAAATCCCACCCTCATGGTCTATAGGTTGCTTTCACTGTAATTTAAGCTGGTGGGGGGCTTTGTCCAGCAGGAGGCAACATTTGGGCACCAATAAAGCATCAAGTCTTGTTGACAGGGCTTGCTGTGCTGGGAATTACAATTTTATGGCCAAACAACCAATGTTATCAAGACTTTAATGTCTTTTATTTTTTTCAGGCTCAGTTATTCGCCAAGAGGGAGCATGAAGGAGTGGTTCAGATGCTGGAGGTGAGTTTGTATTGCATCACTGTGTCTGCTCAGCAGAGTAGAAAAGCTAATAAATTATTTATATACCATGCGGTGTTTTTACAGTAATAAAAGCACTGCATGGTGTACCCAAAGGTGCTTTCAAGCATTTGAGATGACTTAGCAAAAAATAAAAATAAAAGCTGCTAGTGTTTAGTAAAGTCACACAGAAGAAGATGGAAACGTCAGACATCAGGGGGAGGACCAGGGTATGCCAGTGTGATAAAATAAAAATGAATTCACGATTAAAATATTTTCTGTTTCAGTAACACTGAACAAAAACAGTGTAAATATTCAATTCTCTCCATGTTTGCAGTCTGTAAAAGACCTCTCAGTTCCACTTAAGCCTTACAGTGAGCTTTCTGTTCTTATCTAAACACCTGGCTGAGAAGCTGCTGCAGAAAAGGCTCATATTTTTGTTGGACTGGTAGGCCAAGAAAACGGTTTGAACAGATGGCTGCTCCGTTGCTTTTTGACATTTCTGCTTGCTCTCAGTGCGAGCGTGACACACTTTGAATTTAAAATGAATGCAGACATCTGATGACAGTTGAAATCCCCATCTGTCTGATTGGCTGCTGATTTTGAATGATGAAAATAGATAAAGAAAAGTTTAGTGCCTGCAGCAACTCAAAAATTTTCATCATCCGCAGTTGATGACTATGTATGGCTTTTGTCTGTGCTCCTCATTTTACAGAGTGCATTTTGTTACTTGAGTTTGTTCCTTAAAGAAGTATGTATTTTATTTTAGGAGTTGACTCAGCTTGTGTTGCGGAGGGAGCTGGTAGAGTGTAGATGCTCCTGTTTAAAAAATGGCTTGCTTCCTTCCCCCTGGCTTTGTTTCTCTACACTTTCTGTCTCTATTTAAACTTAAAGCATCACAGGAGGAAGTTTCTTTCCCTCCTGAGGGCCTGAGCTTTGTTGCCAAGTCAAAACAGAGCCTCTCTCAATCTGTTAAAAGCATGATTTTGGAAGATTATAAGGAATGTGTGAGTTAATTTAAAAAGCAGATGTTTACTACACGAGGGCCAAGAGACATTCTAGTGATTCTGGCTTCTGAGAGGATTTTCTATCCGACCTGGACTCTGACTGCTGTGTTTCTGCTTTATTAATATAATTTATTTTCCCAGATTCATTGTTTTACAAGCATGTGTTTGTTTTGTGTTCTGTTTTGTCCTTTGTGTTGTCTTTTTGCTAACCAGAGTACACTGGACTGCATGCAGGTATTTTATAAGCTCCTGGGCCGAATAATTTATCTTAAAGCTTTAACCCTTTGTTAACCAACATTGGTCAAAAGTGACCCAAATTCAATGGAAAATGAGTATCTCTTGACCAACGTTGCGCATCAAAGGGTTAAAACCTTCCCCAGTCCCTGTAGATGGAACCACCAAACCCCAATTGTTACAACTCAGCTAAGTTTGAACATCATTTGTAATTTATATGTGCAGTTTAATTTGAAGCAGGAGTATTTGCTGTAAAACAGCCCTTGATAGATGCTTCATGTGAGAACAGCAGCCCATTTGATGCTGATGCTTTTTTTTAGGTTACCAAAGTGTGTGTAAATCAGGTCATTCACATGAGGCCAGATAACAGTGTATCTGTGACACAGTTATCACTCCCAGCTGCACTGAGAATAGTTGCCACCTTTATCATGTTGTTTTATGCAACTCATCCCTAACTCGCACTGTAATAGCATTTATTTAAAGTTTGTAAGTGATTTTCTTCAGAGTTTTAGTAGTCATGCCACTTCAGCTCAGTGTAGCTAGATAACGATTGACTGCAGACTTGGTTTTGCGTAGGTGAGAGCTAACAGGAAATGTTGTTCAGACAGTTTCGTGCAGAGGCTTTTGTCAGATCAGCCTGCCAGGAAACTCCCACCGCAACCGGAAGTGAAATCAGCCACATATAGAAACTGAGTAGGGCTGAGAGAAACCTCTGCAGTGTTCTGACAAATAACTCGGCTGTATAGTGGCTTTGTTTAAGTGAACTCAAGCGAATGTAGAAAGGAAAAAACATGTAACATCTCATAAACTGTGGTACCCTACCAACTTTTACACCTGTTTCCCATTTTACCAGAAAACTACCCCTCCGCCTTTCTTCCATTGAGCCTGTAATTCTCTGTCATTTGTGTTTGCAGCTTAAACAAATGCTTCATTGACAGTTTGTCATGTCTGTCTTGCAGAAACCTAACCTTACACTGAATTGCTTTATTGTTTTTGTTGTACATGTGTTGTTCCATTTTTCCATCCACCAAAACTCTCATAGGTCATATTTGAAATTTAATTCTTCAAAAATATGGCAATCAATGATAGAAAACATTTTCAATAGTTACCATGTAATAGACTGTATCGACAAAAGATTTCTGCATTGACGCTGATGATTTATAAAGAAGGTTGATTTTATCTACTCTCAGTGTTGATTCCTCAGTAGAAATTCACATTAAAATACATGCACTGCATTCACATGCTGCTAAACAAGATTAGTTCAGTTGTTTGTGTGTATATAAGCTTAGGTGCACTTAAAATGTATTCAGGAAAAGCATACTATATAGTGCCACATTGCACAATTTCCACTGACATTTAGTAATTATCACTAGATAATGATATCCTATCTGACAGTGTTGAAAGGTGGATTTTTTCAGTTAATATGTACAGCGCTGTGTTTTTACTGATAAATCTTCTCCATGTTCGTTACACTTTGCGTAAAGTCGAAGGTACGAGAGCTGGAGGAGAAATGTCGCAGCCAGAGCGAACAGTTTGGCTTGCTATCCCAAGAGTTGGAGAAGTTTCGACTGCAGGCCTCGAAGGTGGACTTGGCCAGCTCTAGCCTCCTCAACAATCCCAGCCTCTCTGTTCTGACTAATGGGGTGGGCCTGACTACTGAACGAGGTGAGAAGTTTGAAGTGTTTTGCTCTTAATAGATTTCTTACTGCGTTTGACTGTACGTCAGTGGATTATTAGTGTTTTTTTCTTGAGAGAGTTATTTTACGTACTTAATTTAAAATATCCAAAAAATGCTTTCCTACATGATAACTAGATATTAGCAAAATAGTACTTCCAAATGATCAAATACAATATCGCTGTGTTGCAACAATTTCAGTAACATCTTAATTTATCATAACAGAGCACAGAAATGAAGTCAATTTGCCTTCTTCTGCTTGTTAAATTGTTACCTACCCATAATTAGACTTTTATAGTATATAATTTTAGGTCATGTTCTTGTCTTGTTTTCAAAGAAAATCTTCTCACAAAAAGAGGAATTGACCTTTGGCGCAAAACATGGTTTGTGAAATGCAGAACAAGAATATTGCAAAATGCCTTCAAAAGCATCCTAAGCCATTTTTAAACCATCTCATTTAGCATAGTTTTTTTCAGAATTTTTTTAAAAAGAGATTTTCATTATTGACTCTGCAGTTTTCCTTTGAACAGTAAGGACAAATGAAATTTCTAATTTTTTTTAATACCAGTGCATCTCCTACGTTTATTTGTAATGTGAACTTGACACTTAATCTCCTTACCTGTACGTAAAAGTGTTGTTTATAAGATAGTTTACATTAAAATGTAATCTCAGCCACAACTGCCTGAAATATAAAAACAGTGCAAATCTAGTCCAAATCTTTCCTCCTCTGTATCCACCTTCTCTCTCCTACACTATGCATGTGTTTTAGACTGCACAGGTGGCTCATGGGATATGGTGTCCCTGGGTGAAATAGCCTTCTGGAGTCTTGAGGGAGGTGACACTCTCTCCTGCCCTGAGGGTAACGATCCGCTCGGTATGCTCTCCGTCTCTGTTACTCATTAAATATGTAGGACGCTGTCACAAAAGCACAGCATGCTCCACCTTGTCATCTCACCCACACTGTAACAGTCCGGCTCTGTAACAGAGCCTGTATGTAATTCTCACCATCACACGAGGGTCAGTGCTCATGGGCTGAAATGTATGTCGAGCATGGAACCAGTTAAGCCCCTTAACAGTGCTGGTGTGTGACTCGTTGCCACAAGGTAGCGTAACCTCTGACCTCAGACAGATGGAGACAGGATTTTTTTTTCCCTCCACTGTTTAATCAGCCACATTCAACCTTGAGCCTCCTGCATGTCAACCCGTGACCGTGCCCACCTTGCAGCTCATGGATTCAGCCAGGTTAACCAGAGACAGGGCTGTGGTTGTCCACTAAACTCATGGATTACCCTTTTCCCCTCTTTCCTGCTAGATGTGGCCGCTACTCTGCGTATGGGGGCCACTCCCCATGCTGCAGGGCTGTCCAGGGTGGAGCGCTCGCCTGTCACTAAGCATCGAGAGCTGCCCACCATCGGCGTCAGCAAGTCAGGATCTTCCTCCAGCAAGTCAGAAACCACACACCTCACCCCCAAGTCCGACACCCACCTCAGTCCACACAAATCAAGCCCAACACATGAGGTACCAGCAATGAGAATTTTCTATGCCTTACTTGTTACTTATTTAAAAGCTAATTCCTTCTTTTGTTTTTTGTTGCAAATATTGTCATCATTTAACAGTGACCATACAAATGTTAAGCTTATTATGTTACGGCGGGGGGAGTCAGAACCCAGAGTGCAGACACACAGTACAGGCACAGACAGGTCAGTTCAACAAAGGAAATTTATTTAAACAGAATAAGTAAATACAAACAAACCAGAGCCAACTAGGGAAAGTCCAGGTAAATAATCAAGGAAATAACAGGATTAAATAAACTCAAAGCTAAGAACTGACAACGACTATAAAGGATAGTTACCGGATCTAAAACAACAACTCACAACCAAAACCGGCGGACTTACAAGCCAGGAAAACAAAGCAGGGAGGGAGAGGGCAGACTGGCAAGGAGGACCAGCGATCCAGCAACCGTGCCAGCTGGAGAGCGGCAGGGCACGGGTGGGGTCCAGCTGCGGAGCGGCTCACCAGGGCATAACTGATGGGACCGCGAATCACAGTAGTCCAGGGCAACGGCAGAAACCGACGCCGGCCGCGGGAGACAGGGAGCGGCGGCTCGGCAGGCAGGCCCGAGCCGAGAGTAGACAGGCCGGCAGGAACGGCAGAAGAATACAGAGAATTAATATGCGCCTAAAAGCACCAGCAACAGAATGCTGCAAGAACCACCACTGACTGTGTCGTTGAAGCTTTGGCTATGACCCGGCAGAGACTGGTGGGATGACCTGGGTTTTAAGTGGAGCTGATTATTGATGTGGTGCAGCTGTGCTTCCTGCACAGCTGTATCCACAGCGCTAGAATCAGCAGTCCAACCAGGTGCGTAGAGCAGAGGGGGGAGGTGCCGAGGAGGAGGCAAGCAGGTAGAAATGAGGGAGAGGAGGGAAAGAGAGGAAGAGAGAAGCAAGGAGGAGAAGAAGAGAGAGAGAGAAGAAGAGGGGGAGAAGACGGCAGACAGGGGGTCAGGCTGGGACTGTGACATAATATGATGTAAATGTATTATATTAAGATATTAATCTCTGGTTCAGGGGCAGATCAGTGGCATACATTAAACGAAACAAAGCAGACAAATCAGCAACAGATATATTTAGATTTGGATTCATTTTTTGCCTTGTTTTTTATTTTATGTTTTTGATACTGTCACTCATATTGTATTATGGCTATTAAATTTGTAGCCTGCTAGCTACTATTGATATCTGCTTGGTTATGCTAACATTTGATGGGCAGATGAAGGTTTAATTTGGAGTAGGGCTGGGACAGAATATTAATATGGCAATATATAGGATATGTAAAATTTCTTCTTGCAATACATTATAGATACACAGGCACTACTATCAATATGTATGCTATACATGCAGGCACTGTAAATGGATTCCCCAGCACTTTGACTTATTAGAGTCACTCGCTCTTGACTAATTGTGGTGACATTGAGGGTAAAGTGAACGGACATTGCCAAACTTCAAGTAGCAGACAGTACAGGACAGTTTATAAATGAGCTTATTAATGGAATTGACTCATTATTAAAACTGAATAATAACAAGGATACAGTATGTACAAACATTAACACCACAATGCACTGAAAAAATACATAATGAATGCTTTTTTGCCTTTTTAGGAGTGTATTTCCTTCTTCAGTCACAACGTATTATAACAATATCGTGTCATGAGTTACTTGGAGAGTCCTGCCTTTCCTTGTTTGATTATTAAAAATGCCCCGCTAGTCGCCTAATATTCATCCAGGTTGCGTCATTGTGCCGGATGCCTCTCGGAAAATCTTCCTCCTTCTTTGTTTCTTCATCGACAGGCAGATTAGTCATCAAGATTACTAAGACACTCATGCACGATTGTTTCTGTGGATTGAATGGATTAAAATGCCCTCCTTAACCTCCCCGTCATCTCATGCAAGTACTAACTGTAACTGAAGATGCAACAGCTTCTTCTTCTCATATACATTAAATAAATAATTTAATTTTTTGCCAAGAGTATTTGTATTCTGCCACGTCTTCTAACAGTCAGTGCCTGGTCTTGTGTGGCAGATGGGTTGGTGGTCTTTTCATCCTCTCACTAGTCTGCCTACAGTTAAACAAAGCTCATATTTAGTGAGATAATCCACTCTGCACTGTGGATTATGAAGGTTATACAGTAGTAGTTGTAGGTGATTATCCTGAAAAATGTTTTCCTGGGTAACTATAAATACACCTTTCTTATTGTCTTGTGTGTAGCTGGTATGAATGAAAATCAAACTCCACATTAGTTATTAAGGTGATTCTCTATTTTCAGTCATGCCTCCTTCGTATTAATCACAATAAAACAATATAAAACATTTTATTTTTACTATTATCTACCTCTCTAGATCATTTATGGGTCGTAGATAGGTGTTTACCAAATACTTCCTTTGCTTCAGTCAGATTTTCCTCCAGTAAAAAATACAAAAAAACAGAATGAAACACAATGATTTCCTTTACAGTGATTTGTAAACTTTTACCTCACATACCTTTGTGTACTCATTGAGCAGAAAATTTGATGTTATTCTCTGCCAGAGGAAAATTTCAATGTTGAGAAGAATATTAATTCGTTGCACCAAGGAAATTTTAATGGGGTAGACAAAATATTTGAAACAGCCTCCTAAAAGATGATACAGTTGAATCAAACCCTGTCTGAAATAGTTTTAACATATCCTGAACATTATAAGGTCTGTTGTGTCAGACTGCATTAGTTTGTCCTCTGTGTATCAAATGTCATGTGATCCTCAGTAGTTTTAAAGTATGAAGATCGTTCATTCAAGTCATTCAACAGTGAATCCACTTTTTGTTGCAGTCACCTTCCAGGTTCATCTGCTTTTCCCCTACTGTTTTATAGAGTTTGGATTTACTGTGTTAGAAGAATAAAACCTTTATTCCTTTTCATATTTGTTCACAATTACTGTTTTAAGCTTTCTTAAAATTTTTACCATCTGTTATAAATTCACTCTCTCTTCATGCTGCTCTCAGGTGGACACTGCCAGTGAAGTAGAGGAGTTGGACATTGACGTTGCCCCGGCACCTTTCACCGCCAGCAGAGCAGCAGCAAAGCTTCAGGTTTTTATTGCAAGATACAGGTAAAGATTTAACTAATACAATAGTTGACTCCCTACAACAACAGTTTATTATGTAGTAAAACTATTTCACTGCAAATTTACATTGCAATAGCTATTATCCTTATGATGGCCCCAATGACAACCCTGAGGTGGAGCTGCCACTCACTGCTGGAGAATACATCTACGTGTATGGTGACATGGATGATGACGGTTTCTATGAAGGTATCTGTGGAGTATGATTTCTTTTTTTTGTGTCACCAACTTCATGTTTCTATCTGTACATGATGTTCACTATTTTATTCTGACTCTTTTCAGGAGAGCTGATGGATGGAAGAAGAGGGCTGGTCCCCTCTAACTTTGTGGAACGTGTATCAGACGACGATGTAATGAGCAGTCACCATCCAGAGACAGTGGATGTGTCCCATAATTCCCTGCTAGAAAGCAGCCTGCATAGTGCCAGCCACCAGCATCACCTCCACATGGGCGTCAGCGCCTCGGAAAGGACAGAGGCCTCTGCTGCCTCTGGCCCTGCCTCAGCCACCTCAGATTCAGCATCAGCCTTGGCTGTCCCAGCCCCCCTCACCAACGGCCTGGACTTGGATTTGGAGGAGGTGGGAGTGGACATTGTGCCTTACCCACGTAAGCTCACCCTTATCAAGCAGCTTGCCAAGAGTATCATCATTGGCTGGGACCCTCCGTTGGTGCCGGCTGGGTGGGGCAATGTGTGGAGCTATAATGTATATGTGGACCAGGAGCTGCGGCTCAATGTGCCCTTTGGCTCCCAGACCAAAGCGGTACTGGAGCGGCTAGACATAAATCTCAAGGCCTACCGTGTGTCAGTTCAAAGCCTGACAGAGAAGGGTCTCTCTGACCAGCTCCGCTGCAGCATGTTGGTCGGTCGGGATGTTTGTGTGGCGCCCACGCAGTTGCGTGTGGAAAGGGTCACTGCCACCTCTGCCAACCTGACCTGGCTGCCCAGCAACAGTAACTATGTGCACATTGTGTCCTTGAATGAGGAGGAGTGTGAGCTGGTAAAGGCTGGCTGCTACTCGCTGTGCCTCAATAACCTCTTGCCCAGCCTGCAGTACACAGTCAAAGTGGAGGCACGGCCGCACCGCACACCATGGGAGTTACCTGTGGAGAGACGTGAACACAGAAGCGCTACAATCACCTTCACCACACTGATGGCAGGTCAGAAATCAGTATTTTATCTATCAGATGTTCTCTGAAGGTGCAATGCTAAGTACACTTAAGCATAGTCTGTAGATCATAAATCGGCAGCACCAGTTTTTCTCCAACATGCAAGGTACTGTTTGGTTCAGATGTTAGATCCAGTTGAAAGGATCTGGATACCTTTTGAGTGAAATCCTATTACCAGTGTGGAAAATAATTATTCTTACTTTGTCTGAACTTGTATCATCAACTTAAAATCTATTCTATTAATTTTATACTTACGTATAAATCCAAGATTGTGTTCATAAGCTTAAAAAAAGCTTTTTTTCCTTAAAAGAATATTATTTCTAACTTGTGCACATGCCTGTGGTGTCAGTTACTGACATTTTATATTGTCACATTGACCATTATATCAGTGGCAGTCTGTAGGCCACCCCTCTGTTAGCAATGCATCTTCAGTGGTCTGCTGCTAATCCTGTAGAGCCATTTACACGATAGTACTGCATGAATATGCAGCAGCTCTTTTTAAGATGTCTCAAGTTCAGTAGTGTTGATTCTCCCCCAACAACATTATCACATCAGTTTATTCATTTGAGACAGTTTTAAGAGCTGCTCTGAATTGCATATCCATTATTAAGCACCCAAAGCACTCTGGCACAGCGTGCTGTGCTTTAAATGAAAGGAAAGTAGTCAGATACTATCCCCTGCAGCAACTACTGATCAAATATTTGTACTTATGAAATTACTTAGACAAATGAGGGGTTATATTGTTGAGGCAAGTTAGTACATTGCTGATCTTTAAATACACTTTGCACATTTGTTTGATAAGTTTTTTCTCTGTGGAAAAGCATAGCATGCGAGTATTGTATGAGGGGAGAATGAAATGATCATAGGTAGTAATAAAAAGTAATGAGCGATGCATGGTATCTGGACAGAGTCATTGATGCCGCTCTATGCTTTTAATCTTGAACTTTAATTTGATTTCAGTTTGTTGTACGTTTATCGCCATTCTGCTTCTCCCAGTCAACAATAATTTGTTTTTCATATACACTCCCCTCCAAAAATATTGGAACAGTGGGGGCAATTCCTTTATTTTGCTGTAGTCTGAAAACATTTGGGTTTGACATCAAACAATGAATATGAGACAAGAGATCAACATTTCAGCTTTTATTTCCAGGTATTTACATCTGAATCTGATACACAACTTAGACATTCTTCTTTTGTGATGCTTTTCCAGGCTTTCACCACAGCCTATTTCAGTTGTTGTTTGTTTTAGGGGGTTACTCCCTTCAGTTTTCTCTTTGGCAGGTAAAATGCAAGTCTGGAGATTGACTTGGCAAGTCTAAAACCTTCCACTTCTTGCCCCTTATGAACTCCTTTCTTGTTTTGGCAGTGTGTTTTGGGTCATTCTGCACCATGAAGGTTCTCCCAATCAGTTTGGTTTCATTTTTTTTTAAAACTGGGAGACAGAATGTTTTTGTAGACTTCTGAGATCATTTTGCTGCTGTCTTCTCGTGTTACATCATCAGTGAAGAGTAATGAGCCCATCCCAGAAGAAGTCATGCCCAAGACATGACATTAACTCCACTGTGTTTCACAGATGAGCTTGAATGTTTAGGATCATGAGCAGATCCTTTCTTTCTCCAAATATTAGCCTTTCCATCATTTTGGTAAAGGTTCACCTTTGTCTCATCAGTCCATAAAACTTTGTCCCAGAGTTTTTGAGGCTCTCTCTGTACTTTTTGGCAAATTCTTGCCTGGCCTTCCTATTCTTCTTGTTAATGAGTGGTATACATCTTCTGGTGTAGCCTCTGAGGTCTTCTGCTAACAGTAGATTGTGATACCTTCACTCTTGCCCTCTGGAGGTTGTTGCTGATGTCACTAACAGTTGTTTCAGGGTCTTTCTTTATAGCTCTCACAATGTTTCTGTCATCAACTGCTGCTGTTTTCCTTGGTCTACCTGTTCGGCATCTGTTACTTAGTACACCGTTGGTTTCTTTCTTCTTCAGGGCATTCTAAATAGTTGTACTGGCTATGGCCAATGTTTATGCAATGGCTCTGATGGATTTTCTATCTTTTCACCCAAAGATAGCTCTCTGGTTTTGATGTTGGTTACACCTCTAACTATAGATGCAGTCTACACAGGCAAAAACCCAAATCTGAAACTGAACATAGACATTGAGCACTATTTATTGTTTGAATAATCAAGGTAAGAGGACACACCAGGGCAACAAAACACACCTGTCAGTTACATGTTCCAATACTTTTGCTCATATGAAAAATGGGTGGGTTCAAACAAAAGGTGCTATCTTCTAAGTTGTATATCACATCCAGATGTAAATACCTGGAAATAAAAGCTGAAATGTTGATCTGTTGTCTCATATTTATCGTTTGATGTCAAATGTGAATGTACAACAAAAATAAAGGAACTGGCCTCATTGTTCCAATACTTTTGGAGGGGAGTGTAGAAGCTTCAGACCTTTGAAATGCATGATTATATTCAATGCTATAAAAGATATGAGTTGTATTTCACTAAATGATCCTTCAAATTTGCTTAAGTTCCATGCCCTCATTCTGGGAACTCAGGTATATGGTTTCTAAGTTTCTTAATGTCCCTTTAGAGTGATCGATGGCAGCTTTCTTGGTAGAATCATATGTCTAACCTGATTAATATTACTCCTCCCAAGCAGTCTAGTTTCAGTATAAGCAATACACTCAATACTATGCTAATATTTAAACATGTTTGTTTATATTTTTCTTGCCACTGGCTGTGGTGCGATGCTTTTAACCGCTGCAGGCCCCCCTGATGCTCCTCTGGACGTACAGCTGGAGCATGGTCCCTCTCCAGGTATTGCTCTCATCAGCTGGCTGCCAGTCACTATAGATGCTGCTGGGACCTCCAATGGAGTCCGTGTCACTGGATACACTATATATGCTGACAAGAAAAAGGCAAGGATTTAAATTTATTGATAAACTCTAAAATTTCTTTCAGTAAAGCAGAAATTAGCATGTATTTATCTGTCTTTAGCCTACGCTAAGATGATATTTAGTTATAATGTTTGTATTACACCTTATCGTTCTCTTATCCAAGGTGCTGGAGGTGTCTTCTCCTACTGCTGGCAGTGCCCTGCTGGGTCCCTCTCAGATCCAGTCCCTGCAGGCAGCTCAGGAGCTCACTGTTCGCACCATGTCTGCCCACGGGGAGTCTTGTGACTCCTTGCCAGTAAATGTGCCCTGCAAGCTGGCTGCCATCATGGCAGGCCCAGCTATCACCACCCCAGTTGTGCCACAGCTGCCCTGCACCCCAGTAGGTCACAGTATCCTGCCCCTATCGCCGTCCTATGGAAACTCTGCTGCCAAAGTCTCCATGCTGCCCAGTACATTGCCATCAGACACACATATTACTGGCCTCACAGTGGAGGCTGCTGCCAACCCGTGTAATGCTCTCCACTCAGAAGATCTTCTCTCATCTTCCTCATATGTGAAGGCCTGGGCCCTCCCCTCATCTGCTGCTGCCTTGGCTGTGTGTGAGGCCACATTACCAGTAGTCTCCATCATTACTCCAGTGGTAATCCTCACTCTGTCACTCTTCTATATATAGAAGGCCGACTTTACATACTTAGTTATTACTTTCAATCAGTTATATGGCTGGTGAATTCATTTTTGCTTCCCACAGTTGAATGAAGACAATTGACCGCTCTGCACATAAAGTAAATCTTTAATTAAAATGCCTAATTCCACTCTTTTCAAAGTAGTTTTTTCTTAAATGTCTGAGTTGCTACACTACAGTAACTGAGTGGAAACTAGAAACTTTTATGTGGTGAGCTTGTATCGATTGTAACCTGCACATGATGAGGTAAAGCAACATTGGTAAATTGTAATAAGTAGTTGTTCAGCATATGAGGAATTTTGAGTCCAATTTTATTTATATTTTGCCTCTAGGAGATGCACTGAATTCTAGTGAAGAAGAACCTTATGTTGAATTCTATTTTTATGTAGATTTGTACATTACGAGAATATAGTACAACATGGAAGTGGAGGCAGTACTCTGTTCAAATGTGGATGTGCAATAAAAATATTTTAATTATTTTAAATAATTATTAATTTATTATGGATGGAATTAATTGTAATTAGCATTTTGGCAATAATTATGCACCCCTAATTGGAGAGAGAGATGTGAGGCAAAATTCTGCATGAGGGGAAAGTAATAGATACATCCTGATGTTTTAAAAACAGTTGGAAGATAGTCAGTGTAATTGGTAGGAGTGATTTTACTCACTTATCAACACAGTCAGCAGTTGGAGCTGTGGCAGTGACTGTGACACAGTCTATTAAGGCTACTCTAGAACTTTAAAAGCCTTAGGACCAGATTATCACAATTTGTATGTACATTTATGGGCACATTGCAAAAAGGAACTGCTAATTTTGAATAAATGCCAGTTTGCCAAAATGTAAACAAACATAGGCTAAAAAAAAGCACACGTTGTTGTCGACAGCTAACTGACTCCATGGCATCATGGGGGGTGAGCTGGGGGCACACATTTGTCTTCGTTTTATCAGACTGTCGGACTTTGAACATCTTGTGCTCTAGAAAGTTATTTTATTTAAACAGCATTTTTTGGACTATCTTCAGGTTCATGTGACCTCCCCCACCACCTCAGCACCTCAACTGTCTCCAGTAGCAGCACCAGCACCTGAACAAGCACTAGTAATGGCAGCAGCACCCATATTGGACCAGCACAGAGACACTGACAGCCCTGGAACAATACGTCCATTCCCGTCCATCACGGAGTTCATTGAGGACCCTAGTGCCAAGCTCGGGACCCCTGAGCGTGTCCCTTCCCCACCCAAAGCCCCAATCACAGACCTCCTTAACCCTCGGGACATCAACCTATTGCGACCCCTCAGCACTTCACCACTAGAGTCTGAGGTAGAGGAAGAGCAAGAGAATACCCGCCTGGTGTCCATCGAGGAGTTCTTGAGGCAGGATCAAGAGCCGGCATACTGTATTAGGCTACAGGTCAGCCCTGATTCATTGACACACTGGAAAAAAAATGTACTAGGTAGTTAGGTGTTCTCAGTGTCATTGCAATTCAAAGTCGTGTTGCAACTAATTTAACAGGGCTCATGCTGCAGAGGTGTAGGTTATGTATAAAATACACATACGCTACAAATAAAGTTGCTGATGTCTTTGAAAGAATTTAACCCTCTGAACCCCAAGCAGTGTCTGGGTGTTTTTGGCTCCTTTTCACATTTTTACTCACTGTGGGCTTGTTTTCACTTCAATATAAAGTTCTGCATCTGTATGAAAGCAGCACAACCATGACTAGAAGGAGAGAGAACTCAAAAATGCCCTTGGTGCGTGAGACTTAAATTCCACTGATTTTTTTTTTTTTTTTTTAACAATTTTTTTTTTTAAAAACTTAGAAGCAGCCTGTGTACCATATTTGCAAGTGCCCACATGAGTAACCAATACTGAAAAAAGGGGTGGCTCTACATACTAGAAATATTTCTATCTTTATATTTTTACAACCTCTACAAATGAGGTATTTATCCTCCTCCTCTGTATAATATTTTTGAGCCATAGTGTATTTATTTTATTGCTGAAGTCTATTTTATTTTTGGCCTGAATCTCTCTAAATGCTTCCACACAGGAAGTCACGGGATTTTTGTTGCATGACGGCCGGTTGGAACTGAGTCATTCATGGCTTCTCAGTTGTGATGGGGAGCTCCGAATTTTTATTTATTTACCGTATTTATTCATTTTACAGAATCTGATGCAAATGGTTTATTTTTAGGAAAATTTTAATTATTTTACTATCCTGAATGGAACTGCATTAAAACGCATGTAGTTCAAGGATCGTCAAAACATTGAAAACCCCTTGTATTGTTTCTGCAGTTCCTGGCCCCAATAAATGGTGTAATTTTGGTGATTTTTAAAAGGCAACATATTTAGACAGTTAACAGTTGTTCAGCTATTTAATTACTAATTGACCTGAGAGAATGCCATAATTTTTTTTATGTTGTTTAGTTGATCGAATGTGTCAGATTTAAAGGAAGAGATTCAAAAGGTTCTCCACCAATTTATCGTTGCACTCAGTACATTACACAGAATGTAACTCAGCTGTCAACAGCTTGGTTAGAGGTGCTTGCTGTGTTGTGCCAGTGACAGCAAATGTAGCATTAAGTACAGATGGAGCTACAGAGCTCACATTTCTGTCAATTGGAAGACTTCCCTTTTAAATTGTGGATTTATATTTTATTCTTTTCAATTAAATGATGCTATCTTTTTAGTTGTAATTAACTGATTAATTGATAGTTTCCTCACATATTTAGAAAGCCTACATCATAGAAGTTTTATACATTTGCATCATATTTTAGAAAAGTCAACTTTTGCTGAATCTGTCTTTCAAACACATTTCTCAAACACATTCCTTGCATGGGGCCAGTGCCCTATGCATGAAATGTATGAAGAAAGCCATACAACACTTAATTATACACAAGTAATATAAACATTTAAGTAAATAGTTCTTCAAATTCAAATACATCTACATTTACTTTTTTAACAGATTTATTGCTTTACTCACTGGTCATCGGCAATGACCAGTACGGATTTAAAATGGTTCACATAGGACTCAGACTGTCATTGTATCTTTTCTCAGAGTTACGGCAGGGGGCTTGTGGAGCCTCCCACTGATTACCATGCAGACAACAGCCGCTCCGACCTGTCTGACATCCTAGAGGAGGAGGAGGAAGACCTTTACTCTGACCACCTTGGAGAGGCACCAGCCAGAGGATTCACAGTTGGAGCTAACAGGGTAAAGAAATGAGTGCATACTAGCATACACTGCAACTACCACATGCACACACACCAATCAGCCACAACATTATGACCACTGACAGGTGAAGTAAATAACATCAATCATCTTGTCCAATCCAATGTTATGCTGGGAAACCTTGAGTCTTGACATTGATGTGTATGTTTGATATGTACCACCCACCTAAACATTGCTGGTCAAGCAACCCTCCTAACACCCCACCCCTCATGGCAGCAGCAGTCCTTGATGCCAGTTGCCACCCTTAGCAGGACAGTGCAGCCCGACACACCACAAAAACTGCTCAGGAGTGATCCAAGGAACACGACACAGCTAAAGTGTTCACCCGGGTTCCACACTCCCCAGGATCCAAATCTTACTGACCATTTGTGAGATGAGCCAGGATAAGCCTGATCTAGGCAGGTCCCACCCTGTAACCCACAGGACCCACTGAATTCATTGCCACCATCCCGGTGTCACAGGACATCCCCAGAGGTCCTGTGTCCATGCCCCATGTGGTCAGAGGAGTTTTAGCAGCATAAAAGGAACCAACACAATATTAGGCAGATGGTCATAATGTTATGCCTGATCGGTGTATTTGCACGTTCTACTTTTTACATTCAGTATGTTCTTTTGAGTTTGTTGTCTACAGTTAAGCTCTCAATTTGAGTCTTTGTTTCTTTTTCTTGTATTTTTGATTGTGATTCTTGTTCGTCTTTTCTTTATCTTTCTTTTCTCTTTCCTTTGCATGGCCGGGTTGTTTTGTCTCCACTGCCTTTGTTTTCACTGGACAATACAATGTTTCATCCCACCATCGCCAATTCTTCCTTGCTTGTTTTGAATTGTGGCACTTGTAGTCATTCAAGTTGGAGCCACCAGACAGTGACGAGGAGGTTGTTGAAAAGATCCTTAAGTTACCTCCTCAGGTTCCCCAAAGCAAGCAACTGTTCAGCATTCCCGAGGTGACAGAAGAGGAAGACAGCAGTCAAGAAGATCCCCTAACCCACCATGGCCAGCCTCGGCCAAGGCTCAGCCTTCTTCACCAAAGAGACCCAGAGCGCCTCCATCATGCCCCCCAACATCATGCACATCACTCCAACCCACACCCTCACATCCCCCCCCACCATCACCACTTCAACTGGGATACCAGGTCCCTAACCAAAGAGCCTTTACTCAGACATGGACCCTTGCAGGCCAAGCCTAAGACACAGCACAGGGTGCGCTATGCAGACATGGTGGACACCATCAGTTATCCTGACGAAGACCTGAGTTTATATGAGGGTCCCACCAGCAGGCAAGTCTCAGCCCGCTGTCCTCCCCAGCTGACCCACAACAGCAAATCACTGCTTCGAGGGCTAGGGGACCGCCTTAGGAGGGAGGCCATGCTAAGGAGTCAGATGGCTGTCACTGCGTTGACCAGCCCTGGCCATGGCCTTAACCCGCCAAGACCCTACCCAGTCAGCAAAACAGTACGAACTGTGAGGTCACCTATTAGTCGAGGGGTGGAGATCGATGTGGAGTACGGTACAGATGACAATGAAAAGCCCATGGAATACATCCCCGGGGAGGTGGTGGTGGAGCAGATGAGCTCTGAGTGGTGGGTGGAGGGCGCTCAAGTGGAGCACTGCAGACCTCCACACCGACGAGGTCCAAAAGCTGATCCACTGGTAAACATAACTGCAGGCCAGCTGCATTGGGTGTGTTGTCCCAGCCCCTTCCTCTCCCCTGTCACTGTGTGGATTTACCCCTCTGAGTTAGTGGATGTCACATAACTCCACCATTCAGTAGATGATAATTTATTTCTCAACCGTCATCACTGGAGTGGACAGAGGGAGGTCAGGCAGCACATTTTATTGTTTAAAGCATGATTAATACAGTATATTGTTAAGTAATAGTGTATTGGATGTGTTGCCAAAATGTGGCCAGAAAGTGGCTTAAAAATACTTCGAGTTTGTCACTATCTGATCTATTTGTGTCTTCCCTCTTTCTGACTGCACCAGTTCCTGTTTTCCTTTTAATTTCTCCTGCGCATTCTTTAAAACCACTCAGCTCTTATCTTAAACTGGTCACAGCACTGCTTTGTCCTGCATTACCTTACAGCAGATGTGCTTTGATGTTTGTGTGTCTGCCTGTTAATACCGCCGCGATGCAACTAAAAAGCATGTATATGCTGTAACTGGGGCATGTAAGAAACCCTAAAGTTTGATATATTTGTCCACATTAGCAATTCAAAAGTGAGCATAGATAATTAGATATTATTTTTTAAAATGAACAACTGCATTTAATGGTCATTTTTATTCTCCACCTGAGTGTGTTTCTTCGCTGAACATTTTTCTTATTGTCTTATTTCACTTTCTGCATTTTGAGCAGGAGCCCAGCCAGATCCCTCCAGCTGAGGCAAGTACATCGTGGGGAGGCCAGGCAGAGATTTCTTGTAAACCTGCAACGTTGCAGTCCAGGCAACTCAAAGGTCAGAGGCTTTTACCTCTTTTGATGTTATGTTTCCTTTCTATCTCATTGCTTTCCCTTTCTCAACTAAAAGTTGCAGCAGTAATGTACAAGGCGATGCTGTGTTGGCAAGCCTTGCCTTCTCTCACATGAAGGTAGTCAGATTAGCACCTTGTGTAGGAAGGGAGGTGGGAGTCAGAGAGAAAGAGGTGCTGTAGCTGCAGTGGAGAAGTGAGAGAGAGAGCCTGCTAAGCTGAGAACCGGCTTAACCCAAAGTGGCTTGTCATGACAGGAGGAAGTGACAGACATTAAAATAGTAACCTCGATTAGCCAGCAAAGAAACAACCTCCAACATGTACGTACAAAGCCCACTATCATTCTTCCTCCCTCTACATTTTCCCTAACTCCTTTCTTTTCATTTGTCAAGATGTCACAGATACTAAATTAATTTAATAAACATGGCTTTTGTGGTGTATGTATAGATGCACAGTTGATTGAGCGCATAAATGCACAAGTGTACACGTGCATAGATAGAGGAAGGGAGCAGTGAGAAGTTCTGTCCTATCTACTAGAAAATCAGTGAGGATGTGAAAGTGTGCAAGTCGTTGCCCGTGACTCTTGCCACAGATGGGCTGATTCTCCCTAATGAGATAGAGAGCACGTCTCTTGAGTGCAGCTTAAACGCTCACTACAGCTCTTCAAATTTGTCTCTCATCGTCAAATAGGATACAGTCGCAGTGCTTTTAGTCACACTGATGTCATACTTCTTGTTTGCTATTTTCTACACAGAGCTACAGGCCAAATTCATAGACTGCTTTGCATGATCTGTGTCATGCAGTGTATTCAAAGCACATCTGACAATATTGTTTTTGATGTTAGGTTGTGGCTGTGTTGTGAGTGAACGTCCTCGGGTTTAGACTGAAGAGTGGGTCAAATACTGTTTCCACTGTAGTGCAGTTGCAGATCATGAACGAGTGCACGTTTGTCAAACGGCTCATGCAGCTTAGGATCAGTGGTTTAGCTTGATTACCTCTTTTAAGGACAGGCCTGTGCCGGGCGTACACTGCTCATAGCAGCACTGCACTGGGGGAGGTGCAAGCTGGTTATACTATTTGCAGAGTTCACTGTGAGCTAAGCATGGCTTCTCTGCAAACTCTGTTGGGTTGAAATAGTGGTAGTCATTGTAATAATAATAATACTCAGTTTTTAAATAATATGAATGTAATTGCATGAAAACAACAGCAACTTATGTAAAATAATGAAAATTATTTTATGCAAGATTAGATTTTTCCATTTTTATTTACTTCAAGAGACTTCCTACACATTAAGAAAATATGCTCAAGATGTAATTTATTATGGGGATTATAATGTAAGCAATACTCTTATGATAGGAACAAATGTGCGAATTTAAGTCACCTAAGCATGGTAAACATTATTAATTACATCAACCCTGTGCCAAGTATTTGCTCATGTAGGCAGCTAATGTAATAGTGTATGTTTGTATGTGTGTCTACAGGTAGTGTTGAATCACCAAAGACGAAAGGAGACGGTGACATACGCATCTTTGTAGCCCTCTTTCCGTATGATCCTGCCAGCATGTCACCCAATCCTGACGCTGCTGAGGAGGAGCTGCCCTTCAGTGAAGGACAGATCATCAAAGTACGGCTGCATGCTGCTGTCACTGACAACCATGCGTGTTTTCAATTCAAAGCATTTCTGA
This sequence comes from Amphiprion ocellaris, assembly GCF_022539595.1. Lineage (NCBI taxonomy): Eukaryota > Metazoa > Chordata > Actinopteri > Pomacentridae > Amphiprion > Amphiprion ocellaris. The sequence goes on from NC_072779.1 coordinate 26,989,654, forward strand.
TTAGTCCTGTGCAGACATCGTGTTCAGTCTCTGGTTGCAGCTTAGCATATTAGTACTATGCTTGTATGTTACATACACATACATATAATACAGCATAAAACTGATAACTGATAAAAACTGATACAGCATAAAAAAACAATATTATTAAATGTCAAATGATTCAAAATGATATCACCTCTTAATATTTGCCAGATTTTTAAGTTGAACAGTTGAGTATTTTCTCCTATGAACGATCACAAATTATAAAATGACCTGTGAACACCAGAACCTTTTCAGTTTTGAACTTGGTCTGTGGCCAGCTCTGCATGTGTGCATCATGGCTCCATGTGGAAAATAATTGATAGACGATTGGAAAGTCTAAATGGGTGACATTTCAAGGATGGAGAAAGGGATAAAAACATTAGTGACCAACCAAAAATCGGCTACAGTTTTAGCAGTAATCAGGAAGTAAAGAACAAGCCAATAATCAGAGCTGCAGTGGTCGGCCTCCTGAAATGACACAATAGACAGTATGCTACTGGCACAATCTCAGTATGAAAAACAGATGGGCAACTGCTTCAAACTTGGCAAAGGAGTTATCAATGGAAATCAGAGTTTGTATGACAGCTAAGACAGTGTGACATTTTATAACATCAACTTATATGGTTGGCACCCAAGAAAAATGTCCTTTGCTCCACAGTACAAAACAGCAAGACTTTGCTATAGAACACAACAAGAGGCCTGATGAGCACATTCTTTGGCCAGATGAGACCAATAAAAATGTTTGGCCCAAATAGGTTTCAGGTTGTTTCTTGTGAGCCTGTTCAGGACCACCACAGTGATACACTGGATAGTAGTGGCAGTGAAGCAGAGAGAGGGGAGTGTGATGAAACTGGGCTGCATGAATGCCACAGGTAATGGGGGGCTGACATTTATAGATGGAACCAAAATACTCACTGGCAATATGACTCTCAGTCTGTAGAAGCTTGGCAGAAGAGGAATATTCCAACATGATAACAATTTAAAGTACTCTGAAAAAATCACACGAGTTTCTAAAGAAGAACAAAATGAAAACTGATGAGACTGACTCTGTCACCTCAATTGAATTCTCTGTATAGAATTAAAGATGGACACATTTAAAAGACTCAATCTGAATGTTAGTTTTTAATTTTACATAAAAGCAAATAATCTGCTGTTCAATATCAAAGTGATGCTATTAAGATGACATGATACAATTTAGAATCATGTGGCATTTAAGTGTTATTGCTCAGGGGTGTAGTCACTTCTGTTTTAAGGCCTAAAAGCCATCACTTCACCAGTTAGATGAAACTAGTGTTCTACAGGTGCAAAAGGCGCTATGTCTGAAAGTATCTGCTTTTTATTCACTTCATTCCATTTCAATAGACGTACTGTCATTTTCCTCTCCACAGGTCTATGGAGATAAAGATGCAGATGGGTTCTACCGAGGGGAGTCAGATGGTCGTCTGGGCTATGTTCCATGCAACATGGTGTCAGAGATCCAGGTGGAGGATGAGGAGACCCAGCTACAGCTACTGCAGCAAGGTTTCTTGTCTACAGCAGCCTCCATAGAGAAGATAGGTATGAAACACATTCAGTCAAAGTGCCCAATTCTATGTTACTTATATTATGTTGAAAACAGGTACATTTTGACATCCTTTACTGTAAATGTAAATTGTACTGTTTTACTCATATTGTCACCGCTGTTTATGTATAAGTGGTAAGTGAAAATAGCAGCACAAATGTCACAGAATCTTGCTATGAATTTTGGATTTAAAATATCCATTATTCTTCTTGGATTTTTGCCCCACATTGGCTTATCATTGTTTTAATTCCACTAAAGGAAATGCTTAAAATACAAATAGATCTAGAACAATAGAAATGCAAGCTCCTTCTTATCTGTATCCTCTCTATAAGGAGAGATCAGATTGGGTTTCAGTTGAGCTTTATTAAAATGGAACCAAAAAGTATTCCATCATACCCATAATGTGTTATGTTTCTTGTGCCCTGTGTTGCTATTAAGGAAATTATAACCATCTACATATTCTTAGTCACTGACTGAGTTTTCATGCAGGTATCTTAAAAAACTTTAAGCCAAAGTGTTTGTGGCAAATGCCAGCAAGCCACCCGGCAGAATTGAGTTAACACTTTGCTTCTGTTTCCTGCTTTCTACCCAGAGTGGTATTTGCAGATGGTTTAACCTTTTCACTTCCACTTGTCCTCACTGCTGCCTCTGCTGCTCACTGGTTGTCATTTTTTAAATTGCCCTTCGCTGGCTTTTCATTGTCTACTTCGTCTGATCTGCTTCTCTTAAAAATTACATCTGTGTTTCTTTTTGGTTTCATTTTCCTTTTCTTTTTATTATTATTTTTGGTTTTCCTTTCTAAAACTCCATTAAGGCACTCGCACACACGCACAGCTTCCAGGTCGCCCTGTTCCACCGACGAAACCGAGACGATCCAAGAAAGGTGTGTCTCGCTGCAGATTGCGACTTCCCCTCTCTCCTTTCTTCTCCTCTCTGGTTTGGATCTCTGTCTCTTTCACTTTAGATTTTGCTCTTTCAGTTGCTGCTTCTCACTCAGCGAGCAGGGGGGATTTTAGGCCATCCACTGTAGTGATGAAATCAGTCAGCTTCCCAGCATTGTAGACAAATATTACCATTATGAATTGGCCATGTGAAGTAGTTTCAACTTCTATCATTAAAGCCTCGTGTTACACTTTCTTTCTTACTGCTTTAGGCTATTTAGACATCCTTCCACCGGTTTTGTGACTTTTATTTCATCAGTAGCACCTGACCCACAAATGTTAGAAGCCACATACATGAGGGGTGAGTCCTGTCATTGAATTTTCATGTAATACATTGCAGATACAGTAGCAGGATGTTGCTAATCGACTGATAATCTCAAACAATAGTCTTTTCCCTGTATCCTGCTCCTGCATCACAAATGAATTACATGATCACCTAAAGGTCACTTGTTTAAACATTCATCCCTTCTGATCTCCACCTGCAACTTTGTGTGTGATGTTATAACTTCAGACAGGATTATTCTCAGACAGAGGCACCAATTATTCTTTAATTGTGCTGATGCTCTTTTCCCCTCACTTCGTCTTTTCCAGTGGAGTCTGCAGCACTCTGGGAGGAGAGCGTAGACTCCTCCACTCAAGGTTTGTTTTAGACCCTTTGACACTCCCTCTCTGTATCTGCATGATCAGATGAGCATCTCAGTGTGCAATGGAGCACAGCATGTGTTCATCTGCGATTTTATGAACTTATTGTCATGTTGTCATGATAACAGTTGTTAACCTGAGGACTGTATTCTGGATGCTGATAACACAATTTCTCATCTTCATCCGTTATTATTAGGGCCTGTTTCATTTGATTATTTGGGGGCATATCTAAGAATCTGGTTCGGCTGTAGTCAACCACATAAAGCCTTGACTGATTGAAATAACACCTACTGTTCAACCAATTGATTGGTTGCAGGGGGAAAATCTGCATGATAATTCTAGATTAACTAAATCATTTGAACCTGATTATTTTATATGAAATGATAACAACAGACTTGGAACTGACCAGCTTGCACCTGCCCATATTAATACAATTTCTGAACACAGACCTATGTTACTGTAACTCATGATCCCAGTACAAGAACTATGAAGAATATAACACAGATGTATTAACCTGCTGTTTTTAGATGATCTGCAATGTTAGTTGCTGATTTGTGACATACAAGCTACTGTTTGCAAAGTTTAAACTCAACTGTTAGTCCATCTGTTTGAACAATATTCAGCCACACAGCGAGCTTCTTTTACATGCTTTTCGTGAAAGTTATAGTTATTCAGTAAGTCTTAAATAAGTTGGACCAAGCTGTGTTCATGGGCAGTCTGTTCTTCCTGCCACCGAAAATATTGGATTGATCAAATTTTTCTTTTCTCCTTTTACAAGTAACCCCTATAATAGAATAGAGTACAATAGAATAATACTTTATCGATCCTTTACAGGAAATTACTTTATTACAGCAGCATGTTAACACACAGACAACCCACGAATCCGAAAGAACACCAACACTAGTAGTCATCAGTATGACCATATGCATAATATATAAATTAGAAATAATTATAAAAGTTAAAAAATATGCACAGCATATACATCATAAGTTAAAATAATGTGAATTGAAAAGCCCAGTTGCAGCTGGTAGGAAGGACTTCCTGCTGTGCTCAGACCTGCACTGAGGGGAGATGAGTCTGTGGCTAAAAGTGCTCTGCCTAAACACCTCCAGATTGTGTAGTGGGTGAGAGGCATTGCTCAACATAGACTTCAGTTTCCTGAGCATTCTCACCCCAGCCACCTGTTGGACTGATTCCAGCTCACCACCAGTTGTGGAGCTCGCCTTCTTGATCAGCTTATTCAGCCTATTTCTGTCCCTGGAGCGAGCCCCCTCCCCTAACACACATCCCCAAACAGCATCTTCATTGAAAAGGACAACTAAATGACTAAATGTCTTGCGAACTAAAGGTCTTCCCCCAGTTATAAATGTCAAGCAGTCCCTTTTCCCCCACCTTCTCTTTTCATTTCACAGTTCAGATAACATCATTAAATCATCTAATAATTTCTCTTTGTCTCCATTTTTCTAACAGTATTGCAAAGAGTTACGTACATTCTTCATCCTATGACAATTGTTTGATCTGACTAATGTTTAAAACTGCAGTGCTGCTCAGGTTGCTGTGACATTGTCATGGAAATAAATATGTTACCTCTCACTGCTAATCTCCTGTTGTCTTTTATTTAGATTTCTAGTATATCTGACTGCAGTGGTGTGACTTTCCCTCAGCTTAGCATGATGCTGAGTGAGTCAGACTCATGCAGACAGGATGAACTGCATGCTGACAGGCTGATTGGAACTTCAGACGTTTTGCTCCTGTAATTTTCTGGATGTCTGACTGAACAGTTTCCCCTTTCTACTTGACTGACAGATCCCAGCCACACTGCTGCTGCTGCACTTGTGGAGAACCCAGCCCCAGGAGCTCGCAGGATGGTCGCCATCTTTGATTACGATCCTCGAGAGAGCTCCCCCAACACTGACATCGAGGTCAGAATTGCATGTGCACTTTTTTTCTGCTTTGTGTGCATTAAATGTTTGTTCATTATCTGCTGTCTTTGTTGTGACTATCTTCAGGCTGAGCTGACCTTTAGTGCAGGAGACATCATACAAGTGTTTGGTGACATGGATGAAGATGGCTTCTTCTACGTAAGTGTTTAAACAACTCTGAAAAAGTGAAACCATTTATCACTATAATGTGGCCAAAAACAGAATGGTCTGTTTTTAGCCACATTATAGTGATAAATGGTTTCACTTTCCTTCCAGGAAAATCCAACGCATTTACACTACAAACTATTACACATTTATAAATGAACATGAGAGAAACTGAAAATATAATTGCGTAGAGTAGAACATACAAATAGACTGGTAACGATTGTGTGTAAGTTTTTATGGTCATATAAGTATTATAAAGTTATATATGTTAAGAATGTTAAAAATTACAGTTGCTTAATTTCTTTCTTTACTTATTTAACTAGGAAAATGCTTATTTAGTTTAAGAATCTACTTAAGAAATCTGTCCTGGCCAAGAGAGGCAGCCATATATAGGCAGAGCTATAGACACAAAAGAAGTTAAATAAGGTTGAAGAATGTATTAAAACTGCAAAACCTATGTCACAAGCAATGAATGACGATAACTAAGCAGACCAAGCCAAAGTGAGCTAGTTACAACATGTACATCTGAAAGTGTCTGCTCACAAGTCGTTTAAACTTGAATTCATTTTGTGAGATCAGTTACCGGTATTTAAAATTCAGGCCATTTTGTAACTGATTCCAAGCAAAGTAAGACGGCGTACTTAAACAATGATTTCCCCAATTCAGCACAGGTTCTGGGAATAAGTCCTAGGAGCGACCACATTACCTTCTCATATTGTCTGGTAGATATAGATTTGTAGAGAATGCATTTCAGCAAATTGCATCCTTCTTGTATTTTTCAGGGAGATTTGAATGGACACAGAGGGTTGGTCCCTTCCAACTTCCTGCAGGTTCTACCAGACGATGCTCCTGCAGAACTTCTCGCTGCCCACCCTGCACCAGAACCTAAGAAAGAATTACCGGTAGCTTAGCGTTTCTGCCTCTTTCGCATGCACAGCTGAATATGGAGCTGTAGACGGCTTCCCGGCCACAGTTTGTTACTCTTTGTGTCATTTTTATAAATCACTGACATCCAAAAAATCTCTTTGACTTAATTTTTTCATCAATTATAACAATTTTCATTGTCTAGTTGCTGCGTTTTTTTTCTGTTATGTTTCTTTAATTCTGCCCTGTCACATTTCTTCTGTCCACTGTTTCCTGCATGGCCTTTTGCAGAAGCAAAAACGAACTGTACACTTTGAGACTTGATCGTAAGTGTTTTTAGATGATCAGCACTCCCCTGTTCACTGCCTGTTTATAACATCTTCCATCCACCTTTAGCTGTACTTCACACTGCTCCTCTGCAGAGGAACCTGCACTTACTCATGGTTTTAGTTTGTTGAACCACAGAATTAGCTCAGACCTCCTTCCTTTGGTATCCTCCTATCACTGTTTTCTTTTTTAAACATTAGTTCTACTCCAGTAAATACTGAGTGTAGACAGTATAAAGATAGAACTCTGTTACCAAGCTTTACATATTGTTGAATAAACATAAAAAAGGCTCATTCTCATACTCATATTATCTTGCTCTAGGATACTCAGACGTCTTCTACAGAGCCACAGGACCCCAGGCCCTCAACACTAGAAGAGGCTTTACCCGCCCAGACTGAACCTCCTTCCCCAGACATGACAGACCCCATGTCAGAGCTGGACACGGTTTCAGCTCCAGCTTCAGGTCCAGCTGCAGTAGAGGGCTGCTGCTCCCCTCCTGCCCCCAATCCCACAGACAGCTCTGTGCAGGGAAAGAAGAAGAAAGGCTTTTTCTCCAAAGGGAAGAAGCTGTTCAAAAAGCTGGGATCCAGCAAGAAAGAATGAGAGTCAGGTCATCTGACATCATACTTCTGTCACTTTGAAAGCACTTTTTCTGTCTATTAGTCTCCGTTGATAGTCGGTGCAGTTAGCAGCTATCACAGCTAATACCTGATGCTTTAACCATCAGTAATTATACATTTGCCTTAGAGCCCTGCTAGACCACCTGGTAAATATAGAGTACTTTAAAACACCAGCGTTCAGCTTACAGCATCACAAGAGCATGTAGAAGTGCATGTTGAAGTGAGCAAACTATACAAATATACTGTAACTACTTCCTAATTATCCAAGCATTTGCAAATTTTCAACTAATTAGAAGCTTTAATGGTTAAAACACTAAATAACAGCAGAGCAGACTTCATCCCAACTCAGAGATAGCTAATTAGATATTAGCTTTTTAATGCTCATGTACTGGTACCACTTTATTTGAAGCAAACAAACAGAAGCAGCTGACTATCTTTTCCTTTGTGTGACTATAAAGAATGCACTATCCATCCTGAAGTGATGTATTTTAAATATGTCTGCTTCCGTCACCTGTGTTTCTTGTCTTTAAGAGTATTTATACAGTACTTTGTACAGAAAATGTTATTTATTTGTATCAGACTCTTGCCCATATAATCACATTGCATGAAGTGGCGTCAGGGCAGGAGTGTCGTCATGTAGAGCTGTCAGAGACAGACAGGATCCATGTCATATGTGTAGTTTAGAACTAATTCATTTTAGGTTTTTAGGTTAATGGTCCTGTTTGTTGAAGTTTGATGTAAAGAATGTGAAGGGTTGCCCTTCTTTGTCTTGTGTGTAGATGAAGTCTGCAGTCCTCTGGTGAGAGTGAAAACAGATGCCTTTGTCCATCATTAATACAGGAACTTCTGATGGTTGTGACAACAGTCAAGACCAGCCTAACTGTTACATACTACATATAATCTGTGTAAGTGTGATAGCGACCTGCAGTGTACAGAATCTAATAGTATGTGAACATCAGCAGGCTGCTTTGTTAGCTGACAGAGCTGCAACCACTGATCACTATTAACTAATGTCTCGATTCATTCTTGATTACTCCTTTGGTTGATGAAACCTTAAAAAGCAATGAAAATGCTCACTACACTTTTCCAGAGCCTGTAAAGACTCACATTTGAGAATCTGAAATCTGTCAAATCTTTAGGCGAGATAACTGCAAGATCTGAAGTTCATCTTGCAGTGATTATAAGGTGGACTTATGTTTTTTTTTGCAGTGGACATTTGAGATAATGGCTGCATTTCTAGAACATATATCTAAGCAGATTTTAACCTATCACATTAGAATAAGTAAATGAAAACAGCAAAGGATTTTAGAAATTTAGTGATAATTATATGGAAACTGACGTCTACAACAATTGCATCATGACAGAGATGTGACTCTAAGAAGGATTTAGACACAGATTACTTCAATTAGGTGCCTATTGTTTTATCGTACCTTAAGTACTTAATTGTGTCTCAGTTACTGCTGCAAGATGTTGTTAGAACACTGACATTCACCTGTTTTCCACCTCATGCACTATCTTTGCCTCATGGTTCTCCTTCCTTACACCCTCTACCTTTAACTTTATGTACAGCAGACAAAGAGTGTACACTGAAAAACTTAAGGATTTATTGATTTATGAACTGTAGCTAATTTGTTCTCCAAAATTCTAAACTGAAAATATTTTGTTTCGGCATAATATCCAGATTTCAATGAAACAGTGCAGTCAGTGCAGCAGTTAGCAGCCTGTATGTCTTTCTGGTTAATAATGGTTTGAATGTAACATGTATGTTTTTTCATATAAAAACCAACAGGAACAGCACTTCATAGACCTGCATTTACAGTGAGCAGTTTTCAGTTCAGTCACTGGTAGTTTGTAGCTCTACTGTACTGTGATAGACTTCGCAATAAGTTGTTCATGTATCTTTTGTTTTGCCTCCATGTTAGGAGTATGGTGAAGTTGTGGTGTGTGAATATTGGGTCAGACAGGCTAAACAGTGTTACAACACCTGTATCAGTTCATGCAGAGTAGTGGTGATTAGTTTCTCTGTCCACACATTTGCATCATACCACTGTGTTAAATAGTGCAACTTTAGCAATACAGTACATTGTGAACAGCAGTGGTAGAACAGAGCTGCACTGTAACTGTTAGTGGTTACTGAAATGAAGATGTAGTTCAAGTGTTGAGCGTTGCTGTGCGTGTGTGGAGCAGACCTTAGGTTGTTAGTCACTTGCGACACATGCAGAGCTTGATCATTCGGTCTGATTGTGTCACATGGGGCTGTTAGATAATTTCTCAGGTTTTCATTTGTTGTTTCTTTTCACTGCTGAGCCACCTGTCTCTGACTCTGGCTGTCAAGAAGCAGCAGAATATGCCAAAATCTTAGGTGCTTTGCCTGTTACCATAGCAATGAGAGACAAAGCATCTCTGACAGCAGGGGGAGAATTCAGCAAACTAGACTGGGGTTGAAAGGCGGAGGCCTGATTCCTCACATGGGTTGTAGAAACTCAAGTGGGAGGCAGATTTATTATTATTTTCTTTAATGTCATGAATGTTTGAATTTGTCAGTGTTACATAAAGGGAACATGATGCCAAGAATAAAAGGGAGGGTGGATTGTCAAAGACACTTGAGATGTGAAGTAGCCGGGATAGAGGCAAGTCTGAGGCTGTACTGTATGTTTCCTCTTTATTTATGTCTGTTTTTTTTTTTTAAAGACAAGGAGTGGATGCTCAAAGTTTGCCGAAATGTACAACAAATATTTCTACTGATCTTGTATTTCACGGCCTTTAATGCACAAGTGTTCCTCTACCTGCTGTGTAGTAACTTAGCGGCTCCACTGTCGACTGAATAGGACCTCGACCCATATTGGTAGTACTTTAGCTCAGCTGATTATGTTTAGCCTTACATGAAGACCTTGTTTAGTCTTAATATGTTGTTTACAGGATGTTTATTGACTGCATGCGTACCAATGTTATACCCATGTTCGGCCTTATTTATGTTGCTGTCACATTTCTGTTCCAGGCTGACTCGTCTACAATTTTTGAGTTGTAGATTGTTGATGCAGTGGAAGAAAAGCTGTAGTCGCTGTCTGTATATACTGAACAGTGTTGGGACTCATGGTATATTTTCTTACAGTGCAGGATTTTTCTTTTTTTGTCTTTTGTGACATGCATTCATTGAAACCAGTGTAAGATTGACCTTTTTATATTATATATTAATGTTTTTATTAATCTTTTTGGAAGCTCATCTATAAATATGTTTGTTAATATTTTTCAGATTTTTCTCTCTTTTTTTTTGCATGTCCAAGCAGTGTCAATGGAGGAACAGTATGTAAAGATGTAGTCCACAGAGGACTCCTTGACTTGAAATTGTGATGGTTTCTTTCAATATGGATCTTTTTACAGGAATAAAGTATGTATATTTTCACAAAAACACAGTGTGTGGTGCATGGTTTCCAGACAAAAACAGAAGGTAAAACATGATACTTATTCATTGTGATCTTTATTGCATTTCATACATAATATACAATAAATACTGTGTATATCTTTGTTTCAGGACAGGTGAATTATAAGATGAGAAAGAGTAGGAAGCTTTGCTTGGCGCCACACTCTGCCCATGTGAACTGACTGCTGCAACACTCTGGGTGATGCGTGGCCTTGCAAGACAAAGCAGCTTCCTCTTTTCTGAGTTTTTGCGTGGGCGCCATGCTGGGCCTCCCTGAAGCCAACAGTACACTCATCCATAAAGTAGGAAACACTACACTTTGGTGAGGAGTTTAGTAGTGCTTTCTACTTTATGGATGACTGCACTGTACATCCTCCGTCCTCTGCTGTCGTCTCCGTCTTGTCTTCTTTTGCATCTACACCCACGTCTGCTGCCGCCCTCCCCCACCCAGACACACACCGATACACCAACATGAAACCTGTCAGCTCAACAGCTCCAACAACCCTCGCTATTGTTAAACCAGAAAATGCACACTTCCTGATTTTCTCTTGAAACATTTGCATGCCTAGCTCTCTGTATAACTCGTTCACGTCCAGTAAGACCTCGTAACACTGGTTTATAACAAAAAAAGGAAAAACAGACAAAACTCTCGGTCTTTATAAAATTACTTTTTTTAAGGCAAATGTCAGAAGGAAACCAAAGGAAGTGCTATCTTGAGGAAGCCATTTTGGCTGCCATGAGTAAGCTTTTCTGTCTGAGGTACTTCCAAAAAATCGGTTAAAATGAGTTAGAGAATAACTACAGATGTCTGTTATCAGTTCAAACTGAAACGGTACTAAATACAAAGATCAAAAAGATACATTAAGCATTTAAGTAATACATAATACTAGTAATAATACTGTAAATATGTCTGTGTTTCAAGTTTAAACAACGTTTTTAATTTGAAATCCAAATGAATTTCTGAATAAACGCCACTGGACCAGATGTTCAATGAAAGAATGCAGAGAAAATGAATTGAAAGCTGAAAAACTGACTTCTAACATCAAGCACATAAAAGCATGTTTGCCATTTCACTACGAATAAATCTATCATTCAATAAACAAAGTCGTCCATCATACTTTACCTAAACCTTTATTTTATTCTTTGAGCTCTGAGCGTCGATGGTCCAGCAGCTTCACACGTGTCTTCTGTCTGTCCGAGGAGCAGATGAAGAAGAAGAAGAACAAGCTGTCTCCTTTTGAACCCTCTACAACCACGTGATGCAACCACAGGAAGAGGTCTAACAGTCACAGCCGCCGTCTTTCTCTTCTTCCGTCTTCATTCTGCCTTCTGCAGATGCCTTTTTCGAAAAGCCCACAGCAGCTAGCAAGATTTAATAATGACACAAACACTACAATGTCCCAGATTTCTTTCTCTAATAGTTTTCTTTCTCAATCAATGAAATTTCTTTTACGGTTCAAGCTGAGTGTTTGCATACATGTTTAGATTTGTTGATCAGTTGCAGACATGTCATGATGTCTTTTAAACCTGTGTAGAAATTCTGTATCTTCATGCAATTTCACAGCTCAGAGCAATGAAATGTTGAGTAATAAGGCCAGAATGAAGTGGAAAGAGATTACAACACAGCCAGCATATCTGCAGTGTCCTCATCAGGTGGATGGGAACTTTTCACAGTGATACAGTTTAGTGACACACACACACACACACATACCAGTATCAGCCACAACATTATGACCACTGACAAGTGAAGTGAATAACATCAATCATCTTGTTATATGCAATGTTCTACTGGGAAACCTTGAGTCCTGACATTCATGTGGATGTTTGACATGTACCATTCACTTAAATATTGCTGCTCTGGCAACCCACCCCCACCCCCCATGGCAACAGCGGTCCTTGATGCCAGTTGTCATCCTCGGCAGAACAATGCACCCTGACACACCACAAAAACTGCTCAGGAGTGGCCCGGGAACACAACAGAGCTAAGCTGTTTACCCGGGTTCCACACTCCCCAGGATCCAAATCTTACTGAGCATCTGTGGGTTGTACCAGGATAAGCCTGATCTAGATAGGTCCCACCCTGCAACCCACAGGACCCACAGGACCCACAGAATGCACTGCCACCATCCTGGTGCCACAGGACATCCCCAGAAGTCCTGTGTCCATGCCCCACTGGGTCAGAGGAGTTTTAGTAGCATACAGGAAACCAATTTCCACCTATTAGGCAGGTGGTCATAATGTTTTGCCTGATCAGTGTGCATATAGCGCAAATCATATAATCATATATACTATAAATCATTTTCAGTGCCCCGGTTCAGATTTCTGTACAAAGTAGATGTTTATACAACACAGAAGTACATTAAGGTTTGGTGGAACGTTTCCACTGAGGGGATGACTACACTGATAATCTAAATTTCCTCCTCTAGAGAAGTAGTATGTTAAAGAAGAGTTAAACGGTACCTAAATCCACAGTTATCCCTCTACAATATTCTTTGTTATGCAAAGACAAGAGCTGCTGTTTCTGTCTCCCATCACTGAAGTCAGTATCGATGAGACATATGGGTGCTGTTAGACTCGGATTAGACTCGTGAGCTGCGTTCACTTGTTCAAAAGGTCTGCTTTGCATACTGAGTTACATTTTCATCACTACAATCATCATCTCTGTTGGATTCTAAAAGTGAAAGGCCACAGGTTTCAATTCCCTGTAAATGCCCAACTGTAACTGTGAGGTTTGTCAAGATGCAGAGTCTGGAGGGGAGACGGGTGAGTCACAGGGACTGGATGATATGCACCCTGCTGACACTTAGTGACTAATAGAGAGATGAAGTGTTCTCACACTTCATCTCACTGCAGCAGTGGTGGAAAGTAATTAAGTACATTTACTTAACTACTGTACTTAGCTGTTTGAGGTATTTGAACTTGTGCTGTGTTATACCTATATTTCACTACATCCCATGAGTAAACGTGTGTGTAACATTTATTCAAGAAAAGTTGTCAGTTATATATAATACAACTCAGATACTTTTACTTATAGCATGGTATTTTCTTGTGGTGTTGATGTTTTTAGTAACAAATCTAAATGCATCTTCCACCTCTTAGTTTGTTTTTTTTTAACAGCCCAATAGACCAAATAGAGCAGCTAGTTTATTTTCTTTTCTTTCCTCTGGCGGTTTACTGTTTAATCTAGGTCACCACAAAAAGTCTTTCTTAAGATGCAGACTGATGACAACTGGCTTATTTTTTTTTATAAACAGTGCAGCAATGACAATAATTGGTTTCCTCTGTAAGTTCTTAAGAGCTATAGAATAACATGTTAAACAGTTACTAGCAGTTTGGGAAACAATTAAAGCCTCTCTATATAGCATTTACAAGCAGGGTATAGATATATAATTTCAAAAAGCACTTTATGACAATAATCAGAAATAGGTTTTGAGTAAATAAGTCTATTTGTATCTTATTTAAAGCTATTATTTAATGTTGGTACTGTGTTGTTCTCATGAAAGTTTAAAATAAAATATTGCAAAAGACACACAAAAAATCAGGACACATTTTTTCTCCCCGCTTCATTATTTTCAGTTGCCATGGTAAACCTTTTGTATTTGCGTTATTCTTCTCATTATAGGCTTCTGAAATCTGCTCTATCAATGTAGTGCTGTAATATTCAGTATGTGCAGAGAGCACAGTTCACATGGAGTCCAACAGTAGAAGAAGTACTATTTTACTTCAGTAGAACTTCTGACAACTGTAACAAAATGCGTCATTAGATTACAGTATTAATACTGATCTTTAAACAGCATGTTGGAGCTGGTTGAGGTGGAGTCACTTTTAAATACTTTTTATCCTGTTAAGTTAGTCTTTAAGGTTTTCATCTTAGGGGTTGAGTCCCTCCAGAAGTTCACACGGTAAATCTGAGGGGTTGTGAAATGACAAATGAGAGAAGAAAGAAGCGAAAACAAAAATCTGACATAAATCTATGGAAAGAATGTAAAAGAGTTTTTTGTCAGATGTTGGATGCTGTGACCTCTTCTGGGCACAAAACAGTTAAAATGAAAGTGTGTGAGAAGTTTAGAGGAGAAACTGTTAATTTGTGAACCTCCTAACAACTCAGTCATCTGTAAATGTAACCACTACACACTGCTCTTTGTGTTGTATATAATATTTTCCTTTATGTAAAATCTTAATGTGAAAAGCAACTATAATTGTGAAATGCATGTAGTGAAGTAAAAACTGCATTTTTATTTTTTATTTATTTTTTTGCTTTAAAACACAAAATTCAATCAAGTAAGCTGCCTTAAAATTGTACTAAAGCTGTTGATTGTAAGTCTGTGCAGGTTTCACATGTTCTCACACTCTTTCCCATAGAGAAGCTCCAACAGCATTGGGTGTGTGAACACAGTTGACACAGATCGAATATAACTTAATTCCCATGACATATATTCCAGTTGAGAGAGAAAGAGCAGATGTCATTCTGACATCAGGCCCTCTAAGGCCAGTAAATGTGGGAAACAAACTGTTCCTCCTGCACTATGCATGTGACCACAACACAACAAAGGCTTTAGAGAAAAAATGACACAAATTTCATAAAGGTTCACCAGAGAGATGTCTGGAAAGCACGTGCTAGCACTACTTCTGTGAAACATGTTCAGACTACAAATGCCTGTTATGGCTAAAACACAACGGCCCAAATCTTATTTTGCTGCTGAAGGCTGTAATGTTACAGAATGTGTATTTTTTGGGGTTAGAAACAGCCTGAAAACTCCTCAAGAACCAGAAAATCAAACAAAGTCCTTGTATCAATGTCTCGCCACTCGACCGTCATCTTGGTTATATCTGCAGTTATTTCACGCTAACTAGACCAGGTCTCTGTCTGAATGAATGAGGAGAGAGCCATATAAAAATAAAATCCACAGTGTACCTAATCCAGAGCAGACAGTACAAACCTGAGCCTCAGTGTGGTGCAGCAACTCCATTCTGGTCACCCTCCATGGACCTCCTGGCTTTACTTGATCTCGTTCTTTTTTTTATGTGTGCATATTTATTTAATTACATATTCATTGTTGTGTCAACATTAAAATGATGATGTGTGTAATTTGATAAATAAGTAGTTAAAATTCAAGTTAAAGTGGCCAAATTCAGAATGGACCTTTTTTATGCTGATCTTTATTTAAAAAAAAAACAAAGTCCTTAAAAGTTATTAATAATTATTGACATTGACTGAAGTGAAATATATTGCTTTAATCATGATAAATTTTTTTAGCTACATTGCCCAGCTCTAATCGCCAGTCAAATTTGCTGAAAATACTGTAAAAGTTTGGTAAGCAAAGTGTGATGACAATGTGCTTTTGCATCTGTGTAACAACACGATTGGTTGGATGTTTCCTGGTTCAGCTGGTACAAAGAAGATGACTGGCTTTTTGCAGGAGGGGGCGAGACATGTGTCATACAACTGCGGTCTTTGGTGGTACAGAATTTGCCCAAATATTTCTATTCAGGATACTTTTAAGTTTTTCTGTAAGTGAGGAGTCTCTCACATCCTAAACTATCCACTACATCCTCAACATGTGTACTGTCACTCAACACATCACTTTGTGGATAAAATGCAGTATGCATCTTTTCAGATGCACTTCTCAGTATAATAAGATGTCACTTCCTGAAAGTTCTATTACCATGGTAACCCACCAGGCTCATTTCCTTTTCCTCTGCCGGCATCTGCTCACCTGTAATCAGATAGCACAGTGTCCAGTACTTGCATATGGTAGTTTTTCACTTTGGATTTGTAAGCATTTCCTGTAATATTAGGTTCATACTAAAGTTTCAAGCATACTGAAAACATAAGATATACTATTAACATACTACATCTCATGTTAGTTTGAAATTTGAAATATATCTCTGACTGCACTCACGCTAGTTAAGGCTAGTTGTTAACTTTAGCTAAAGCTAATTTTGTAAAACAAAAATAAATAAATACTGTTTCTTGAGATGTGACAACTAATTTTTTTATGCACCTTAAGAAGTTATTCTACTGCATGTATGAGACAAAAGCAAGCCAAATCGTAAATTATAATCCAGAAAAGTATTAAAGAAGTCCAGCAGAGCAGCATTATCTCTGGTGAAATTCATGAGAATTTTCAACATAGTTAAAGATAACTTATTGAGCTAGCTCATTAGCTCAACTGGACCATAAAGGTTGAGAAGCTTCAAAGACACATTTTGTTTGTCATTTACATAGCTAAAGTTTCAGTTTACTGTTAGGGTCTGGTGGTATAAGAGGCCTTAAGCTGTATGTGGTACAACTTATCTCTTTTAGTTTGTTGACGGGGCTTTGACTTCTATTCTCAAACTCACTGTTTGTGCTGGCCTCTCCCTCAGTAAGCCCCCCGGCTGCTATATGAGGATTCTGAGTCATTTATTTAAGCATATGACAGTCAAGGGTCACTCATGATGCTACAGTTAGAAATAAAACACATCTATACCAGCAAAGGCAGTGAGAAAATTTGCAGCACATGGCTGCTTTAAAAGCTACACACATTTTTTTTTTTTGCCTTTTGTCATCCAATCTCCTGATCTCTGCTCTGCATTGTGCTAATCTCTGAGCTCTTCAACCCACTGAGTCACCACTGAGGGAGAACACCGGCCTTCATCTGGCGCACGACCGGCTGCTCACATTCACTCCTCTGAGCCATGGAGGAAGTGATCCTAACTCCCTGTCTGAGCAGTTCACTTAACTCTGGGGCCTTCCCAAGCCAGCCTACGCTGGCTCTGATGATAGAACTTATCTGGGCCGGCAGCCATTTCCCCTCCCTGCTGGCTGCTCTGTCCAGGCTCCTCACAGGGCCACGGTGTCGACATCACCGAGATGCTCTGATCCCTCACGGGATCCTTCACCACTGCCCCACACAGGCCTGAACTGCTCAGTTGGTTTCTGCAGAGCACCAATGAAAAATTATAAGATTGTAAACTACAATGTGGTGAATATGAAACCAGTTGGTCTTAACTTTTTTGACTGGTGGATCCTTACAAAAAAAATGTGTCTGGAGCCAAAAATCTGTTTTGCTTTGATCTTCTTAATATGGTGCTTTAAAAATTTTTTAAAAATTGGTTCATTTTTGTTTATGTATAGTACCTTACCCCACATAAATGGCATTCTTTTAAGCACAAAATCAGCCTGACTCATCATTTTGTCAGTTTAACAAAGTATAAAGACACCAGAAACACAAGAAAAATGACAGTAAAATGAAAAAATATCCAAATCTTTTCATGGCTCAGAATATTATGATAGAAACAGTTTGTTGTAAAAGTGATTGTTTTACTGTAAACTTAAATATACAAATACAGCAGAAGAATGTAAGAAATAAATCTACACTACAGTGTATTTGCATATAAAGCAATTTTATTTCAACTTGCTGAAATGTGCAGTTTCAAGGTGTGCTCAGCCATCGTGTTTACGACTTATATATAAAAAAATATATACAAGTTCAAAATCTTCATTCTCACCGAAGGTTTTTTTTTTTATATGTATAGCTTTAAATGAATGAGTTGATGTTTTAACATGGGGGTCTCTGAGGATTGAGTCACTTTTGAATCCAGTTGTTTGAATTTGAATGTTGGCTTCATATTTCAGTACCAGAGGCTACTAATTTGTGAAATTAAAAGCAAAACCTTTTTAATAAAAAAGAAAACCAATTTGTGTTCTGGGACTATAATTAACTAATTATCAGACAGCCCTTCAGATCTATCAGTTGACCACTGGGTGAGAACTTGACCCCACACTGGACACAGGTGCCTGAAGCAGGTGAGTAAAGGCAGAACTAGCTTCATTTGGAGCTGCTGCAACAAAAACGTACTGCTGACACACTAATGCATCAAGTACAATAAATTATCATTCACTGGGGACATTTTACAGCAGAATGCTGTCACTTTTGATTTTTTTATGTACATGTTACTGATAGTATGTGTGTGCTTCAGGATCTGTGCATGCACCTTCACTTGTAAAACGAGTTGAAATCCTTGAATATGATGAGCTACTCTTGGTTCTGTAGCTACTTTCTAATCAGTTTTGTCAGCCTTATGAAACACACACACACAGCAGCAGCAGCAGCAGTGTGTGTGGCCATGTGTTGATAATGTCCACCCCCCGTGTGAAGCACATCCCCTCACTTCCCTTTTCTCCACATTATCCCATTCTACTAGCCCATATTTCAAAACTGAGCTGGAGAAACTTCCACTTGCTTTTTCCTTCCACAGCAGAGGTCAGCCAGCATTCAGTCTGAATCTTGAGTCAACACCTAGTCTTCTGATCTTATACTTTCCCTTTAGCTCAAAGCCTTCATATATCCAAATAAGGGCAAAAGACAGTTGTGAGCACCAATGAGGCCCCTCTGTGTGTGTATGTGTGTGTGTGCGCACGTGTGTGTGTGTGTGTGTGTGTGTGCGTGTATGTGCATGTGTGTGTGTGTGTGTGTGTGTGTGTGCGTATGTGTGTGTGATATGCTGCTACAACACTTGATGTGTGGCACATGGGTGGAGCTGAAAGTCTTCCTGACAGCGCATGTGGTCGTGGAAGCCGGGTTCTCGGTTTTGTTTTTAGTTTACAGCTCTCGTGAAATGACTTCACCACATGTAGTTTTTAGAGAGGTTCAAGTCACATGGAGAAAAATCTGAAAAACTACTCTGTCTTAGGGAACTGTTGTGTGTCGCAGAAAAGAGGGTAAATATGAGCAGTTACATGCAGTCTCTGAATTCAAAACCCACATGGACGCTCCCAGACAGACACTTGTGGTTTATTCTTATTTGGTGATCAACTGTCTCCAACCACCAGAGACTGAGAGTGAGCTCACAAAGACCTATGATGGAAAGAAACCTTTAACATTCTGTGCATTTGAATAACAGACATTTTTGATTTCTGTGTTTTTTGTTTCAGTTTTTGAAGAAGGAGACAGAAGCAAAGTGGCTCTGAGGGGGTTTGAATGTTGAAAAATGAAAGAGCAGACTGGGGTTTTACTTATGTACTGAGGTTGTCCATTTCAGAGATAGTTTTTTGGGTTTTTTTTAACTTTTAACTCCAGTCTGCTTTTTGTGTCTCAGAGATGTTTGATCTACACGTAGCTGATGAGTATCAAATCTGACTGGTTGGCCTGATGAATTGTTTTTGGGCTAAGAATCCTTTTCTTTGTTAAAATAGAGTTTCATACACTGCTTCTTCAACTGGAATGAAACTTATAGCCCCAATAATACACTTATGTTTAAACACACTGTCAAACATCATCTTAAAAAACAAACAAACAAACAAAAAAACAGTATACACATGTTGTAGACAACTTACCATTTGTAAAATAATACAGATTTTTGATGTGGCCATTATTTACAGTTGCAGCGGGGTTTTATTTTGGTTTTTACAGTGAACATGCAAATAATACTTGTACATTTGGCTAAATAATTTAACAAAACAATGAAACTATGTGAAATAACAATTACATTTATTAATAGACATTTAATTTTTCTTTCAAACAGCATATATCTGTAAAACATCAATATTTTCTAAAGCTAATTTTAATACATTGAAAGAGTAAGATTTTTTTGGTTAAATTTTGTTTGAAAACTGTAGAAATGGTTAAAGTAGCAGTAAATACACTTAAAAGATATTTATATTTTTTAGATCATTTAAAAACAGTAAAATTGTAATATTATGGTCATGCATTGTAAAAGAACAAATTTTAAATGTGTACATTATTTACAGATTTGGGCATTTTTTTCATTGTTCAAATATTTTTTCTGTGATTTTACTAGTAATATTTTTATTTTCTGCAATTTAACCAAATGGAGAAAATTTGTAACATAACAGTAAATTGTACAAAGATATGAAAGTTACAAACTGTTTTAAAAAGCTTCTTCTTTTGAGTGCAGTACCTTCCTACCCAAGCTTAGAGGTGCTTTACATACCACATACACTCCCAGGCCACTTTATTAAGTACATTTTAAATAATTTCCTCCTGGATGAATAAAGGAGATCTTATGGCATCTTAACTCTAGACCAACACAACAGCTCTGCTAAAAAAACATTCTACTTTGACGAAGCTTCTACATTTTCTCTGTGCAAACGGTGTTAACTGTGCTTTAGTTTTCTGATTAAGGTCATAGTGGGTGGTGCTGGTGTTCTGGACCATGTTACATTTAAGTGTTCCTAATATTTAGTACAACTCACTGACATACATTAGGCGGGCAAATATTAGGAACACTTCACCACCCACAACAACCTCAGTAATACAGAGAACAAAACATAGGGCAGAAATATCACCTTTTTTTCTTTTTGACAACAAACACTGAGAATTTAGATGCTTCATGAAAGTGGAATTTATAGCAGAGCTGTTGTGTTGGACATACATTAGATTTTACAGATGTACCTAATAAATTGATTGTGAGTCTGGTCTTCATGAGTTAATATATGGGAAGGTGGAATGTGTCAAATGTTTGATCATCCTTACTATGGAAAGCTAATGTTGAAATTAATTTTAATGCTGGGTTTCTATTAGAATAATTCATACAGTATATTCACAGTATAAACATCTACACTCATCAGCCACAACATTAACACCACTGACTGGGGATCAGTTTGTTACAGTTAATGCTCTGCTGGTAAACTCTGGGTTCTGGCAGTGAAATCTGTGTTGAGTTCAAGGTGTCGACTCATTCTCTAAACTCCTCTCATCGTAATCTGATCCAGCACCTATTAGATCTGCTGAAACCAGGCCGACTCTCAGAAGCCAAACCCCTCAACTCACAGCAGCCAGAAGTTCCACTGTCCTCTTTCACACACCACAGGACATCCTCAGAGGTCTGAGTCCATGGCCCAGTGGGTCAGAGCTGTCTGCTGTCACAAGTGGGGGTTTTAGTGCTGTGGCTGATAGGTGACTATAGCACAGAAATGCCTCCCATATTAACATAGCATCTGCTTTTTTCTACTGGTCTTCTGGTCTTTCACATGGCGACATCATTGAGATGTGTTTTTGGATCTATGCAGGAATTCTAAAGACGATAGTTGCAAAGCTAATGGGTGGAGGAACGGAGTAAAGGTTACAACAAAATCAGGCAATTTAAGTAGACAACAGGGCCAAGAACAAGAATGAAAGGTTTTGTGTATCAGCAGGTGCCAGCTGCTGGTTGTTGGCTCTGACCTCTGACCTCAGTGAAGCAGCCGAAGGGAAAAAAATGTAGCTTTGAATTAGTCTTTTTATTCTCTATAGTGGAACAAATTTCCTATATTAATCCTTTAACTTTGTATGTCTGTTATCTGCACTGCAAATGGTTACTTTCCAGATTAATGCATTTGTTTTAATTAGACTCTTCTGCTCGTATTTATACATAACTTTTACTTATATTGGAACATTTTTTTGTGTGCTGATATTGATACTTTTATATATCAAAATAAGCCACCGGTGCAGGTGGAGGATGTGAAATAAGGTGTAGCTGTTGCGTAGTTGTGGTTTTTTTTTTTTTAGTTGTAAATTGACATGTGACCTAGTTCCTTGCATCTGCATCTTTTCTCGTAAAGAGATTCTGCCATCATTAAGAACAGATAAAGAGATATTTCCTTCTACATTACTTAACACAGAAATGGCTTCCTTGTTCGTGACAGTTCAAAGAAGGAGTAGTGTTTCAATAATTTAGGTCATGGCTTATGTTTTTGGTCATTCCATCTCTTCCCCCTCTTTCTCCCTCTACCAGTCATTGTTGTCTGTCCAGAAATGTAAAGTGAGAAATGTTCCTGGATGCATGAAAATGGGACGACTTTCCTGAATATCATTTTACAGATGCATTTCTCTTTTTGTGCAATTTCCAGAATAATTCCATAATAATAAATAATGGCAGTAAAAAATCTGAATAATTAATTTATTTTTTCTGTGACTTCTCCATCAGTTGTGACCTGTTAGTGTCATACAGTTGATTCACTATTAATGTCTAACTACAAAATACCAGCTGCGGGTTTCAGTGCAATAAAGTGAGGCTGTAGTAACTATGTAAACCATCACATAAGACAGCAGTCAGAGCTCACTGTTCTCACTTATGGAGATTTAAGTGTCCTCGGTGTGCATGACCCCGATCCTTCAGGTTACATTGAAATCACACAATGCCAGGACCCTTTGGCATTAAGCAAGCTTCCTAACTGTAACACAGTCCAACAGTACAGAGCTATACCTGCACAGCACCCGATATACACAGCAACTCACGATGACAACAACCTATAAACCTGAGATGTTTTTCTGTCCCAGCCTTTGTGCAGGGAAACAGTAACCACAGAAATGACAGGAACAAAAGGTCTGACATGTTTAACTGGAGACTGTATTCATGAAACACTGCAGGTGAGAATGTAACCAGATTTACAAACTAATAGTTTGGTCCATGGTTCCCTTCGTCTAAATTGGGTACCCAGTAAAAAGCACCATCTAGTGTTGCAGTTAAACAACTACAGCGTTCCTTTAACTGAGTCTGTCCAGTCAAATGTAATGAGAAGATCTCTGAGGCCTGTTCAGCAGTGAAACACCGCTCTATTACCTCATGAGTCAAGGATCTAAACATCATTCTGTGGTGGTGCATATGAGTGTATTTAACTCATTCAAACCATGTAGGAGTGCTTTAAGCAAAAAAAAATGTTCAGTACATTGCATCAGTGTGCACACGAGATGATAATATCACTAGTTCTGCAGCTGCTTGTTAGTGTTGTTATTAGAATTTTAGCCAGAGTCTTACTAATCAAAACATTTAATCTGGATAAGAATGATATTTTATTTAATAATTCCATGTTAGGCAAAAACTAAAAAAGGAACAGACTTTTCAAGATTACAAAATCTGGATGACCAGTGCTCTAAATGGGACCACATATCACAATGTAAAGTACCAGCTGAGAAAACACAAGCAGAAGAGCCAGCACAGAAAAAAAAAACAGCACAATAAAATGATACAAACATGTTCCATTTTTGCTTTCTTTAAAACAGTCAGACCCCTATTTGACCCACACAAAAATCACAAATACAATGTGGATGCTTAATTTTTGTAGTCATCATCCTAAAGTTAACAAACTAAAGAATGCTCAGAGTAGACTGGCCAGCTTTTAAGTTCTGTTGTTATTGTTGCCATTAATATACAGTGATAAATGACAGTTACAGTGTTTGATATTGACATTTGTTCAGGGGATTATTTTACAGAAATAAAAAAAAAAATTGTTCCTTACTTTGGAAAGTCTAGTGAGCTAAGCTACCAGTTTCTCAACTGAAAATGAAACTTCACTACAGTGAAGCTGTCCCTAAAAGAAATGTAGCAAAGTAAGTCACACCAACACAGCAGAAGTATTTTATTACATTGGAGGCCACTTCATTTATGTATGTATATTTTAAGTTTTGAGGATGGTGGTGAGAGGGCTGTCCAACATATCAGTCCAAAATCTGCCATAGGTGTTCAGTTGGGCTGAAATCTGGTATCTGTGAAGGTCTTAACATATGATTCTGTCGTGATCCCTGCTCCAGGCCTTGTTCCTCTCCCTCTTTCCCCCTCTTTTTTCCTTCTTACTTCCTCTTTGTCCTTCTGTATCTATTTTGACCTGTCTGACTCCCTGTATCTGTCACCTCTCCCTCATGTCTCTTTTTCTCCCTGTCACTCGCCCTCCTGCTCTCTGCTTCACCTGCCTGCACTCTACCTGCTGATCACTGCAGTGAGTGTCAGCTGCAGTAATCAGCTGAACTCAACTCACCTGTTCTCCACCTCACCTCCAGCTATTTTAGCTCTGTGCTTTCATTCACTCCCTGCCTGATCATCATCATCCACATGCCTTCATAGACTCTGCTCCCGCATGGACTCTGCTTCTCCACTTCTGGGCTCTGTTTTCCCCTCCTCTGGATTTCCCTCACTCGGACTCAGTTCTTCTTTCGGATTCTCGCTAGTCCTGCTTTTGTCTCCAGCCAGTAGCTCTGGTCTCATCTCCGTTCACCCCAAATTTCCTGAGCCTGCTTCCCTGCCCCTTCTGTTGTCAGTTCCCCCCATCTTGTAAGTGCCCCTCCTTAGCTTAGTTTTGTTAATTCAGTTTAGTTTTGTGATCTTCCATTTTTGAATTCATAGTGTTTGTTAATAGTAGTTTGGTTTAGTTTTGTTCCCCCCCCCAGTTCAGTTCTCCATTTATGTATTGTTTTAGTTTTCTGATTTAATAAAATTCTTTCCTTAATTCACCTGTCTGCCAGTCTCTTTGTCTGTGCCTGGGTTCTCCAGCTCCCCCCATAACAGATTCACATCGTTTTCATCAAAATGTTCATTGACTCCTTGTGTTCTATGGATGGGAGAAAACATTCCTATCACAATAGAAATGTTTCATCAGAGGATAAGGATGATCACACAGAACAACATGTATTAATTTGTCGTGAGTCTTCCTTCTGTAGTCGACCCAAAGAATTCCAGCCAAATGTCCCAACAGTATGATAACAGAGCTACTTGACTCCTCACTGTAGGGTCCAGGGTTCTGGATTTCCCTTGGGTACCCATCTGTATGTGTGGCAGAAAACTCTTGAACAGCTGCAGCTTTAAATTCTTCATGGTAAATGGTGAAGTAACTTTTAAAACAGAAACGGAAAGGCATATCTGTATGTAACTATCATCACCATGAATAAACTGTGGATTCAGGATCAATCAGGTTCAGTTCAATTAACTCATGCTTTAAGGCAGCAATTTTAAATCTAGTTTGCTGGTTAATAACACCGTCTCTGATCTCCCCTTCACTTTTTCTGGCCCTCCTCAGGGCTGTGTCCTCTCACCTCTTCATTCTCTATACCAATGACTGCAGGTCCACCCACTCCCAGCGCTGAAATGGTTCCCGTCAGGACGTCAGCTCTGCTGTCCTGGATGCAGGACTCAGAGGTGAAGAGCAACTTTTGTTCCCAGGGATGTTCAGCTCCTCAACTCCCAACCATCACTGCCCCCAGCCTCCCATGGACCCCCCTTGCTCATCCTGCTTGCAATCCCCTTGTATCAACACATAGCATATGCCATACATTACAGACATGCACCTGTACCTTAAACTATTTTAAAGTGAACTTGCTCTTCCAGAGGCAGAAGACCAGGAAAGCATCAGGCCCAGATGGAGTGTCACTCTCCTGTCTTAAAGCCTGTGCTGACCAGCTGGCTCCAATCTTCACCAGGATCTTCAACAGTTCCCTGGAACTATGCAAAGTAACATCTACATTCAAACATTCCACAATCATCCCAGTTCCCAAGAAACCCTCCATCACAGGACTGAACGACTACAGACCGGTAGCTCTGACATCTGTGGTAATGAAGTCCTTCGAGAGACTGTTGTTGAGCCACCTGAAGTCTATAGTAGGACCTCTACTGGACCCCATGCAGTTTGGTTATCACGCAAACAGGTCGGTTGATGATGCAGTCAGTCTGGGACTGCACTACATCCTGCAGCATCTAGATGGCCCTGGGAGTTATGCAAGGATCATATTTATGGACTTTTCCTCAGCATTCAACACCATCCTCCCTGAAATCCTCTCGACCAAACTCTCAATCCATATGTCAGTGGATTACCAACTTCCTGACAGACAGGAAGCAACAGGTGAGGCTGGGAGATATCACCCTAGCAGAGGTGTGGTCCTGTCTCCACTACTCTTCTCCCTCTGCTCCAACGACTGGACCTCCAAGCACCCAGCTGTTAAACTCCTGAAGTTTGCAGATGACACAACAGTCATCGGCCTGATCCAGGATGGTGACGAGTCTGCATATCGGCAGGTGGTTGAGCGGCTCTTGATATGGTGCAGCCAGAACAACCTGGAGCTGAACATGCTCAAGACTGTGGAGATGATAGTGGACTTCAGGAGACAGCCCTCGTCACTGCTCCCCCTCACCATCAGCAACAGCCCTGTGCCAGCTGTAGAGTCCTTCAAGCTCCTGGGGACTTCAATCTCTCAGGACCTGAAGTGGGAGACGAACATCCGCTCCATCCTGAAAAAGGCTCAACAGAGGATGCATTTCCTGCAACAGCTGATGAGACACGGCATGCCACAGGAGCTGTTGATCCAGTTCTACTGCAGTCATTGAATCTGTCCTGTGCACCTCTGCCAATGAGTGGTTTGGATCAGCCACACAGCAGGACAGAAACGGACTACAGCGCACAGTACAGAATGTAGAGAACATCATCATAGTCCCCCTGCCCTGCATCCAGGAACTATATTCCACTAGATCCAGGAAGAGGGCAGGGAACATCATTAGAGACCCCACTCACTCTGGACATAAACTGTTTCACCCCGTCCCCTCTGGCAGGCTCTACAGAGCCACGTTCACTAAAATCATCAGACACAAAAACAGCTTCTTCCCCACTGCCATCACCCTAATAAACAGCTGAGCCATTCCTACACACCTGTACAATAAACAGTATTCCAGTGGACATGTACAGTACTTTTTGCACCATGAACAGCATTCTCTGCTTTTTGCACTGCATCATGCAATTATTTGCATGACTGTGTTCATAGCAATTATCATTTTGCACTAATGTGTTTATGTATTCCTTTCTAGCTTGTAAATATCTCTATATATTGTTACATTTAATTTTATTACTTTTTTTTCTCCCTGTTCTTCTTTCTATAGTTTCTTTATTTTTATTATTCTCTTCCATATTCCTTGTATGTCGTGTACGTACTTGGCCATTAAAGCTGTTTCTGATTCTGATTTATTTGTTGATCCAACTGCTTTATGCCTGTTCATTATCGGCATTATCATCTTGGAATATGCCCATGCTATTAGGGAAGAAAAACTCCACTGATGGAAAGACCCAGTCATTCAGTATATTCAAGTAGTCAGCTGACCTCATTCTTTGGGAACATTACGTTGCTGAAAGTGACCAACCCCAGATCATAACCCGAAACCCCACAGGCTTGTAGGCACTAGCCATGATGAGTGCATCACTTCATCCGCCTCTCTTCTTACCCTGATGCACCACTTTGGAACAGGGTAAATCTGGACTCCTCAGACCACATGACCGACCACTTTTGCTCCTCGAAGATGATGGTTCACCACTATCCTTCCACGCTTTAATAATACGTTGGATGATTCTTAACCTGATTTTAGTAGTTTCAGAAAACTCCTTAGTTGTTTTCTTTGCTTGATGCAGGCCAATGAGACTTTGCTGAGACAGAATAACATCCTTTCCATGACCACAGGATATTTCTTCCAACATGGTTGTTTAAGAAATGAGAAGCTACTTACTGTATCAGCTAGGGTTAAATTAGTTGTTGCAGCTGAAACATATTCATCACTGCAGTAATTATCCAGTGGAAGGCTCTTACCTATTTGCTTCGTTAAATCCAGGTGGCGACTTTTATTCAGGCCAGGCAGTATATTTGTAAATGAAGTAAGAGCTGTTCTTTTTCATGACTCCCATTATTTCAATTATCTTGCGTAGGTAGTTAGATTTGTCACTCAATGTTCACTGTGTTTGCAGCATACATAACAATTGTACACATACAGTTTTTTGACAATTAGTCAAGTATCTTATAAAACAGACCTTTATTTTTCTGTTAGTCAAAGGAATAGGAAAGATCCACTTTTGATTTTCTCTAATCATCCATGTCAATATTTCATATTACATGAAAAAAAAAAAAACCATCAGATCACAAAGACTTCACAGCAGTGGTGCTGCAGTGTGGTACAGCTCTGAAAACATAAACTGGAGACAGTCAGAGTTATGACTTCACTGCTGTGTCTCTGGATTTGTACATCACTCCTCTGCTTTTCAGCTCCCTCACCACACCTTTAGAGAAGGAAAATATAATGAGCAACGTAAACTGCAGGGTTGTAAAGCAAATTTAACTCTTGGTAAGGAAAGCAATGCAATCAAACTGTGTGTGTCTCGCTATATGAGTGTACCTGGAGGTAGTCGACCCGTCACAGATACTGCGTATACACCTGGCTTGAAGTTGCCTGCAGGATGGAGCATAAAATATAAAATAAATTGCAACTCACCAAATAACTGAAATGTAAAATTACTTGCATAGGCAGAAGAAAAAATTTAATTTTGTGCTTCAGTAAAAGTAGGAGTACCACAGTGTGGTAATACTCTGTTACAAGTAACATCCATATATTTAATATTTTCTTAACTAAAACTACAAAAATATTACCATCCAAAGTACTCATTATACATAATGTCATACCTCAGAAGAATGTATACTGTAATAAGAAAAAAAAAAACTGGTGCATTATCACTTTGATATTGAAGCTTGCAAAGGTAATTTAGCTTCTTTACATAGTTTGCAATAAAGTTTTCCATTAGTGTGTAATATATCATAATTTATTTGTCTATTATAATTTGTATAGTTAAAGAAAATCTGCGAAGTAACCAGTAATTAAATCTATTTAGTTACTTTTCACCATTGATTAACTGACATGATCTCAAAAAAACAGTGAACAAGGTCATGAATAAGATTGTTCAAACAGCATTAGGGTAGAACAATGCATCAATGTTTTTTTTTGTTTTTAAATTATCATCAACACATTATTACATGGGAAATCAAGACAGTTCATTTAAAGAGAAACCCACAAGCATTAAGGACCTAACTTTACTCTCTTTCAACTAACTGTTTATGCTTCACAGCTGTTTTAAGTGTGGTTCATCTCCTTACCTATTCTCTGCCATTTAGCAACCCAACTGTCTTCAGGACTCATCATGGCTATAACGCTGCAGACAATAATGGTAAACAGTTTTAAAAAATCTACATAAACAATAGGAAGACAGAATCAATGCAAAATCAATATTTACCCATCAAACGAAGAACTTGTACATTCATAAACCATCTCTCGGTTTCCTTTCATCTGAAGGTAAGACTCGCAGTTGTCGCAACCGTCGTATTCAAACTGGTCGATGGTCTAAAGAAGACAAGAAGATGAGAGTTAAAAAAAAGATGGTAAAAGATGATATGAATACGAGTTTAACATCCAAGTTAAACACTTGATGATTGAGATTGAGAAATCATGCCCATGTTGATTGGTGACAGTTACAATGGTTACTAATGCAATCTGTATTTCCAACATGTCCTTAGTCTCTCTTGACCAAAATTGTCAACAGTGTCTTTTTGGTGTACAACATGGGAAATATCTGTAGCACAATAACGCTGAGTTTTAATAGTCTTTAGCAGACTTTGTGGTTTAATGTGTAGAGCGGGTTACAGACAAACTTGTCGTCCTTTTAAGCAAGAAGATTGAAACTCACGTAATTGCTTTTATTAATTAGGGTCCGAGCACCAAAGGTGCGAAGACCCTATTGGAATGCATTGGGTTTCTTATTATTACTATTAGGGTATGAGGGTACTATTCTTTTTTTCTGTCGCATTTAAAATTGCAAATTTGGCGGCCTAAATGTACCCCAAAATGCGTGAAACTTCGCACACACATCAGGACTGGCGAAAAATTTGATATTTTATGGGCGTTGCACGTGTGTGGCAAAATGGCTCCATAACGCACCCTGCAAAATTGAACATTTGGTCATTAGGCCAACTGGCAGGGTGTTTCATCTACAGCTACAAAGTTTTGTAGGCATATTCAGGACATCAGGAAACACAAAAAAGTCAATCACAGCCATACTGTAAACCCAACAGGAAGTTGGCCATCTTGAATTAGCTTTGAAAATTTTTGAGATTAATAACTCAGCGGGGTTAAGTCCGAGAGATGCCAAATTTGGCCAGCATATACAACAGCCCTACCTGATGAAAACTTATAAAAATGCTCCGCAAAAGTCAAAGGGCGTGGCAATGGCGACTCCCAAAAATATTGATCCTTCGCCATGAAACAGGAAGTGGTGTCTAACTTTCCTGAACATGCTCCAATCTGCCTGAAATTTTACATGTATGATCAGTGTCCTGCCCTGACGACATCCATGTGGTTATATACATTCAGAGTCATAGCGCCACCTTGTGGTATCAGGAAATAGACATTTTTTACATTTTGATGTACTATTCTTAGCAGGTTGATCGGGGTTGGTGGTGATTCACACAGAAAATGGTGACTCATCGTCAAAGGGCTTGTCTGTGGCGGTGCGGCGAATTTTGATTTCTCGCCATGAAAATTGAATTATTTATATCTCAGCTGGAAATGGTCCAATCTGGACCAAACTTCAAGTGATGGACACCAGTCCAGGTCTGAACATATCCACATTCATAAATTTAGAAATATTCATAGCGCCACCTATTGGCAACAGGAAGTTATTGTCATTACATTTGCACCTACCATTGCCTGAAACTTTGTCATATCATCCTGAAAATTGGTCAGCTCAGTGTTCACACCATAACGATGCCACAGTGTGAACATTTTGACAATTCATAAAATTCTGTTGCCGTGGCAACGCAATGTTGCCGTGACATGTACTTTTTGACCGGTTAGGAACGCTCATATGCTCGCCAAAATTGCCACACACATCAGGACTGCTGAAAAATTTGATATTTTAGGGAAATTGCACGATTGTTGCAAAATGGCTCCATAGCGCCACCTGGAAAATGTCAAACAGTTACTACGGCCAGTACGTGTCATCTAGAATTATGAAATTTGATACACATATGTAACTCATCAAGACGCACAAAAATTTAATTGACACCCATGCCCAAAACCCAACAGGAAGTCAGACATTTTGAATTACCTGTCACATTTTCGATGATTTTGGCTCATTTTTAGACATTTTCAAAAGCTATAAACTCAAACAAGGTAACTCCGAGAGCTGAAATTTGACCAGGTTGTACAGCAAGCATGGGTGACCAAAAGTTATCAAAATGCTCCGCAAAAGTCTGAGGGTGTGGAAATGGCGGCCCCTAGATTTTGACAATTCGCCATGAAACAGCAAATGCTGTGTAATTTTCCTGAACATGCTCCAATCTGCCTCAAACTGTACATGTATGATCAAAGTCCTGCCCTGATCACATCCATATGCTGATATGCACAGTCACAGTGCCACCTGGTGGATAGACAGTAAGTGGTGTAAAAATAGCCTATACATGCTCCAATCTGCCTGAAATTTTATGTGTGATCGGAGTCCGGCCCTGATGAGTTCCACAGACCGATATACAGTAACAGTCACAGCACCACCTGGTGGATAGACAGGAAGTGGTTCATAACTAGCCTGTACATGCTCAAATTTGCCTAAAGTTTTACGTGTGATCAGAGTCCAGCTTTGAAGACATCCATAGACCAATATACAGTCAGATTGATAGCACCAACTGGTGGATGGAGAAGAAATGCTGTGTAACTGCCATGTACGTGCTCCAAACTGCCTCAAACTTTCCATTAATGAACAGAGTAATGCTCTGATCACATCCATATGCTAATATACAGTCATAGTCATAGCGCCACCTGGTGGATGGACAGGAAGTGGTGTATAACTTGCCCGTACATGCTCTAATCTGCCTGAAATATTACATGTGTGATCAGAGTCCAGCCCTCATCACATCCATAGACCAATATACACTCTCGGTCACAGCGCCACGTGGTGGACATGCTTGGATTCGCCGACAAGGAAGGATGCGAGGACCCGTTCAACGCTGCTTGCAAACTTTAATTATTTTATTAATCCCTGCTAGCGCTTTATATCGTCTGAAATGAAAGATTATAACACAGCAAACTAGCCCCGTGTGTTTAAGGCGTTCTGTCATTTTGGCATAATTTTCACGAATATGACTGACCTGTGACTATTAACATCTGAGGTTCAGTTTCCTAAGCTAAATCGTAAACACACATCGACAAACAACATGGTCCCAAAATAAAGTGAACATGGTGCTACATACAAGCATATGAGGGTAGAACAAAGACGACCAAACAAGGTCAAGTGCCTCGGTGTCGGGTATTACTCGTTGAATAAAAGTTGGCAGGAAAGGGTTTAATTCACAAGTGAGACAAAACAAAAAGCTGCTACATGGTAGCACAGAAGCTAGCACGAGTTTCATTCTCGTCAATCAAGGTTTACCTTCACTAGAGAACAGAGAAGACACGCACGCAGATGGCGAAGGTCTTTAGGGACCGTTTCCAATGCCATAATAATAATATTCTCCGACAGAAAATACTGCGAAAATACTAAACAATCAGACTGACTGCTGTTTTGAATATTTTTTAAGACGCTGGGCAATTGCGTCACTGTGAGGATCTAATAAAGGACCCACAGAGAGGTGTCCCTGCTGTGCGCCTGAATGAAATATTCTATGACAACACACAGCTGAATTGGAGGGACTGTTTTTATATTTGTTTTTTTATGGTCAGGACCATACATTTGTTCATCTGTGCTTGGAAATTTGTCATGAATTTACTGAGAAGTGATGTTTATGCATGTGGCCATTAATTAATGTATTTCAACCAAGTAGAACTTCTCAGTTATAGTACATATTCAAATACTAAAGCAAGGACAGGTGACAGATACCCGATAATAATTTTAATCTAAGGCAGACTTGAGCAGTTTGAGGTTTGCGCCCTACGCTGCTTATTTTTGTGGACTGTTATCGATAAATGATGTTTCTAACAAAAGCCCGTTGATCTGCAAACTGTCGTTTTCTGCATAAATACACACACGCACGCACGCACGCACGCACGCACGCACGCACACACACACACACACACACACACACACACACACATACACGACTGTGTGCCAATTTCGAGAACGGGGTTATTAGAAGATGTTTTTTCTTTACCATCTGTACAATGTTACCATCGTTTTTCATAATTTACAAAAAATATTTTTAATAAAGGAATTGCGGCTAAACTGTCCACGTAAAGTAATATAAATCAGTTAAATGCATACTCACTTAGCCTTCCTGTATTGTAATTGAGAATATTTGTGAACTTTATGTTCCTTATATTCCACTTTATTCAACAGTGAAACG
Organism: Amphiprion ocellaris; assembly: GCF_022539595.1. NCBI lineage: Eukaryota > Metazoa > Chordata > Actinopteri > Pomacentridae > Amphiprion > Amphiprion ocellaris. Next base: position 27,023,024 of record NC_072779.1, read on the forward strand.
TTGTAGCCTACTTTTCAATGGAGATCTGCTTGATTGCTACTTTACAGATCTAAAAATTTATTCAATCTGTCACTTGCAACCTCCAATGCAAATCATTATACAGCCTTTGAGCATAAAGAGTTCTCTTACTTTTAATGCATTTGTGTAGCACTTTGCGCTCCTAAAAGGATGCATGGTTTAAACTTCGTGGTTTTTTTTAATTACACCATCCACCATCATTTAAGAAGACGAACAGTCCTGCGTTAGAAGAAGCTGCTGGGCGATGAGACAGAATAATGACGGTTGGATCCAGAGTCAGTCACATGCAGCCGTTAGAACGCGAACAACTCTAACGGTTCGGCAACTGTTCAACGGTTCTTTATGAGACCAGGAGAGTCCTCTTAGGAGATCCAGGTACACTTATCAATCTGGTTTATTTTTTGCTGTAGTAAGACTTAAAATATACAGTGCAGCATCGAATGAGTTTTTTTTTTTGCAACCTCTGCAATCATTACTGCGCGAAAAAATTATGTCAGACGTTCATTGGTGAGCTAACACAGACGCGATTCTGATGTTAGCTAATGCTAGCTGGGTACCTAACGCTAAAAGTTTGCGTACATCTCTCCTGGACTTAACAACATTCTGACATTTACAGTAGTTAACAAAATCAACATTATTTTCTAAGTTTTGAGAATGACCGAGTTTGATGATGTGTTATAACTTTGAAATATTAAGCGTTTCTGTTTCTTTTTTAACCACTTTGCCGTTATTAAACTATGAAATCATAGATCAATTAGTTACTTTATGACTGTACACTAACGATGTTACGGTGGCTAGGTTAGCTTACCTCAGTGTTGAAAGCATTACCTCTGTTTCCAGTTGTACAGATAAAACTATGGATGCCGGTGAAAATCCACTCCCTGACAGCATCAACCCCAACAACTTTCCTGCTAAACTGTGGCGTTTGGTGAACAGCCCGGCTAACGAGGCCATCTGCTGGGACAGTCTCGGAGAGGTGATCGTCATTGATCAGCAGCGCTTCGAGAGACAGGTGCTGTCTCCGGGCAGTATGTCCCCCAACAGCCCCGACGCCTTCAAAACGACAAACTTCTCAAGCTTCGTCCGTCAGCTCAATCTATACGGGTTCAAGAAAGTTGAACAAGATGTTACCCTACCTAAGTTGGGCAACTCGACCTTTCATTATTTTTACAACGCAAGCTTTAAGCGCAGCCACCCTGAACTTGTTGCGAGACTGAGAAGGCTCACAGTGGACAATAAGGCCAAACTCCAGGCTGGTCTGGACGTGAACTGTCGCCCTCCGTGTAGATACCAGCGTGTGAGTGGGAGTGAACATAACAGAGGTACAATGAGAGGAGGCTGGTGTCACTGGATCACTGCGGAAGAATAATCATTTCAATCTTGATAGAAAAAACCTACAGTAATAATAATCACATACATTTCCCTTTAATGTTAAAGTGAATAATAATGTAAAAAAAAAATAGTATTTTTCAAACCTTTTAAGCACAGAAAACTGTCCTCGAATCCCACCTTCATTTGAGCCAAACATCTAATTGCAGTTTTACTTACACAGTCCAGCTCTAACAGATCCTACTTTGTTTTTTGTTGATTCTGCTGAAGGCCCTTCACTGCTGAGCCCCAGCCATCAGCAGTCAACTCATCCTTACTATCCAAGTAAAACCCAGGCCACGAAAGCCCTCAATGGAACCCCAGTCCCACCGCGGTACCTGATGAGGGGTCTTGGTGCAGCTTTTTCTCCTACTAACAGTGAGAAAGCAGCATTTGTAGGCCAAGCCTATGCTGGGGTTACCTCTAGCCCAAATGCTGTGAGCATGCAGCAGGGCTTACTGCCCTATGCAAACCAAGGAAATCCAAATTTCACTGGTTTTAATCCTCATAATGCCCCATATCAGCCTGGCTTCTATTCTCCAGGTGAGCATGGCATCATTAGAGGTAGAACAAGGGAGAAACTACAGTTGTTATATACCATTACCTTAGACATACGTAAGACGACGTAACAACTATGGCAAGAATGTATTTGTATTGTACTAAAATGTTTTCACAGGCATTTATATGTTTAATAAATATTATTTATGAAGTTCGAAGCAAAAAAAATTGCTTTTAACTTCAACAGGAGCCCAAACCCTTGAATTAATTTTTCAAATATTATATGTTGTCCTTCCTGAAGTTTTCCATTGCTACTATCCAAACCCTGTGGGACCGCATATGGCAGGTGGTGGCCTTCAGAGACGGATGCTTTCCCCTCAAGGTTATTATCAGGTCGGTGATTTTTAGTTTATTCACTCTGTCATGTAATCTGTGACTTTGGTGAAAACAAAGCAATGATTGGTTCAACAAGATGTATTTTTTAAATTAGTATTTTAACAAATTTTATCATACGTCTAAAACTCACTTTTACTGTTTTCACCATTTTAGGCAGGACCTCCTGTGAATATGTTCTGTCAGGACTTACAGAGTAAAGAAAACCAGGAGGTGAAAAAAAGTGACACTAGCTTGGATGCAATTTTCCAGATGGCAGATGAGGTGATGCAAACTCCACCCAGTCGCTGCCTGGTTAAAGTTAAAATCCCAGAGAAGCCAGTCTCTGAGTTAGAGCCTTCTTCCAACACCTGTAACCCTAAAAGCAGTGACAACAGCATGAAAGCAAATCCTCTCGGTGCTGAACCCATTCTAATGGCTGTGTCAAACTATCCTCATCTAACTACATACAAACAGGAGGAGCAGTGTTTGGTTTCAGTACCTGAGCAGATGCCTGATGATGCTATCTTTGAGGTAAGCGTATTCAGTTTAGATTTCCTGAAGGCATTAGGCTGTATTTTTAATTAAGTAGAGAAGGCTTACCAGGAAAGATTTGCAAATAGAAATATTCCCATCCATGTATTTTTGTGCTTAATAGCAGGGATTCACAATATCAGTATTAAAAGCACTGTCTACATGGTAGGAGTAAGTGTAATTATATGTTAATCATACTATGGGAGAAAGTTTTTGTTCTCTGCGATTAGGTGGAAAAAATATCTGCACATATCAGCAGTTGCAATCACCCAAAAACATTTGGCAAATATCCAATACTGCATTGTGCATCCCTATTTGATAGGCTATGTAATGTATATAGTCAAACAGAAGCCCTGTACTTGATTTTCTGTGGTCTTCCTCTGTGCTCTGATCATGCAAAGGAGGCTGAGGTTGTAAGTGTTGAAGTTAGCACAGATACAGTCGGAGATACCAGGCATGATCATAACAGCAGCAACACTGGAAGAACGGCAGATCTTTAGGTAAGATGTGGTTGAACGTTTAAAGTTGGAGTCTGGTTGTGGAGGTTGTCGACATTTAGCTAGTTAGTATATTTAGATAGTTATGATGTGACAGATGTACCCTTCCTAGGACCCAGTGTGCGCCCCCCGCCCCCTTTCTTTTTTTTTGCCTTCTCCTCCCTTTCCCCTAGGACCTGTGCACCAACTTCAACATGCACAGAACTCACTAATTTTGTGTGATTTCAATCCAAGCCACTTTCTTTGTTTTCCATTTATGGAGCCAGAGCACACCACATTTATTGTTGCAGTGCACACACAGTACGTACAAGTATTCATTAAGAATTTAATTAAAAGTGTATTTTAGAATCATATAATTCCTATTTATGGAGCACATTCACAATAATGCTAGTGAAAGGAAATGCATTTAGTGTCTTAGTATTTGTTTGCAAGTCATCACAATGATATCTTTAACAGCTTGTTGTATTTCTTGTTTTTCGATCTCAGGTGGTCGATTTCATTGCCATATGACAGGGAGTCTTGGTTCACCCCAGGATGTGATCTTAAATTCTCACAATGATCAGATATCATTTTTCACATTAGTAATTCTTTATTATTTGTTGCCGTTTTTAATTTAAACCTTACTTTCAAAGTTTTGTCAAATTAGTTGAACATCATAGAGTTTTACTTAGTTTTATTATTATTATCATTATTTTTAAATAACTTTTTTGTTTCTGTAAGATTTTTAACTGCTTGTACCACAATACATTTAAAAATGTATGATAGGCTTAGGCTTTAAACACAATTTTTAAGCAATGTAAAGTTTGTACATAATTTAATAAGCACATTTTAGACTTTAAAATAAAGTGCTGTGTAAGGAAGACACCATCTTTTAATTAGAGAAAATATTGAAATATTTATAAATGTCAGTACTTTATGTGCTATGGATTGTTTTCTTTATTGTAAGACTGACATGCGGTGGTATTTTCTCCACCTTTTTATTTTTCACTGCATTTCCTTATGGGTGTGCTATTTTTAACTGGCAAGTTAAACGGACACTTGTGTCAAGCATCAATAAAATGGACGACAGGGGTTGTTTTTGTGTATTGACTTATTAATGGGGTTTGCTGGTTGTGGACACTAGAGGGAGCCACTCACTTGTTTTTGATGAGCCCTGCTGCTCCGCCCTCGTTGTCTTATGCTGCCTTCAGGTACTACTCGGAAATACCGACAATACTAACTTCAAACTTTTTAAAAATATATTTTAACTTTAAAGTACGTTTGGTGGATAAAACAAAGTTTGTAAGGAAAGTAGTAATTGATGGTAACTTAATTACTGAAGTGAATTTGGCGGAAGCTAGAGAAAGTTAGACAGTTATACATTTTAGGTTGCTTTTCCCGTAGTGGCATAACAGTAATAAAATAAAATTCCTGTAATAAGATTCAGTTAGACGGCCTATCTTTCTTATTCCCTTTCTCTTATGTTTATTTGCTGGCTCTGTAGCAAAGTTTCTATAAGCATCCAATCTCCGTAGGGCCTTGAAGGCAGCGGGACAGTTAGCAGGTAGAGACTGTCAATGAGATCCCAGGGGGAGCGACAGAGTCCGGGAGGTAGACTTTTGGGACGGTGTCATAACTGAACTCTGCGTCCCTACACTTTACCGACTCTAACCGGAGACCATGTGGAAGTTGGACCACTTCTATCCCACACTTTTTGCAGCGTTTCTTCTCCGAACTCGTTGATAACTTTTGATAAACGATAGATTTTTCCCTCGACGTTCTCTGGAGGAGCTCTAATTTGTCCCAAAGCGGAGGCTCTGAACTCCGGGAAGCCTGTTTTTTTTTTAGCTGAGCAGGTTTAAACGAGGACCGACTGTGGGGAGTTCAGTGACTGTCGCTTGGGTTCGGGACCCAGTTCAGTTACAAAGTTATAAGTGAAGTACAGCCACAGTCCATTTGCTTCGGTTAATAATTACAGACAGCGGTGTGCTGCATTTAACAGTTTCTTAGAAGATTAATTTTCGCAACTTCTCGGTTGTAAAAAATATTAGCCAACTTTCGGGCAGCGTTTATCCGTCGGCATGCCTTGTAGCCGTGCGGCGGCAACCTGTAGCCCAGCCTTTGAAGTTCAAGCCGTCGCTCTGGTGCGTTTTTCGGTGGATTTATCTAGAAAATGTGGCGCAACCAGGACGGAATCTCTTCTGAAGCTTCGCAAAATGTGATTGTAGGTTCCAGTGACTGCTGTGCACTGTAACAAACCACAGTAAGGATCTCCGTTGGCAGGACCTGTCCGTCTGGGAGAGGAGACAGCTACAAATGAGGAGATTTGTTGTGATGAAGAGCAGCTTGTTGGAAACCAATGCACACTTGTACATGTAACACAACACAGCGCGTCTTCATGGTGCACTGGTGCGTGCAGAGCTCCACCACCCACACTAATGACACTGGATAGAAGTTCATCAAAGCTCGGTTTATCTCGGAACATATGAGAATTATGCATTTGTTTGACGAGCCTAAATAACTGAATGGAAGTTTCAGGACATTCAGGCGTGACTCATGATGGAAGCCCTCCAGCTTTAAAAGTTTGGATTGTATCCGTTAAGCTGTAACAGAAAGAAGAAGTGGGACGTGTGGTATATCTGTGTAAACATATAGAGTTTTTCGGTTTATCTGTGGTGCTTGCCTGCTTTGAAGTCCACCATGTGCGGCCGGGCACCGCCGCTACAGCCGAGGCCATGACCGTCACCCAGCGGCGCCTGGCCGGGCTCTGGCCGTGGCTGCTCATGGCGGCCTTGCAGGTGGTGCTGGGCCAGCCGGGCCTGGAGTCCGAGCGGCCGACCCTCCGAGCGGTCATCAAGGTGACACTGCTGAAGCACGAACCGACGGGGAAGCCCATCATTTTGGAAGGGGTGTTTGTGGGAAGGAGTGCCGGCAAGGCGGAGGGAAAACTAATGCAGGTAAGATGTCACTAAACGGTGGTCACATAGTGTCACCATGTACCTCCAAACACACCCACCTCTGCACCTCGCATCTGAGCTGATTACTGAGTAGCAGTAGGGTTGCAGGAAATGTAATGCCTTGCTCAAAGACATCAACATAGTTTACATTTAAATATTTCGTCTGCTAGTCTTATATCTGTAGGTTAGCCTCAACACTTATACATTAATTCCCTCCTATTTACAGTTTCCTTCAGTTCCAGCAGGATTACTAGACTTAAATCTCATCCTGCTGATGAAACTAAGTGATGTCATGCTTTGGGGATCCCCTCTATCGCTCATCTACTTCGGTCACCCTGTGGCCATGCCACATGGAGAGTAAGCTAGTCCATAGACTGGAAGGAGAACATGCACATATTAAGCATTCATATGAAACTATCCCGTCTTTCAGTGAATCTGGTACCATGTTTCTCTAACCTAATAAACAGTTTACATTACCAAATATTGGTAGTACCTGCACTTGGGCACAATCAAAATCCTGTCGTGACCATGTGTCAGAGAGCTGCTCACAGTACCACACTTTTCACTCAGCGCTCGGCATGTGATGACAGAATATCTAAACTCCTTTAACAATAGTGATGACAAACAGGTGTTATTAAGGTTACTTTGTTTTCAATCTATTTTTAACCCACCCATGAAAAACAGTGGTTAGATTGAGGCTGCCAACTTTTTTAGGTGCATCTTTCGTTGCTTAGGTGTCAGCATTGTTTTGCAGTAACTATTTTTGGCATCTAGTCTTCTTCCAATCTAGTTAATGCCAAGGTGTGGCTGGTGAAGACTCACATCATGTTGAGAGCCATGTAAAACTAATTTAAGCAAAGTTTTTTTCTTTCATTTTTTTGTTACCACTTAGATATAAACATGCGTGAACCCTGTAAAATGTAAAGTATGTGATCTATTCAGTGTGCATATTTAGGATTCAGGAGTGGATTAAGGTTCCTGGGCCATAAAGCTCAGCTACGTCAATTTATTTACCATCTCCAAAGAAACAGGACCACAGATATGAGATACTGTAGGATATTGTCTCTTTTCACTCACCAGGTGTGGGAAGTTTTGCGAATGGTGGGCCAGATGCTGTAGTTTGTCATAATTGATGAGGATTTACATGGCTTATTGCTCGAGAAAGCCCAGCATTAGGCACCTTGAAAAGCCATTGCTGTTTTCTTCTCTACTTGAAGCTGATCTGACTTTAATGTGCCTGTGTGGGATGTTGACAACATGTTATGGATGCATATCACAGTGCTGAGATAAAAGGCACTTCCAGCTTTCTGGGAATTCCAGCTTTCTTTTTTTTCCCCACATAAAATCACACACTCTGCACAGTTTGCAGAGTGAATGGACTTAATGAAGGATGTAGAAGTGATATGTGTATTTTCCTAAAGGTGTGAAGGGAGGTGCGCCAATGCTACATTTAAATCTATATTGAATGAATGGCGACAGCTGGATTGCCTCCTGATAAGATTGCTCCCTTTTCTTCTTTTTGCTCTCTAAATGGTGTGTAGAGTTGATTATGTTTTCTCCTCTGTTTTCTTGTTTCTGTAAGTGAGAGAACTCACTGTGGTTCTGTTTAAGGCTTGGAAGGGTAGTTTAGTCAGATTCTCTTCCTTGTTGGGTTTCACAGTGCACAGAGGTGCTGTTGTGCTGCAGGATGCTCTGCTGCTGCTTAGGCCTGTTCAAACAGGTCTTCACTGACTCTGCAGGCAGCTCTGTGGTCCCACTTTATGTTCCTGTCTTCCAGTGGATGAGGGAGATGAAGGCTGTGCAGTAACATAGATTCTCTCCCTCGCTCTGTCTTTGTCCTAGCTTTCACTTTTTCCTCTGGATGATGCTTGTCTCTGATTGTGCTTTATTGTTGCCGGTGGGTATTTAGCAAGTCTTCTGGAAGAGTTTCAGATACCCCAGATTTAACTGCAGACCATGCAGAAACATCACAATTGCCGTTCATAAGCTACAGTTAGTGTTTGTGTTTTGGCAATTATAAGTTTTTTTTAAGCCTAAAATGTCTCATGTAGCACCAAGCCCTGTTTTTATCATGTTTACTAACATGTGTGGGTCAAGCTTCGACTACTTGGGATTGAAGAAGTTCTCAGGTTTCTTTACAGTGTCCAAGTCATGAGACTTTACTTTGGTATGGGTCTCCCTCTGATCTATTAAACTGTGATCTCCCTGGAAATATGCACTGTCCTCTGAATGAACACGCTCACTGGAACACTGGTTGGGCTCTGGCCAACAAGCTTAGTGAGCAGAGGAGAACTCCAAAAGCTTCAGAGATAACTCTGAACTCAAGAGGATTTTTGTTGAACTTTCCTCAAGTCTGTGTTGAGAGAATGAGTTGAAGTTTATCCTCTTATCACACAATGCCAAAATAAAGGACATCATTAAAGCTCCATCTATTTTCACTTGAAGCCATCTTGACTTTCTTTTCTTCCCTTTCTGTATTGTATTTTCGTGTCTGAAATGTTGAGTTGACCTTTGAGAGCTCCCTGAAATACATCAGCTGTAATTAAGATGGTCCAGGCACTTGAGTGAACACCAGTTGACTCTGCACCACTTGACATTCCTCTGTCTCCCTTCTCAGTGTCCCACAAGGTACTGAATACCTCCTCGTCTCCCTCCCAGAGGCCTCGGCTGTCTGAGGCTGCTATCTGCATGTCTCCACCCCACCCCACCCTGCCTCACCCCCCACCCCGGCTGGCCCTCAGCACGGCCGTTTGGGAATGAGGGATGGGAGGGCGGAGGGGGCGCTGAGGGAGAACATCAAAGTGTGTCCAGTTCCGAACGTGAGCTGGGATCATTAAAAGCTGAGGCTGTTTACACTGCACTTCCCATATGGGCCTGCTCCTCCCCCTCCCTCTAGATTTCCTGTCCATACTTCCTATCTCCCTGGATGAGATAACAGCTTGTCCAGGGCTCCTTAGGGCTCCTTGCTGCTTCACTTTGCTGGGGTTGCTTCAGTGTATAGTTTTACTCTTGTATATGTGACTTACTGTATATATCAAAGTTACATATAGGCTTTTCTTAAAGTGTGTGCAGTATTTGGTCCATTTTTACTTCATATCTAGTCTCATTGTGAGGTTAAAGAAAATTCTGCATAATTACATTTACATTGAGAATGGGCTTGCCTCCTATTTCACAAAGCTTTTATGAATTGGGATAGCTAATTTGGGATAATTAGATGAGCAGCTAATTTTGATAATTGAGAAATAAATGTACCAGGATGCCTTCCCCACCCCCAACAAGTGAAGCCACTCTTTCTGAATTTTGGCATCAACTTGGTAATAAAGTGTCGGTTCTTGTGGATCCCTACTTGCTAATATATCTGGGACAAGCTTTCCGCTCCTACATTTGGCAAACAGATCTGTTCACTGAGGTCTGATTTCTGTTTTTTTTATACAATACAATAACAGTGAAGAGGCCTTCTCTGAATGTTGCAGGAGCCTAGTTCACATTCATGGTGCTCATGTCTGGCACGCAAAGCTCTGCGTTGCCCACCAGTATGGACACCATATGAGACCTCAATATAAACAGCAGTGGAATCACGTCCCCATCCATCCCATCTGCCCCTCGGCAGCACTGGCAGTTACATAAAGGTATGAATGAAATTGCCATAAGCTCACAATTTCCCCCTGCCTTGCCACAGCGCCTGTTAAAAAGAGGGCTGACTTTTCTGTGATTATCTGCTGTTTGTGTAGAAAGGGAGGCCATTCAGGGACAAATGCCAACATAAAAGTCAGCATATAACATTAAAAACATGCTCAGGGTTGTTCATACAGAGATTATTTGCATTCATTTATTTGATCAGCAAACACAGATCCGCCATTGTGATGTTTTTTTTTTTCTTTTATTCCATATGGTCATTAGTTCAGCCTGCCTGCCATTGCTTTGCTGCCATCTCCTTCCTTCAGTGAGACTAAAGTTCTGTGTTGCCTCTGGCTTATGCCTTGAACAGACCCCCATGTGTGTCCAGGCTATCAGACAAGCCGTGGACTAATGGTTTCTCCTGAGCAGGGATCTAACAAAGCTGCAGCCTGCAGCACAGGAAGCAGAGGTTAGTGCTGTCCTGTCTGCCCTTTTCCACCAGAGATGGCTGTTGAGATGTTTCTTAGGGTGCTGGGAAGAGGGGAGACGCAGGTAGGGGAAACATGGCACGTCTCTTTATCCAGCTGGCCCCCTTCTTTTTAGTCATTAGACCACGTCTGGAATTCCTGAATGTTATACAACACATTCTTGTGTCCCTGTCATAGCTCTCTTCATGCAAATAATCAGCGAAGACTCCACCGCTATCACTGTTTCATTCATCCAGCCACTCGCTCTTAAATTTACAATAAAGTTGTAGACTAAATTCCATGTTTTCTTCTTCGTAGTGTACCTATGTAGCGCATGCAAACAGACACAGACACAGACACACACACACACACACACACACACACACACACACACACACACACACACACACACACACACACACACACACACACACACACTCTCTCTCTCTCTCTCTCTCTCTCTCTCTATGTGTGTGTGTGCAGTATGGTAAAGGCATTACTACTGCACTTATCCGTGAACCGGAGCTGGAGAGGACAAAAGAGGAAAAAGGGGAACATCACATCAGAGCAGGGACAAACACCATTACCAAATTTCACATTAAAGCCAAGGCTTGTTCTCCTACACCACGATGTTTGCATGTGTGCTCTCACTTTTCCACACTTCAGAAGTCTCTGACGGACTTGAAATGTTGAAATGTACATTCACTTACATGTCAATGATCCAGACTTTGTCCCTTGCTTCATTTTGAGCACTTCTCTCGTCTGTCCCTCTGAGAAACCACGAACACACTCAAGGAGTAGCTCTTTTAAGTTGTGCCATTATGTAGCCACGCATTCATTACAATGTAGTGAGTGAGTCACCACCGACTATAAAAGTACACATGCGCTCATATACACACACACACACTTGTACTAACTTTCCTTTGAAGGCAGCGTACCTGACATTGGGCCAGGTCGGACCAGCGTGCTTTCAGGGTCAGTGGAATTCAATTATGTAAAATGCCTGGAGTTAAACGGTCGAGAATGTCTTGGCATTTTTGCATTCTCAGTGAGATGTGTATCTTCTGTGACCTTTCTGAATTTGTCCTGATAGCTCAGGTCAAGTGAAGCACCTGTCTCTTTCCAGTTGAAACCGATCCACTGGGAGTACACAGGAAAGCCTACTGATCCATGGCGGGTGTGGAGGCCAAGCTATCCCTTCCCTGGGGATCAAGGCCACATTTATAGAGATTTACAGAGAACCGTGTTGCAACAGATGACAATTGTACCACACAGCAGGAGAATCCATATGCTACTGGTGGGAAAGTTGACTGCGTCTGTTTTATATCTTCCAACAGGTGAAAGGTTGTGATCACAGGGATAGGCTGCCTAAAAAGTGTTTTCATAATTATTTTCATCATTCATAATTTATGAATGAAGCTTCTATCGTATTTATTTAACTATGGCCCTCATCCACATGGACTTACAAAAAGTATCAATAGATGCAACTGTAAATGTGTCAAAATAAAGACCATTCCAACCTTTATGCAAGTGACATGGCTGTCAGGATGGCAGTGTTAGTTGGTTCACATTAATATCTCAACAATCAATCATTGAAATCTGATGCAGATACTCCTGGTGCCCAGAGAGTGATTCCTAATTACTTCAGCCATCCTTTGTCTTTTTAGTTCAAGATATCCACATCTTAACAATTGATTGATGCAAGTTTTTTTCAGAGACATTCATGCTTCTCAGAGAGTGAATCTTTTTGATCTTGACTTTTTGTCTAGCGCTACCGCATAAACTGCATCTAGAAGATGAATGCAGCCACTATGACGTCACCCACTGGTTTGTGGGACTGACTGCTATTTTGACACAGCGAGTCTGGCATTTGGCTGTCACCATTTTGGTCTTTTAAAAGTAGATGTAATGAACAAGGGGTGGATCTGTTTGAACCCGAGGACTCTATGCATGCATGCCAATACTGTAGCAACCTGTCAATCACTAGGTAGCCACACCCTAAAACATACCCTACTTTATCCTCCATTTTACTCTAAATGTGATCACAACTTACTAAATTAACATCATGCTGTATTGAAGAAGACTCAGAACTAATGACTCTGAGAATGTAAAACCTCTTGGGATAATTTCTGCTGAGGTAACAGATCAAATAAAAAGTACAGTCATTTCTCATAGACTTCTGTATAATCAGATTTTTTTGTAGCTTTTGGACTAGCCCCCTGATTGCTGTTGAGATGGTGTGTGCTGGAACAAGAAACACTTATTCCCCTATCTTAAATAGAATAGATGGAATTTAATAAAACATGCTGAAATTTTATGTCGTTGGAAATTTGTTAGCATTTAGTTCAGAGCGCCACAGTAATTATGTACTGCTTTGCAGCTTAGGACTTGGCTATAGATTTTCAGTCTTGTTGATTATCTGTAGCCCACAGCAGAATGCTGTAGTGCTTGTCTCACCGTAATATGAAAAGTTTAGAAAACACAGTTCACTTTCCACTTCAATCAAATCACCAGAATAGTTTTAAAGTTTCTTCATGTTGGTTTTCACAAGATTCTTTAAAAGCTTTGAATAGTGCTATTATTACAACACAAATTATCCTTGTAGATATATGGCATATCATTGAAAGTGTACATTTTATTGAATTTTGATTTTGCTTCTGTTTTGTTTGCAAAGATGTGGTGCTTTGAACCATTTTGAGCCCCCTTTAAGCTTGCTGTCATGTTATTCAACAGTTAACACACTGCTAATTTCAGTCATGAATTCAGTCACTAATAACTTCTGCCTCGCCTTTAGTGGCAAGCGCAGACTTTTCTGCTCCTGCTAACATCAAAGGCTCAGAAACTTCTCTGCAGTTTTTCATTTGGCTTCTTGTCTCGCTCCCCTTTCTCTCAACAGCGCAGCTTCAAATTCCTCCTCCTCACCTCCTCTTCTCTGACCAGCCCTTTCTTGTTTCTTGACAGCTCTTTAAAATGGTTGTAATTCATTGCATGTGCTTTAGTTTCAAGGACAAAAATGGCTACATGCACTCAAAAGGCAGGAAGTGCTTAGTTTGCTAAGAGGTTGGAGGAAAAGAGTCATCACCATACCATAGATAAATGCTGTCTGACAAACTCCCTCCCTCTCTCTGGCTCCCTGTGGCTCCTTTCGTCACTCTCAGACATTTTTTGTGGCTTTGTGCTTGCTGCTCTGGCAAATATAGTCAATAACACCTCCCAGCACAATAATTTAATTTCATATTGTTCGGGTTCTGTATGAGGAGCTGAAAATGATCTGTTATACATGTTTATGACAGATACATTTTGCTTGAGAGCTGCTGAGTGATATTAAGAAGCAGAATCTGCAGTGAGTGCAGAGAAGTAAATTCTCTTCTTTCCTGCTTCAACACTTGGCTCAATGATCTGCAAGAGGAAGAGCTTTCACCTGTGTGACCGTCTGATTCTTTATGTATGTGTGTAAAAGCATGAGCGTGTGTGTGTGTGTGTGTATGTGCATGCGCACATGCACGTGTGCCCACAGGAGACGGAGCTCCCATACTGAGATCATTTACCAAACTCTATTAAGCAGGATCAAAGTGACTTAGATCTTTCAGTGCTGCATGACTACAAAAGCCATATTGTAACCCCAGATCCACAGAGATAATGCTGCTGACAAAAAATGCTTTATGTCTCAAAAAGTCACATGGTCAAACCACAAACAACATGTCCCATTTTTGACCTTTTTTTTTCTTTGCTTCTTTCTCAGAAAGGCTTCAGTGTTAGTGATAATAATGGTCCTTATACTCTCCTGTTCATGCAGAGATGGATTTATTGAATTAGTAAAACTGAATACACTGTCAGATCTTACCATGACAAAGATTCTCTGATTCAACCTCACTACACACAAAATATGAAACAGCACTAAAGTCTCTTTGGGACATGATGGAATTGGCTGCTTTTGATTTTGGCCCTGCAGTCCTGTAATACACATTGTCACTTCCATGAAGGCCACAGATCACCCATCACACTCTATTAGTGTTAGTTGGTGTATAAGTGGAGTCAGGTGGGTGTATGCATTCTCTTCAACATCAAATATGTGGTAGCTAAGAAGTTAAACAATAACCTGTGAAATAGTGGTCAAAGCATGCAATTTATGTACCACTTTTCTAGTGAATTGAATCCAACATGCTTTCTGTGGTTTATGATTGTATTTATAATGTATGCTAATACCGGGATAGCAATTACAGAGCATGACTATGTTTCCATGTGCATGCTGTGGTAGGTTTTTGTTTTTAGTGACATGACTACTACAGGACAGCTACAGTCCTTAGATGAAGGTCAAGGTTGTTTTTTTTATTTTTTTTTAATTTTTACCCTTGTTAACATGTCCACATAATGTTTTTGTGTGGTGGAAGACACATCAAGAGCAAAAAAGGCAGCGAACACCATAGCTGAGTATTTCCACTTTGACACTGCGCCGGTGACAGTCTCAAAAACAGATATTCAGGCCTCCAGGGCTTTCTGTAACATTCTTCTTCTTCAGAATCTGTTTCTGGTTCAGATATGTATGCCTGAATGACTCCAATATTACAACTTACTATTCTGCAGCATTAAGTAGATGTACAGTGTTTTAACAGAGTTGTAGGTGAGCTGGTGTGCTTGAGGTACTTCCCAGAACTGCAGATTCTAAAGATTAGAACTATTTTGAGTTACATCTAAGCCACTTTGAGGCACAAAGAGATTGTTTTCATGGAAAAATGTCTTAATATGTAAATTTGGTACATGGAGAAGATTTTTTAGGGGTTTAGTCAATGACCAGAGAGTGATTCAGTGACACACATAGTTTCTGGTGGTAACAGCTAGTGGTTCAATATTTGTACTTTGACAGGTAGGAATGTACATGATTGTTGACTCAACAATTAAACATCGCTATCCTCAGTAGTACTACTAACAGAAATGCTAGCTTGTTAAGCTCTTTATTTATATTTTATTAATACAAAATGCTGGTTAATTTTCTGAAATGCTACACAGCCTCCTGCCACTATCTATAGCTGTTGCCAGGTAGTAATTGACTTTGGAGTTGGTTGAACATCCTATTGAGAATATCAACGGGCACATCTGTTCACAGCGCAGCAAATACATTGTGTTTTGTGTGACTGCTTCGGCAGTTTTATAAGAGTGTGCTTTTAAATGGAGAATATCTACGAAATAAAATTATAGCCAAAATGGATTGACACATTATTTCCCATGAATCCTTTATGAGCAGGTTGGTCATTTGTGTGGGAACAGCGATTGTTGTCATAGAAATCATATTACCATGATATGTAATTTTGAAAATTATAATTTTAAGGACTTATTCTACAGATTCTGATGTATGACTACAACTAATTACTAATTGTTTAGTGTACATAGTTACAAAACTTGAAACACTGAGATTATGATTTTGATTATGGTTATGATTTTGCCAGTGCACTGATGACTTTTCTGTCACCCTCTGTTGTCTTGTTTTTTTAAGATCCCTGTAATCTGCACTGCAGACAATGAGCAGTAATTTCCCAATATAGCTGGCTATTATTCACTATGGAGAGGTAGTACATTGCAATATGCAACACCAAATGAGAAAACTCTTTTGGCTTAATAGCTGTATTTCTTCCCTTTGCAGCTGCTTGCCTGTATGTTTGCTGCTTGATTGGGAGGTGATTGTTCTCTGTGAACAGAGTTGCTCATTATGCATCCAGTCACATGCCTGCCAGCATGATAGATAGCTGTTCTCTCAGTTGGACTAAATGAAAAGTGCCTGCCTTTGAACCAGACAAAGAGGTAGTATGTCTGCCAGACCTTAACTGATGTGCTCATTTCTGTTCTGCAGGGAGAGCTTTCCTCTTTCCCCTTCAGGGAGTTTTGTTGCAAATGCACACTCAGGCCTGCAGAGAGAATTCCAGTGTGACTTGCTGAGGGAATATGAACTGGTGTCACATGGCCTGGGGCACTACTGTACATGCACCTATGCATGTGCTTACAAATGCATTTCATGCAATTTTATCAATTGCCATCAGTACCACTTTGGTACTTTTGTGAGTTAAGTTGCATCCATGTTACACTTCAGAATTTCAGATCTCAGATCCAAGTCCCACAAATTCTAAATAAATCTGATCAGAGAAGTTCTTTATGTGCTAATACTCAGTCTAATGGGATCAGGTAGGATGTCATTCTGTTGCCACAGGTCTCAGTGTGTGCTGAAGGTGGCGTTCTCGCTTTTTGGGTCTGTTATGGTTTAACTTTGGTTGGACTGTGCTCTAATTACCTTTGGGGGACATCAGTTTTGGCTGGTTTTCCACAGAATGCATTCACACCTCTGATGAGCATCCTTAAATGAGTATAACAAGTGCCAAACAATAGTGCCAAATAATTAGTCTCTGCTGGAGTTTTCTGCCCCACAGAGCAATAAAATGATTTAACAACTGCTCCCACTGCCATAATGTCCTGCAGAGTTACAGAGCTACGATCTGAATGCCAGTTAAATACCGAACATCAAACTGACTTTAATGTTTTAAAATCTCCTATTTGTGAGGAGCCAATCACAAATAGGAGATCAATAGTGCAGTTTTATGTAGTTTTAGTGTAGTTTACAGGATTTTTAAAGAAAGAAGTCAAAATTCTACGTTTCTGATATTTTCTTTTGCTCCTTTATGACTGTAAAGTGAATATCTTTTGTGAACTAAACAAGACATTTAGGGACCACAGCTTTGGCCTTTGGAAAACACCAATTTCAAATTTCATATTTTAGAGCTCAAACAACTAATCCATTATCAAGAAAACAATAAACAGTTAAATTGGCAATTTTATTAATAGTTCCAGCCCTATTAGTCACCAGCTTCTCTCTTTGTAGTCATTATTGTTTAGCACCTAGAGTGTCTATGTAACCTCAGCCTATTGAAGTTCCCTTCAGAGAATCAAGACCAATTAATGGTCATGTAAGTTTGTAATCGTCCCAGATTCAGTCATGATGCAGCAGGCCTGTCTGCACATACATCAGAAAAATAAACTTTTTTCTTACACCTTATGAATATTCTGTTGTTTTTTTTTTTTACCATCATTGCTCCTATTATCAGTTGGATGCACTATTCTTAACTACTCTTCTGTTATTCAGCTAAATATGATAAACAATAGAGCGAGTCTTGTTGCCATCATGTTATCTAATTTGCATGAATTAACTACGACCAACCAGCAGATTTGTCTTTCTAGGAAGCAGTTACATAAATTTGGTCAACCCCTCTAGAAAATTTCTGTGGCACTGCATGCTGTTCATTATAATACTTTCTCTGGCCATAGTGAAACTATTTTGGAGATCTGCTGGCTTCAAACTTGAATGAGCAATGCTGCCACCAGCCATTTATTAGTGTTACCTAAGGTGGAATAACAAATTCAGCTGAGCCATGCAGTGACCTTGTTGCATGCTCCAAAAACAACTAAACCCAAACTGGACTGTGTCTGGTTGATTGTCCCAGCAACTCCAGGAGAGGACTGTGTATCTAGGAGACCTACTGCAATTGGCCATGACCTCCTGACTAGCTGCTCCTAATTAGAACCAGTCCCTCACAGTGCCTCCCTCTCTTGTCCAAAAGTAAATACCTTGGCACCCAGCAGGAATGCTGACAGACTGCTGTTTAGGGTGCTGTGACTGAGCCTTGGACAGTCACCGACTCCCCTCACATTTAACCCTCTGGAGTGTGGTGTGGCCAGCACCAACAACCAAGACCAGTCGGCAACACAAATGATCTCAATCAAAGTATGCATTCCTATCTTGGCTTTTCCATGGCAGCACACTGTGTGGATTTTCCACTTGCTTTCAGATTATTCTCTTCAAATGGCCTTGACCAGAGAATGGGAGTTTGTAGGGAAGTGATAGAGGTAGTGGAATATCATCTATATCTGCGTTACATAACCTGCATATTTACATTTACTTTGCGGCATTAGGCTTCCGGCAGCCTACAAGCAAAAAAACAGATCCTTTCAATGTCAACTGCCCTTGGTGCACTGTGGCTGACTGAAATATGGTGGGCGGATCAAAAGGCAGTCTGTATTTGAGCGGACAGGGCCATGATGTCTCATCAGGGCCGTTTACCTGATAACCTCCTCTGTGGGAGCCACGCCAAATCAACTTGACAGCTAACAAGGCATGTTTTTAGGGCTGGTTGGAGTTATATAGGCTCTCTTTCTCCTTTGAGATGGTCAGTGGGTGACTCAAGCTGCCAGGCCTCATTCCCTCACAGCCTGCTATTTAAATTCCCAGGTTGCTGTGCATGAATGTAGCCTAGCATGGTGTTGGTCTTTGTTCTGGGCCCTAGGTTAAGGTTAGCACTGCATTATACCACAGCAGCCCCAAAAGCCAGCTCTGAAGACTAAAGCAGAGCTGTGTGTGGTTTGGTGTTTGGTCTGCTCGCTCTGAGATTAGAGCAGCAGGCTGGCGGAGGATCGAGTAATGACATGTCTACCACTTTCTGAGTCCATGGAGTCTCTAAGATTGCAGGGGTACTCAACAGCAAGTAGAGCCCTTCTTGCTCTACCAGAGGACCTTGACTATGAATAATCACTAAGACAGTTTAACATTGTGGTAACAAGCAACAACACAATATATATAATCTCTGCCAGACAAAATGTCTTGGATACCCAGATGACACGATATGTGTCATCTGGGTGTCCAAACCTATTAGTTAGACTCATGTCACTGAGTCAAAACTTTGTTTTCCAGAGTGTTAAGTCTCAGCCAATGTTAATAGTAACAAAATAAAGCAATAGGACACGAGTGGAAGTGCCCAATGTCATGTTACTATAAATAAGGTTGTGCTAATAGTCTCTGTGACACAAATTATGTAATAGGGACTATAATTTTAATTATTGTCCATAAACACGGTGGAAATTAATGTGTGTTAGTAGTTATGCAATTTTGATTCATGTAATTCTGGATCTGATCCATCATGCTTAAATATCAAAAACAAACAAAACAGTACATCTTAATGTTAAGCCCTGTGCACAGAGGATCAGGCCAGCACTGATGTGACAACCGGAGACCAGAGAATGTCAATGAATATCAGCATCATGTAACGATAGTCCCGAACTAATCTCTGCCAATGACAGCAAAAGATACAGTTGATTGATATATTACACCATCACTGAGTTCTCCAAATGTTTACCACAAGGAACCAGTGTACATACTGTGTCTATGGTTCTTTAACCACATCAAAATGGACAAGAACCTTCATCATCTCCAGCAAACCTGAATTGTACAACTGCTCTCACATCTCTTATAAGGACAAATATATAAATTGTGATGTCTGGGTCTGTTTCTGAAATCACTGGAATCATTGACTATTTTTGTGTCTGTTAACTAGCTATGGATCTAATGGCCAATGTTATTGTGTTCTTTTCTTTATTTCAGAAATATGAGTTTTCACATTTTCAGTTTTACAGTTAAATTATTTGTTACACAGCAGCCCAAGCTTCATCGCAGATGTTGCAATATTTTTTTACTGTTCGTAAATGACTAGTCCGTTTACTCGTGTGTAAACTAAATGAAATTAAGCATTTGTGAGTGGTCACTATTGAAGTGTAGACTAATCGATTTAAGATTAGGGAGGGGAAGTACACAAGGTTACCAAGGCAACTAGACCCTGAAACGCCCACTGACTACCGACTCTCGGCCACAAGGTGATGTGCAACAAGCAAATCGTATGTGAACAGGGCTGTAGGTTTTTAATTTACTGAATCCTAAAAATGTATCTATACCACATACAAAATTTTTTAAAGTAGTCAGCGGGGCTGTTAGAGGACTGCCTACACCCATCTGTATTTCATGAAGAAAGTTCTTTTGATTGCTCATCACATCACTGTGTCCTGTAGGAGTCAACAGCATGTTTATGAAGCTCCAATCCAAAGCTAAGAGCCAGAAGCTGAGCCAAGAGCCCCAGTGCAATGCCAGATCTATCTGAGAGGGAAGAGGGGAGGGTTGGGCTTGGGGGTAGGGGTGAGGGGTTGAGGGAGAAGAAGGGGAAGCGGTGTGTCTACTGCAGTTCTCTGACCTACCTCCATGCTGCTGACTTCCACTGTTTGCCCACTCTGTTAACTATTACCAAAAGGCTGTGTACCTTGGCTGCAGCCCAGCACTCTTACACATACTGTGGCCCATTATCAAAGAAGACCTGCACTACAAGCCCTGGAGTCCTTCTAAAAAAGGGCCGCAACACAGTTTGTGCTTCAAGACCTATTCCAGCACTGCAGCACTATCTGAACACTCCCTTCTGTTTTGTCTCCCCATCTCCCTCTCTCTAATGTCCTCCTCCCATTCTCCCTCCTTCTCCTCATCCCCTTGCTTCAACACGTACATGCTGGTTAAACTGTCCTTGGCAGGTACCTCACCCACACAGATTTCTTTTTATAATCCCTCATATGTTTGCCTTCATTTTCTTTGGTGTGGTTACAAAGTACAAAAACAGGGAAAGAGTAAAGCCATGAGTGCTTCACCTCAACCCGTGAAATGAAGGATTTAAATCACCTGTTGCAGTTTTGTATTAATAAAAGGGCCTGTTGAATCTAATGCAGTACCACAATGTTTTTACAGGGTTTAGAGTTCTAGCAGCAACATGAGAATCTTACTTGAATATTGTCTTGTTTTTCCAGAATTGGAAACATAACAAATTAAAGCTTTTGGCTATAATTTTAAATATGAATGCCTTTATTGATTATTTGTATTATTGATTCAATTCTTTCTTGCATAATCAACCAATTTTTAGATTTATAAAATAAATATATTCTCATTACTTATTTATCCAACCATCAGTCCATTATCATAAATATAACAGCCTACTTTTGAGAAGCTGAAACTGTGAAATGATTGATTAATTTTGTTTAAAAACAGACTTTGAGTCATTAAATATACTAGCCAATAATAATGAGATATATATACTTGGAGTCTTCTACCCTTAAACTATTTTTTTTTAAAATCTCCCCTTGAATAAGCATACCCAAACTCAGCCAGTAACAGATCCACAACTGTAACGCCACAATGAACAGCCTTGGGCTTTATGGATAGGAGACACATTTGGAAATACAATCATTTTCTGTGGCTTCACAGCAGACCAGAGTGAGATTTCCAGCAAAACTGACATTTTTACTTTCATCTAATGAAAACTACAATGGTTTATAGCGCAAACAACCTCTAACAAAGAGTGACACTGAGGTTTTCACCCTGTTCTAAAAATTCTCAACTGCAGCTCTACCAAATTTAATCCAAAGCACAACAAATGGTACATCCATCTTAGTCACAATAGTAGCGAGTGGCCTCTTCGCTGAATGGGCTATTCCTAGTAAGCTTGGCTTTGCAAATTGTCAGTGCTGTAGTGGACAACTGTGTAATAGTGACACTGTTTCTAAATGATCTCAAACATAGCTGGGCATTTGAGTATTTCAAGTTTTTACTGCACCGATATGTGTAATATGCCTTCTGCAGCAGTCTAACTCTAGTCATTTTATCCCAGATGCTTTTACTGAGTATCTTCATGTTGGTGTATTATCATTTTAAACAACTGTTTGCATGTCAGATAACCATGGAAGGGTTTCAGCCTTTTTAACTGTATAGCTTAAAAAGTGAGAACAAAAAAAATCGAAACGTATGTAATGTAAATCAGGCAAGTGCAAAATTAACAGATGCTGCTTTTCTAATAATGAGACTGTTGAGGTTGTTGCTTTATATACTCACGCTGAAAGCGGATGCAGTTGCTAACAAATGTTTTATGCCAGTCATCTCATGTCACATCACAAAGTCACCATCCACAATCCAAATATAGAGACGCCTCACCTCCTGAAATCCAAAACACCAGACTGGGGCCTGCTATTACAATCAACTTGTTATCCCAACTTTATTATTTCATTATTCGTTATCATAAATTACAATTTAGTGCATATCTAGCCCATTATTTTGAGATAACAGTTCCATTATATTGCTGTCGGACACTAATATCTTACAATCAGGACTTTATTATCTTATTATCTCAAGTTGACAATTTCATGGTTTTGCCACAGTTCAGCCCAATAGCCTTATCCATGCTGACAGAGTCTATCCATGAGGAAGTACGTGTAGACATGGAGGTCCACCACTGATCAACAAATCTCATTTTATATCAATCAATTGCTAACTTAAAAGAGTAAAGATTACACAATGAGCAGGCTGACTTAGATAGAATATCCTTTGGCAAGATAGTGTAATACACAGATCACAAGAAAACAATTTTATCTGAAGTAATTACATAATTTTGTCATAAATAAGGCTTGTGACGACCAGAAAATCCCGTTGAGATATTGTAAGATAAGTGTACTCTCAGTTGAATTTTGAACAGATGTCTATGAAAGCATTCTGAGCAACCAGTTTCATTTTTCATAACTGCATAATCATTAAAAATGGAAATAAACTGCATTGACAAACAATCTTTCATAGTGCATACACAGAGCTGTAACGCATTTTACACTACAAAAAAAGGAAGCTGTTTCTTGATCTTTTCGCATAATTCACAATGCATGCTTCAAATAACAAAGTGAAATGTTTTAAATATTGTAACATATATTTTATATCTTTGACTTTGGTGCCATCATGTCACAAGGGATTCATTACAGCCAAGTTCCAAATATTATAATTAAATTGGCCGCATCATACAGTGTCATACTCCGGTCAACTAAATTCAGAGATCACAATTTAATGTATTTGTTATGCCCCCTGTTGGTTAATACTGATATATGGCTGCCATATTGTTGTAATTTTAGACTGCACATAGACTGTTGTGTGTGACAGCACATTGATATTATTCCTTGTTTGTGATTTATTGTGTTGGCGAGAGGAGTTGACAGCAGCCAGGTGAATACTGTGAATGTGTTTCTATTCTAGTGTATTGTGCAGCTTATTTGATCAGGTGGCAGCCTGGTCATACTTGAACCAGGTGCTCCATCCATATTAGGTTGAGTGTGTCTGTGCACACAGTGCTCTTTGTGGCATGTAAACATCCCATACTTTTAAAGTGTGGATAATTGTATGTCTATCAAACTTGAACTCGGACTCTTTGTAATTGACATGTCCACCGAAGGTGCTTTGAATCGTGTATGTGTGCGCGCGTGTGTGGTGCAGACTGTATCTGAAAGTGTGATATCAGATATCCTAGGGCACTGTGCTACTCTGTTGGTTCATTGGAGCTGAGAAGAGATAGTCCTCACACACTCCTACAGACACACACCCATCACAATCCCTCTTCCTCTCCCAAGCAGGAAGTCCTGGCCTTTTTTGCCTGGACAGATTAGTGGAGACCGTAGCTTCTCATCTGAGCCTCATCTCTGCAGCTTTTAATTAACTATGAGGTGTTTATTCCCTGCCCTGTCATAGCTGCATTTAAAGCCAGGGGAGGGCTGATTAGGTGCACAATAGCAGCACTGTGAAGCTATAATCCTTGTTTTCAATGTGGTTCATAATGGCCACTTTATTAGGTACATCTTGCTAGTAAAAGGTTGGACCCTTTGTTGCCTCAAGAACTGCCTTAATTCTTCATGGTATACTTTCAACAAGGTGTTGGAAACATGTCAGGCTCACAGCATGACAGCAGTTTATAGTGCTGTGAGACAGGATTTTACAGCTCTGTGACATTCCCTTGGTGGAAATTATTTTATACTTGGTTGCAATGATCACATGATAATGGACTGCATTTATTTCATGCAGAGCTAAAGTTGGTCTGAACATGGCTTATGAAATGACAATGCCAGTGTGCCATTATGCTCACAATAGCATTGCTAATAAAAGCTGATCATGTTTTCATGTTAATTGTTAATTAGCACAGTACAGCTGAGGGATGACTAGTTTTGCGCAGCACATCTATGGATTCGTCATGCAACGAACCATAAATGTCAGCTCAATACCTCATGGCCATTCATTAAAAAGTTGTTCAGATTTTTCTGAACCAAAGCAGTGGATTGTCTGACTTGGCAAACAGAGCCATAATGCCAGTATGGCTAGTAAGGCAAACTCTAAGCTGTAGTCAACTCTGGAAAAATCTTAATCAACTCAAATCATAACTGCTTTTCAAACAATGGAGTGGTCACAAGAAATAAAAGTCTCCATGTTAACTCTTAATGAATCTAATCAGCCACAGTGCACTGAGTGCACTTTAACTGCTCGCTTTATCAACCTAAATGAATAATAAACAAACATAAAAAGTGGAGCAGACCAGCGTGCCCCTGGCCATATTCATATGATTTCTGAAGACACAACCATGTCAACTCCTGATATGAACACAAGAACTATGAAGGAATATAAAGCAGACAATTTGGCAGTTTTTTGCTGATATGCTATGTTGATTCCTGAGCTGTTTGCAAAGTTTACACTTGAACTTTTGGCCATCTTCCAGCACCAGTTAGTTTATGGCTGACTCTGAGAAAATGTTCAGTAAACTTTAAATAAGCCTCTATGAGGTTCAAAGTTGTGAAAACAGAGTTGTGTTCACAGATAGTTGCCACAAATACTGTAATAGATTAATCCTGAAGGCTGTTGCAATAGCACCTTTCTCCTCATGAAAGCAACACCTGCGATTGTCTGAGCAACGAGAGTTTGGTTTAATCAGAGTGATCAACCAGTGGACCTGGACACTGCAGTTAACTAACAGATATCCTCAACTGACTTAAATATGCAGAGGAATGTGCATAAACATGCCCGATTGCTGTGTCAATACTTTGCGTGAAAGCTGAAAGTTAGGTACAGATCTTCCAGGCTTTTACTACACTTAAATTACTTGATTTATGTTATGTGGCTATCGGCAGTAATCTCATTTCGTTTCAGATGCAGATCTCTTGGTAGCTTGTTATGTAACAGTTTGTATATGGCACTGTAGCAAGTGTTTCTTACATGAGGCCTTTGCTGAAGGGATGGTAAAGTGGAGAGCCGACTTTGAGAAGGCCGGCATTATTTGACTCATATTTGTTGGTGCCCTGAGGACAAACAGTCGCAGCACTTTACAGCTGGGTGTTGCTAAAGTCTTCACAATACAGTGTACACAATGATGTAAAGGCCACAATCTGGATAAATTACAATCTCCAGTTTAAATGTCTGCACTTTCCAGTGCATAATTATGTGTAAAATATAGTTACTCACCACCTCTTGAACACAGAGTTATTGCTTTAAAGAGCCTATTTAAACACAACTTGAAAATTGACTGGTGAGATCTCACACATACCACCCACACACACTGACAGTACAACACACACAGACATAATAATGCTCTGTAGCAACCCAGTGGTTCCAGTGTTCATGGCAAGCATGGAGCAGAGAGGGCAGTACCCTTCAGAGGGTTTCTCTTCCACGCCTATGATGCCTTTGTTTTCAAGCATAGTGATTTCCTTTTGGGTCACCTCTCCTGCCTTTCAGGGCAGTGAAAGTGGATCTGTCCAGGGCCTCTCCATTACATAGCCCATCAGATAGCGAGCGCTAGATAAGTCCCCCCTGTATAATAAATGTCTCATATTTTATCTTCACAGGTGGGAGTGATCTCACAACACTGTAGCCAGGGTGCCTCTCCTGGGACAGCAAGCACAAACACCTACTTTTTAGAAGGAAAAAGACACGTCCACATACATTTTCACATATACTGTATCAAATAAACACACTTTTACAGAAAAATGCACACCCCAATGCTGCTGTTTCCTGTGACTTAACAATTTTGGTCCATGGGAAGGTGAAAGGTTAACGTACCCATGCTTATTCAGCCCAAGCAACCTTTCAGGAAGCTTTATGGTGCGAATCGTAAATGAGTTAACCCCCAACCCAGAGCCCTCTCTGTGTAGCTCACTTCCCTGCAGTGTTGCCTCGTAGGTTCAAAGTTCAGACTCAGGGCCCGGTAATCATTAAAACAGTACAACAACACCATTTTAATTAAAGGAAATGTGCTGGGAAATCAAAAGGACATATAAGACTTCTTGGCTCCAGAATAGACAAGCGAGCATAAATACAGAGGAAAGTAAATAGTGGAGGCAGAATGTCAGGCTGCCTTGTTAGCAGGTATAGTATTGCACAACTGTGGTCTGAATGGGAAGCACTGGAAACATGGGAGGCAATCTTAGCTGTGAGTTATGTTTCCCTAGCTGCACGGGTATGCAGTGCTTGTTCCCTCCTTCAACAGTCAAAGCTGTGGCTTGTCAATCAGTTTTTTCAGGGTGACATTTTGTTTGGGGATCATTTGCCACCCAGTGCAGGGGTGTCCTCCACTCAGCTCAGTTAGAAGCTCTCCCTCTCAGCCCCACCTATTGCTTCAGTTGACTCTGGGACACTTTGTGCCCTGGTATGGTAGAAACGCAGTGACCTGCTTTTGTGCTGTGCCTGTTTGCCTGCAGTATCAGGAACAACACTGTTTCACTTGTCATTTAACAGAGCTACACATGGCATACATTTAACTGCAGTCAAAGTGCTGGGAAAAGGTGAATATTAAAGACAAAAGAGTCCAGAATTCATACAGTGGCACTTTGAATGAAATGCTGTTGGAGCTATATCCAGATCAGCAGCAGTAATTTATACTGTTGGAAGTCTCACAGCCCTTTGTTTACTCCACTTAAGATATGGCTTTGAAACTTTGCATTGTTCTTTGTTTTACTGTTATGCAGATGGCTTATCTAAAGTAAATAGATAAAAGATTGTCAATATCAGTGAGCTATTTTAAATCAAAGTTTGTTTTTCCGGCAGGGGAAATAGTTGGTTATACTCCCTCTTTAAAGAAACATGGATTAATAAAAAGTGCCATTTAAATAGTTTAAATACTGCACTTTGTATTCAACATTATGTACAGGAACAAGTTGACTGGAGGATAATCCACATACAGGCTTCATTCCGTAGCAAAGTTAACTGATGACCTCAGGCTTGTGTTGTTGTTGTCAGTGTTTGTATCCAGTTGCAATGGAAACAAGTATTTCCTCGTTTTATCTGTTTCCCCCACTACACAAATTCAGTCACTGTAACTTGCACGCTTTTGTCTGTCATCGTCTGCCGGCTTCTTTAGCCTCTTATGTTTTTAGATTTAGTTTTAGATTACTTATCTGATAGTGTCATGGCAATGCAGAATAAACAAACCATTTGGATAGCCACAGGTTTTTTGGTTGGAACCTGTCTGTGGCGGCTTTGATCAGAGAGGCCTTTTATTCTGCCAAGAAGCTTGAGAAGCTGGGAGGGGAGCTGCAACCGCAGAGGCAGCCAGAAGAGCAGCGGTGTTCCTGAATGTGAACAGAAAGAAATGCAGCTCATAATTCTTAGCAAATTTTTAGCAAAGTTTTAATGAATCCACCTATATGAAGCTTCAAATGCTGGAATCAGGGTACACAATATTTAGGTATCATAATATACTATACAGATATTAGGAGATTTTATGTTGATGACCAACCAGTCGTAGGTTGCTGTCTATCTTCAGGAAGGATGTGTCGGAGACCACCTACCAGAAACAAGCAATGTTATGAATGAAACTAGCTGAAGCCTAAAAAATTACAAAACCAAACCAAACTGTGGGTGTGGCCTGTACAGGACCTTTCTGTGACTTCACTGTTTTGTATGTGGCAGAACACTTTGAGGTTCTTTTGGTCAGTAGGTTCTCGCTTGGACCAATGCACATGTAGGTTGTCACACAGCAAGAGAGAGCATTAAAACAATTAAAACTGCAAGCAGCGTTGAATAGGTCCTTGCACCCTTGCTGGTCAGCAAATTCAAGCATATCCACCACGTGGTGCTGCAATTGAGAGTGTATTTCGGCCTATGTATCTGGTGAAGGCCAGACTCTGATCACACATGTAAAGTTTCAGGCAGATTAGAGCATGTAGAGGCTATTTAGACAGCATTTTCTGTCCATCCATCACGTGATGCTATGACTGTGACTGTATATTGGCTTGTGAATGTCATCAGGGCAGAACTGTTATCACATTTGTAAAGTTTGAGGCAGATTGAAGTTTGAAGGATGTAGAGGCCAGTTACATACCATTTCCTGTTTCATGGCAAAACATTGAAATTCTGCTGGCCGCCATTTCCACACCATCAGACTTTTGTGGAGCATTTTGATAACTTTTGATCACCCATGTCTGGTTTGCATCCTTTTTGAATTTCATCTTTCTCGGGGTTACCCAGTTTGAGTTTATAACTTTTGAAAATGTCAAGAAGTTACCAAAAATTGTGGAAAATATGACGCATAATTCAAAATGGCTGACTTTCTGTTGGGTTTTGGGCGTGGATGTCAATTACATTTTTGTGTGTCTTGATGAGTTACATATGTGTACCAAATTTCATAAGTCTAGGTAACACATGCGTTTTGCCGCACACGTGTGCAGTTCCTCTAAAATATAAATTCCGGATGTGTGTGGCAATTTTGGCACGCTTTCGAGCATTCCAAACCTGTCAAGAAGTACTTTGTTTGTCACAGCAACGATGTGTTGCCATGGCAACAGCATTTTTATGAATAGTCAAAATCTTCACACTGTGGCACCGTCAACATGTGAATACTGAGACGACCAATTTCCACAATGATATGACAAAGTTTCAGGCAATGGTAAGTGCAAATGTAATGACAATAACTTCCTGTTGCCAACAAGTAGTGCTATGAGTATTTCTAAATTTATGAGTGTGGATGTGTTCATACCCTGACTGTTGTCCATCATATGAAGTTTGGTGCAGATATGATCATGTGCAGCTGAGATACAAACACTTCAGTAGTCATGGCGAGACATCAAAATTTGCCCTGCTGTCACAGACATGATGTTTGATGACAAGTCACCATTTTCTCCATGAATCATCATCAGTGTATTAAGGCTTATGTCACCACATTTGAGATGAATATGGACAACGGGCTAACAGTAGTACATCAAACTGTAAAAAATGACATTTCCTGTTGTCAGCAGGTGGCGCTATGACTGTGAATGTATTTCATCGTATGGATGTGATCAGGGCAGGATACAGATCATACATGTAAAGTTTCAGGCAGATTGGAGCATGTTCAGGGCATTTACATAGCACGTGATATTTCATGACAGAGGATCAAACTTCCAGAGGCTGCCATGGCCAAGCCCTTCGACTTTTGGGGAATAGTTTGATAACTTTTGATAGCTAAAGCCTGTTGTATGTACTGGCCAAATCTGAGGTGATTTGGAGTTATGCCCTTTGAGTTTATAGCTCTTGAAAATGAGCAAAAATCATCAAATTTCAAACAGTGAGCTCAAAATAGCAGACTTCCTGTTAGGTTTAGGATATGGGTGCTGTTGACGATTTTAACTAATTTTCAACCTTAAGGCGTGTTGTATATACTGTCCAAATTTCAGGTCTTTTGGAGTTACCACCTGTGAGGAATTAATCACTGAAAATGAACAAAAACACCAGAAATCTGACATTGAATTCAAAATGGCTGACTTCCTATTCGGTTTAGAGTATGGGTCCAAAAGACTGTTTTGTTCGCCCTGCCATGCTACATATGCATACCAAATTTCGTAGACGTAGGTTAAACTTGCTGCGGGGGCTATTTATTAAAATACTGCAGGGGGCACCATGGCACATGCTGTGAATGTATTTTGGCATATGGATGCAATCGGGGCAGGACTGTGATCAGACATGTTAAGTTTGAGCCAGATTGAAGCATTGCAGATGGTAGTCGGACAGCAGTTTATGTTTCATGAAAAAGCATCAAAATTCTGGAGGCTGCCGTGGCCACGCCCTTGACTTATGCAGTTGATTTTGACACATTGAGATTTAGTGATTTCATTAAGACCTATTTTACTGTCCAAATGTGAGGTCAATTGGAGTTATCCTCTATGAGTAGTTAACCATTGAAAATGACCAAAATTACCAAAAATCTCACACTTAATCCAATATGGCGGACTTCCTGTTGGGTTTAGGTTTTGGGCCCCATAGACTTTCCTGATGTGTGTGCAAAGTTTCATGCGTTTTCCAGTATTTATAGACTGCCAAATTTGAGTTTCAAAAAATGGGAAAATAATTCACAAACAGGTTACAATAAGGTCTTGGCACCCTTGGTACTCATACCCTAATAATTCCTTAGATTACAATAGGGTCTTCACACCATTTGGTGCTCGGACCCCAATTATGGCATGCCTGTGTGCTACTTGGATGTTAGGAGGCATCCCAGATGCAGCATTAGTTGTCATCAGCTAAGAGTATACAAGATAAAACATGACCAAGAAACATAGTGTTCATGATGTGATCCTTGAAGAAGACATGGAGATAAAGTACAGTAAGTTTGTTTTAGTGTTATTGGTGTAGTACATATAAATATATTTTTCTTTCTTTACACAGAAAGTTGCACGTTCATGTTGGTGCAGTAAGATCCATGTAAACATGTAGCATGTGTTACCACAACATACAAGGTTAATAAAATTGTGTCTGTCGTGCTCAAGGCATGTTTGGCTGGAGTTGCTGGACTGTAAACTTCTCTAAACCAAACAAAGAGCAGTTACTCTAAACTCTGATGCAGCATCTTGGCTCCCACAGAGCAGACATTCCAGACCTGGACACGTCACCCCAGCAGCAGCCGAGGCTGAAAGCATTACGATTTCACAGACATGTGTAATACCATAAAATGGTAAAGTGATTACATTTTATATGCAGAAGGTCAAAGGTCTGCAGGGACATACATGTACACTGCACCTTGTCTGGATGGTGGAGACATACAAGTGTGAGGCGATAATTTCAGCTCTAATATAACCAGTAACTAAGACACAGTACTAGATTTTTGAACAATATTCAATATGCTGCAGTTTGCCATATCATTTTGGCTGACTGCCAGTTCCGATATATGTACATATTTTTTGTCACGCCTGCTCTTATTTTCATGCTGACAGGTGCAGACAAAAGGCACAATGCTTTTCATATTCAGAAAGGTATTTCAATTAACATGTAAACCGTGCTATGTTTTCTAA
This sequence comes from Amphiprion ocellaris, assembly GCF_022539595.1. Taxonomy (NCBI): domain Eukaryota; kingdom Metazoa; phylum Chordata; class Actinopteri; family Pomacentridae; genus Amphiprion; species Amphiprion ocellaris. The sequence continues at coordinate 27,054,284 of NC_072779.1, forward strand.
CGTAAAAATTTCAAACTAAACTGTAATCTTTCATTCTGCTTTAACCAGCTTGGATGCTGCTCTTCCTGTACAACAGCCACAGCCTGGGCAAATTTGACCGATTTCGCAAGTTATAAAACAGGAAAATAAATAAACCGTTGTCCCAGGGATGCAGCGTAGAGCATTAGGTCATTTTATCTGCCTGTCAATGTTGATTTTGGTCCGATGCCAATATTTCATAGTGAAGGATTAGTCAGGCAATATGATGAAGTGCCAATATTGTCATGCATCTTCTGTGGCACTGCTGAAATGTGTACTTAGTTTATGAATTGTTCTACTGGAGGTAGGTAGTAAACTATTTAGTAAGACATGCTCACATTTGCAGGCCACACTAGAACAGATAAACACAGTTTATTTATTTAGTCTTTGTTTTTCCCCCTAACCCTCTAAGTGCCAAGTTTGACTTCAGGGACTCCTCTTCCTCGACATTTGGAGATATTAAAACTAGGGCTGCAACTAACGATTATTTTAATAATCGATTAATTGGTTGATTATTTTTTCGATTAATCGATGAATCGGATAAAAAAAACAACACATTTTTAATTTCCGCCGCTTTATTCAGAAAGAGAAGATTTGGACTGACAGAGCAAAAAAGATCATTGTAGTGAAGTATTCGTCTTCAACCATCAACAGAAGCCTCATGTCAATGACCATCATGTTGAGGATGCTCTCAGTCAGGACAGATGCTTGCTGTGGTGGACATGATGTCTTGCTCATCATGAAGCCTGTCATTGTTTGCTGTCCATGAAATGAGAAAGATAGTATAATATGAGTATGTATTACAGCACAATTTACAACAACTCAGTAATTATCTTGTTTTATTTGCAGTATTAGGTTAAGGCAAGTAAGTAGCCCAAAGAGCAAAGCACAAAGCGCACGCACGCACGCACACACGCACACACACACATATATATATGTATGTATGTATGTATGTATGTATGTATGTATGTATGTATGTATGTATGTATGTATGTATGTATGTATGTATGTATGTATGTATGTATATACATACATACATACATACATACATACATACATACATACATACATACATACATACATACATACATACATATATATATATACACACACACAAGCACCAAGACCGGTGTGACTTTGTGAGAAAATTAAAACTTGAGGCTTAATCTTTAAATTATTATCACCATTGTGGGCAAGTTACGTTTATTTATAAAGCATATTCAAACCCTGCTTAAGCTGATTAAAGTGAAATAAAAAGTATCACACACACACACACACGCACACACGTCCTCTCACTGTCACTAATCAGCTAACAAGCAAACGCTAGCATCAGGCGAGCTACCAGAGAGACTAACGTTACGTTTCCTCACTTTACAACGGAACAAACGTAGGATACTGTTATGACTTACCTGCTGTTGAGCTCCTTCATCCTCAATGGCGACTCCAACGTGTTTCCGTTTCAGGTGCTCTATCATCATCGTGGTGCTCCTGCACCATCTCGTATCACTTTTGCAAAGCTTGCATGTTACACATGTTTTTTGTTTTGTGAAGCATGAAATGCTCCCACACTTTTGAGGACTTCGATCAAACTGTTTTCTCCGTGTCAGTCAGGTTTCATTGAATTTACTTTTCCTTTGAAATACTCTGCCTTCACCTTGCTCTGTTCACCTCGCTCTGCAGGTGGGGTTTTTGTTTTTTTTTAACAAAACTTTATTTCGGTCAGCCAGCATTGATTAAAAAAACACAAAACTTTATTTCTGTCAGCCACCATTGACAAAGTTTTGCAGGTGAAGTAGACAGCTCCGCGACATAGTGAGTGACTTGTGAATTGCGCAACACAACGAATCGACGAGAAATTCGTTGCCAATGCTTTTAATAATCGATTTTTATCGATTCGTTGTTGCAGCCCTAATTAAAACCTTAACAGGTCGGCCCTGTTAGGGTATAGTCGCTATGGTATGATTGGACGATTGCCGTTTGAAGACTGGGCTCAGTGAACAGATGGCTCATGACATTCTGACAAACATTTCATGAAGATATAATTATGAATTTGACTGTTCACCTTCAGTTCATGATAGCACTAAATTAATCACACCTGGATGCTACAGAATGCAAAATCAGACATTGTACACTGTATCTGTGTCTGCTGCTCACCCACACATTCACCCTCTTTCTCCTTTACAAGAAAAGAACAGAACCCAGCTTCATTTCCAAGTAACAATAAATGGTTTCAGCATCACTTTCAATCATGAAATCATGTTTACATCACTTGTCGTTAGAGCTGTCAGATATAGCAATTAAGTCATCTTGCCAACATTCCAATCACATCTACAGTATGTCTTGGAAACAGTTTGGTGTTTTGATTATGTTTGCTCAAAAGAACATCCTGTTTCTGACAAAAGACAAGCAACGTTTTTTTCATCTACCTACTTTGTGCTTCTGTGGTTGTACCTATCATAGTAACTTAGAGCAATTAAGTGATACTGGTATGGGGCGCCGGTTGCAACGGTGGAGTAGGTGTACGGTTGTGAGCTCACGACTCTGTTTCTGTGTGCCAAAATGTAGGTTTTTATTGACAATGTGTGCGTGTGAAGTTGTGCATGAGGGCCGAGCCTCTGCATGGTGAGGTCACTGCTCATTGGCCTTTTTGTGGGGGTAAGGTTGGGAGCAGTGATGCTTGCTACAGAAGGGGAGTGTGGGAACCAGCAGGCCAGTGCACAGGGGATGGGGGTCGGGGTAAAAGATGAGGTAAATGTTCTGGAGCCCAACAATCAGCATGTTGATGTCTTCACTGGGTGGCCTAGTTCTATGGAGGCTGCAGGACAGAGCAGGTCTCTGGGTTTCAGTGCGCTATGGGAGCACAGCCCACACTGCTGGATGATGGATGAGCTGTGCTGCTCACTGCTAAAAATAACGAGATGGAGTGTCAAAATATGTACTCCATTTGATACTGAATCCATCAATATGAATGAACTGAATCATTGTTGGTGTGTGTATTTGTGTCTTTTAAGATTGTAGTATAGACACTGTGATTTTATGTTAAGTCGCTTTAGGATGCCTGGTGTCACCAGGAAATGAAATTCCATTGTGTTGCATCACATACATGTTTTATTTACACATATACAATAATTCTATTATAAAACAAAACAAGTTATGAAAGACATATGAAGTGACCTGTAGCTCTATTCTCGTGTGACTGTATTTGCAGGCATTGAGCCCTTTAGCCTCTGTTTGCATTATGCTGTTAATACAAACTCAACACTTTTCAGCAGACAGAACCCTTCATTTCTGAACAGGGCTTTCATTATGGAATTTATTTTACTTTTTTAATTTAGTTTATTTATTTGGACGGGAAAGTGCGTATTAATGAATATACAGTCTCATAGTAGTTTACACAAGGTTGCAGTAAATACGCTAGATTTAGCACTAGACTAATTTCCATCCATTGTCCCACACATAAAGAAAAAAAACAAAAATAAAAAATACAGCATTACAGACGTATAAAAAAACAATATAGTAAAACAAAGACAATGACAATTAAGTTTAGCTAGCATGGACATTATTGGCTGGTCCCAGGAGTTTATCCACCCTTGCTTTCTCCCCAATCTGTATTTGGGGGCCAGCTTTTATTTTTTCATTTTGACCATGCCAAAGCCATCATCAGAGACCTGGATTTCAATTGTCCAATGGTATAATTTGAGGGAATACAGTAAAAGGGTCTGTTGTGAATAAAACACCTGATGTATGTCTTACTGTATAGATTGAATCCTGTCATCACTGTGCACACTCACTGACTTGTCATCATTCATGTGGTTTGTAAAAACATTCTCTGAGCATTTTTATATAATACATCAAACAGGCCTCTGTTTATTCCCTCATTAAAAAACATATCCGCTGGTGTGTGTTCTTAACTCTGCTGACACAACCGTAGTCCACAAGGTCGGGCCTTTATTGTGGGTTGGGCTATGCTGGCATAACATCACAGATTTTAGTCTTGGTTCTGTGATTTGCAGCTTTGGCACAGTTAGTTTACAAATAAAGATTAGTTTTTCCTTTTCTCTAGAAATAGCATCATTGTGGTGAGTCCTCCCAGCGACTCTGTTGAGTCCTCCTCACTCGAAAATACAATATCTCCATCACTTCTCCGGGCCACTCTGTCCCACAGCATATATTTATATTTTCCAAGCACAGTTGGCTCCTGTTGTGACGATGTCAACGTCCTCTCCCACACCCCACCCCCTTTGGAGTGAAATCTTTACAGCCAGCACTCAAAGCCTGTCAATGAAAGGCCAGCTGTTCCCCGCCCTCTGCCGGCCTGCGCAGGCCTCCGTTAGATGCTCAATGTTGGACCCCCACTCTTAACTCACACATGCTCTCACAAACACACACTCACACACTGACAGCCCAGGCTTGTGTGAAAGCATGAAATGCCATTACCAGTGAGCGTCAGGTTACATGGGCACGGCACCAAGCTATGTCCCCACTGCTAACGAAGGATGTGGTGAGAAACTTCTATGCTACATGCTACAGTTCTCAGCATGGCACTGTCGCACACAAACACACAGCTCTCAAGGCTGTCGGCTGTTACAGCACAATTCTGTAAAACCTAACCATATGACAGAAATAGAACACAGCAGTCTTTAATGTTAGAGGCTCCTCAGGAAAACACAGGCTGCTAGTGGGACCCCTTGGAATAAATGAAGACTTATGTGGCCACCTCATATGTTTCTGTAAGAGAAGAGATCTCTGACTGTTTTGAAGCGGTGTCTAATCAAACACAGTGTGGGAATGCCACTGCTAAACAGTTATACATTTATGACAGAGTATTTTCATCATTTGGCTTTTCAGCTATGCTAACAGCATGGCTGAGTACTAGTGAAACAGCCTCAGCTGTACTTTATTAGATTGACTCAAACTATCCAAAGATTTAATGTAGGGGAAGCTAGAGCGTTCACAAATTGTTTTCATTTGTATACTTTCTGCACCTTCTGGTAGCTTTGATGAAACATCTTAAATAAACTAGGAGAAAAAAAAATCACCTGAAGCTCCATGAAGTCGAAGGACAATAATGCAACACTCCAGTTATATAGACCTGGACTCAAATATGCTGCAGTGATAGACCATTTTACTACTATTATCATTTGCATTTGACTGATAGCTGAGGAAACACTGAAACTCCTGTCTTACACAAAAACTGTCTAGTTATAGTAGCTTCTAGGCTCAGGATAATAAATTGTACTTTCATCGGCTGACCGTCTTTTGCCTTATTTTGTCTATACTTAAGTGGTTAGATCACTTCATACCACCACTGCAAAAACAGTAGCAAAACTGAAACGGCTCTCTGATAATCTACTTCATATGCCTGAAGAAAATCTCTGGAGGAAACAATATTTGCAGAAAGTGAAAATGTATGAACATCTCTTCTGATGTCTTGTTCATCCTAAACTCGATCCAATTATTTTACTCAGAAACTGTGAATCTGAGCAGCAGCTCATGTGCAGGAAAACTGCCCCCGTCTCAATTTGGAAACAGAATAGGTCCTGCTGCTTTGTGATGCTACAGCTGTGTAATAAAGTCAGAAAAAAGATGAGGTTTTACATTTGTTTGTTTACCACAATACAACATCTTTAAGTGAGTTGGGAATGTTGTGATACTAAAGAAAGATGAAGCTGATCTCCAGCAAGATGTGATTTGGATGTCAGAAGATGAATCTCAAATTTTAAATTCCATTCTTTAAAAGTTTAATAGCAAATATGATATATATGCTAACTGATATGCTTAACTGGCCTATTATCATAATTTTTGTTAAACCTACTTTTTTTGCAGTAAAACAGTGCCTTCAAATGTTGTGTCTAGCAGTATAATCTTTGACACATGAATATTACCAGGTACACTGTATATTTTAGAATTCATTTTGAGACATTAAAACAACATCAAATAATATTGGCCACATGGTGAACCCTTATAGGCATGTCCACAGTGTTTGACAGCTGGGATTTAAAATCCATCAAGACAATTTTGGTGTCTTAATGAAATGATAATTACACCCTTTCTGTGTTTAAAATAGTATAGTTAAGACAAGATAACACAAGATAACTGTCAGTTCTGTTTTACTCTACACATGTGTTTTAATTACATCATGCATGACAACAAAACTGCATCTGGGCGACTGATACCACACTGTTGTGGCTGATAGCAGTGGTGGTGTTTTTGACAGTGAGGAGAGATTGGATATTTTTCCGCATGTGGGAGGCAAACTCTGCATAGCTCAAGGACACAAACCCAGATATCTTTTCAATCTGATGTCGGCTACTATCAGTTCTTGAGTGTCATCCATGACAGGCTGCATATTGTCTTTCCTCTCACCAGAGCCTTTTCTCTGCTTCTGTCTCTTATCTGTCAAAGATGAGTATTTCCAGAGTGAAATTTATTTAGGATCTATTTAAGGAGATTTATTTTTTAGATACTTTTGTCCTGCTCTTAATCTCTCCCTGCACTTGTCTTTGTCTGAGGCGGGTTAGCTTTAACGAGTGGACTCCATTGTTAGTTGGGACGGCTGCCTGCTTGCAGCTGTGGATGAAACTATCTGGTGTATTTGGCATGGCGCCTGCCTTCGGCCTCAGTTTCTTACAGGAGGAGGTGGAGGCCAGTGCCTTGGATGTACTTGATGTGGACTGATGGACAGCAGACAGCTTGCCATGTCTCCAGGAAAGTAAGACTGCTTTCCTAATCTACTTAGACAGGAATCCACGGAAACCAAATGCTGGACTGGGAGTTACACAAGAGCAAAGATTGCCTAACAGTACTTGAAGTGAAAGTAACTCTGTTCTGCAAAATTGTGCATTTTTTGGCAACTACTCCATATTACATCTCTGATGTTTTACTTGTTTCCTTACAGTGTAATCTGTTTGCACGGTTGTCATGCTGTAGTATGTGACAACATTCAATGACAATGTAAATTATGCCTTAACCTGTGCACTCCACTGTCCCCTCAGTCATTATTGTGGCTCATCAGATGCTGCTGACAGACTGTCAGACAAAACACTCTTTTCATTTTATCTGCCCAGTGCATTACTTTGGTTAGCCAATGGGATAAGCCTCTCTTGGGCTTTCCTAGTATGTTTTATACTTGGTAAATCTTCTTTCCAAAATTCTCACGAGTCTGAGCGAGATGAAGGCACTGTCATGGAACTCCCATATTGGACATCACTCAAATATGGTAATGTGTAATGTGTGAATTCATCCACAGAGTGCTTTCTTGAGCTGCATTGAGTACTGTTAGATTTCTTCTCAGATGAAGGTCACAAAAGTTGTGTAATAAAATAATACAATTCTAATGTTGCAGGACATTATTATTTAGGGATTGATGTGTTATTTCACAGGACCAGCAAGGTGATTAAAATACCATTCTCTCAACTTTGGATTAAAACTGGCTGAACCTGGATTCATAAATATATTTTTCACATGGGATGCACAATTATTCAGATTTTAATTGTCATCACGATTTTGGCCTCCCACAAATAACTGAACATGATCAACTGTAATACTGACATTTAAAATGGTATGCTCATAGAAAACAGTCCATGTAGATCAAATCTATTCACTATGTGTAAATCTGAAATTAGAATGCCTCATTTCACTCTTTTAAAAGTAACTTTTGGTCACACACCTGTCTGAGCTGCTGTGCTGCATTAACTGAGTGGAGACTAGAGGCTTCTCCATGCATAGTTACCTAGCATTCACTATAGCTTGCACGCTCAGCAAGTGAGGTGTTTTAGATTACATTTTAATTATATTTTGCCTCTGTGAGATGCACTGAATTCAGATGAAGAAGAGGTTATTTGAAGTGTTATTTGGATAGAGAATAGCACAACATGCAAGTGGAAGAGCTCTGCTTATACAAATGTCAAAGTACAAAAAAAATTATGCCACCAAATTCAATGAAATATCATGATAAACACTTAGGATTTCAATATTCATCCATACAATCATGATTATAATTTTGGCCACAATCTATTCATGCCCTTTTTCAGTGTCATGTAACATTTTCCTCTAAAAAACATGTGGTGTAGGAGGTAGACTGGGAAGGAGTCTGTATACATGTGTGATGGCAGTATCCTGAAATTCCATGATCTAGGGATTTTTTATTTGTTCCAAAACACAGTACAGGCTGGGCAAGCAAGTAGTTTTAGTAAGCCAAAATATCTGAACACTTGGAGAAGTCATTGCTATCATTCGTATTTATCACAGTCATATCATTGTGTCATTTTTTGGCCAGCTGCAATAAAATTCCATTTAGTGGCCCATTTTCCTTTTCCTTTTTTTGCAACACACTATATACCCACCCATACATCAGAATGTGTATGTAGGTATGGGCATCATGAAGACCAGTATGCCATCAGATTGTCGACATGCTCAGTGGTTTGGCTGCTGGACCACATTTGACCATGTGAACTGTCTTTTGTGTGGTTTGTGTGCAGTATATTGTGTCTGCGTGGTTTCCATGCCACTCTGATCAGCAGCAGAGCAGAGCTACTGTAAGTAACCAGGATGGAAATAAAGAATATGAAGGAGGACAGATTACATATTCATCTGGCCCATTTAGAGGCAGTGAAGCCTATAGAGGTGCCTGTCGCAGTGCACTCACAAACCCAAGATTACTCACAGGTGCATCTGTGAGACACACAAGCACCTCTGCCTTCACCCTCAATCTCTGTCGCTCTCTATACCATACTCTTTCTTTCTTTCCATTTCAGATGCTTGTGTTTCACCACCTTCAGCTTGGTGTTTCTTATCATAAGCCCTCATCTCCCTGGTCTTGGCGCGTTTCTGCATGTACAGTCTTTGTCTCTTATCACCAATCTGCACGGCTTATCAGTACCCTTTTATGTGCAGGATTTTTCTTTTTTGCCTTGTCTGTTGTCTGCAGGCTTTTATTTTTCCACAGTTACTCATAATAAAGTCTTTCATAGGAACGTCCTGCTCCAAGGCCAATGATGTTTCTCTTGTCAGTGAAGGGGCCCAGTACAGCCTGTGATGTCATGTAAAACATAAGAAGTGGACAGATTAGGGAAACTGTAATTTTTACTCAGTAATTGTAGAATAATCTATTTTTTTCTCCAATGCATTAAGCAGCTTTACACTGTTTGGCCTTCAGACAATTACCAGAACCAATACAGGCCTCATGTGGTTGGTCTAGTTTACTTGACTTTGTCCTAGGTTACCATTTTATTCATGTACAATTAGTGAAACCCATGAAAACTATACTGCTTCTCTCTTGTCATTACCTGCAATTCAATCACTGAAGGTTCAGTTGTAGATTTGGGTATTTTTTCATTAGTACTAGCCATGTAGCTTTGTGCTGCAAGCTTCAAGCAGAGATGAGGCACGTTGCGCAATTAGGTGAATATTAATCACGGTCACAATTTTGGCTTTTAATAGTTAAATGAACATGAGTGACTGCGATATTGATATTAAAATTCCTTTGCTCACATACACCGCTTATATACACTTGCTTTCAACTTGGTAAATCTGTCTTTATAACGCTTTTAATATTGATCATTATCATTGTGGCCGGAACCTTGCAGTCTTGATACACTTGCCTCTTCTCTGTCACTTATGTTCTAATAATTTAACTAAGTGTACTTTTTATGCATTTGCAGCACTTGAAAAGGAGACATTGAAATATGATGTTTTGGAAAATTACTCTACTAGTAAAAGTTGTCTGCATGCCTATTCATACTAACGTGTGAAATAAATACTCTATCATGTGAGAACTCTGCAAACAGGGCAGGAGACTCAGGCATATCCATTTACTGCCTCAGCATATTCTACATAATGTTCATTTTACAATGTACTTCGCTTGTCAGAGCATATTGTTTGTCTGTCTTCCACCTGTTCTCTACAGTGACTACAGCAGTGTGTGAGAGATCTCTGGTGCCCTCTCTCTGTAAACCCACTGGATTCCACTATTGCAGGTGGCCAACTGGCTTTGCATCACACTGTCAGACCCACAACTGATAAAAAGTAACGAAAACTACTAGGTAGCATTCAAGTTCACTCAAGGTTCAACACTGGGAACCATCCAGTCACTACTGAGAACATGTCTCTTGGTCCAACAGCTTTTCTTGTTCCCACATGTGCTGTGACTGAACAGCAGCGTGCAAACCATTGGCAGCTTTGGGTTTTGTGCCTTTGTGCAAAAATAAAAAAATATTCAATAAAAATCGAAAGCTCTGGAAAGAATGTGACACAATTCTAGCCTCCTGTTATGCAGTGGACTTTTGATGCTCTATTTTTGACCCTGGTGACTTCAAGTGATTTCCTGCACTGTTTATGGACTGCTTGATAACAAGGTCAACACTGAAATGACACCAATCACGTCTTCTATGACATTATCATTCAGATTTACCGCCTCTTAAATACGGAGATTGTGCACTAGCTCAAGATAAGCACTCTTGTTGATTTTATGTGGAGGATTTCATTTATGAAATATAATGTAGAACAACATTTAGGCAAAACTCTTGGAAGCCACAGAACCCAGCTAAGAAACTGTTTGACACACAACTCCGCTCCATGTGAAGCCAGAACTTGTTTTTCTACAGATTAAACTGGAAGATTTGCGTGCTTATCCATAAGCATTAGTCTTTAAGCTAACTGTCTCCTGGCTGCAGCTTCGCATTTAGACAGGAGAGTGGCATTGATCTTCTCATCTAACGCTTGACAGGAACGCAATTAAGCTCATTTCCCAAAATCTCAAAACATTTCTTCTTTTCTGAACCACGGGTTCGTGAGCAGAAGTGCAAAGTGCTGCAGTTTGGCTGTCCTTGAGGGTCTCTCAGCTTGACAAGCGTTTTTGATTCATGACTGATCTACTTACTTGCTCCTCTCCCACCTTTTGCCTGATTGGCCTGAAGGGCCAAATAGACGGCATGTTTCTGAGCAGATCTACACCAAAGGAGTGCAGCAGCTCAGCTGTCGTGGGTCTGTGCCTACGGCCAGATCCATCGCATGCAACCAACTCAGCCTGTAATTAAGCTTCTGAAGGGAGTGACAACCTTTATTAAGAATAGAGATATAACTCAGTGTACCACTGTTTCCTCTATATTCAATGCCCCAGCTGTGAAGAAAGGCAGAAAACCAACTGGAGGCACCTTCCATTCAAGCGCTGTTTTAATCTTAGTGGAGCTCCTTTATAGACTATATTCCTGTCGTTATACTTGTGTATGAAAATGAGTGTGTGGATCCGATTGTGCTTTTGCATCATGTTAGGATGTGGCAGTTGGATTGGGGGGGATGACTACACCAGATGATCTTGTGTCTAGCAGCAACAGCAACACAGCTGGAATGGTTATCTACTTTGATATTAGGGCAGCATGTAATGTGGAAATCACCCTGGGCCGACTCCACTTCCTCCTCAGACGATAGGGGTTTCACATGCCAGTTGCTTTTTATGATCCTCTCGAGATTTGTAGTTTATTCCACTGAATTCAACCTTAGCAATGTTAAATATTTCCCCACTGCTGTTTTGCTGAAAGAAGAATACAGGGAACTCACTCTCAGAGAATTAAGCCCCAAAGTCAAAGTTGCTGCTTCAAGAAAATTGCTTAATCTGTATCTATGGTAAAACTGGAAAATGTTTAACAAAGTGACTGACCAAGTAGGTGGAGCAGCATAAATAACAATCATGCTGGCATATTTTCCTCTGGGCCTTTGCCACTGATCCAGCACGCCCATGTGATAAATGTCTGAGAATCTCGGCCTGTCTTCCTAGCCTAACAACATATTCCTTAGACGGGAGTACGGGGGAGGAAGTGCTTTGGATGTTGTTGCCCATCTACCCAGAGGGGCTGCATGTTCAGACACACCCCTTCCTCCTCCTCTCTTTCCCTTCCCGCCTTCCCTTCACACCCCTTCCACTGATCTTCCAGCCCATCCATCGCTCCTGAGGCGACAGTCACGTCTCCTTTACTAGAGCTGTCTGGCCTGTGGGGTCTGCATAGTAAGACAAACACTCCCCTTAAATGTGCTGCCAACATCACTTCAGCACTCCAAGATATTGCAGATTTTCTCATGTTGGTGCCCCTATAATTGTGTGTGAAGTATGTATGTGTATTAGTTTACGCCAGGGGAATGTCTGAAGTAAACCAGGGATACAGAGTGAGGTCTGGGCAGCTGTTGTATGCCTCTGCAGACACAGATGTTTGCTGTATCTCAGCAGTGATCACTGGATGGCCTGTTATCTTAGTACAGTGTACCCCATATATGTAAGTGTTGTATTTGTTTCCTTTTTGTGAAACTTTTGGGGTCATTATTTGCCATTCCCTCTAGGATTATGATACCTGTGGTACTACACACATTTTTTAACAGCACCATTTGCCCTTTTGAGAGTGTAACTAGCACAGATATTCAAATAGATGCCATCCATGCAATTTAGGATTACTTTTGTGTCATAAATCAGTCATTACATATTAAAAAGAGATTCCATTAGTTTAGCAACTATTCAAAAGCAACGGGAATGTCTTTTAACAATGTCAAAGCCTCTAGAGTCATATGTCAAATTGTTAGCATTCAGAGGAATAGAAAGTTGTAAGATATTTTGGTGGTTTTAGTCATTTACTGATCATCTTAAGCTGGCTTAACCCTAGCCCTAGGGGCAATGACAGCATGCAGTAGTGCTATCATAGACTTTAGATAAAATATGCGTGTATTGTTTGAGTCTGAAAAATGAAACCAATGTGGAAGTGCCCTAAATCTGCATTTTTTTCCCTCACAACCAGCAAGGCACAACTCCTCTTGCTCCAAAAGTAAGTGTGATTGTTTAGGAGTCTATAAGAAAACAATTCTACTTCTCACTGGATTTATTACTGCAGTGAACATTTATCTAATGAGTTTATAATCTCAGCTCCTACTTCCCACTCCCCCCTAGTACAACTTGGTGTTCATTTAATAAATTATGTTCCCGTTTAGAGGAAAATAGATGATAAAACAGAGTATGCTTTAGAGAAGAGCTCCCTACAAGTTGCTACCATATAGTCATGCATCGTGACCCCGTGTTCTCAGTCAGATTCACCTCCTGCTTGTTTTGTTCATTTTCAGAACATGAAGGCTTTTTCCTTATGCTAAGCTAAGCTAACGAACTGTAGGCTCCAGCTTCATGGAGGACAGACATGAGAGTTGTATCTAATCTCTTTTTGATGTCATGTGAAGTTTTCGTTGCTGAAATAGTGTTAAAGGTTTGTTGTAGCCACCACTGTCCAACAGCTGTAGTTTTCAATTTTCAGCAAAATAATGAGCTGCTGTCTTCAGATGAGCCAGGGATTTCATGGCATACCTTCATGCAAAGTAATAAATCTTTCCCTGTGTGGGAGGTCAAAAGAGTTGGGCTGATGTTCTGCTCTAAAAAAATAAAATCTTACCTTCAGAAAAAAACAAAATATATAATAGCTAGTTAATTATTTTTTAATTAAATAATAGGGAATGAAAGGCTACGTTAAGACGTCCCCCTAGTATAGTATATCAGTGCCTTGAAACTCTTGAGTGTCCTGTTCTGAGGAACTAAGCAGTCCCAATAAAACAGGTATCAAATGAAAGACAGCTTGCGGCTAAAAAACACTGAATAATACAACAAGAGAAACTGGTTTAGAGTTTCATCTTCAGGCCTCTGTCAAAGAAATCTTGTTGATTTATTTTCATTCTGCTCTTCAATACCATTTATAATACCTTTCTTACCATTTAAAAAAAGTCTTTATTTAAACTGGACATTGAATTAGAAAACTTGATAATAATTTTTCTGAAATCCAAGTTCTGGCTGGTTTAATTATATGGTTCTTTCCGTGGTCATTTTAATGGCAATTTAATAACAAACAAATAACTCTTGATAGAATAATTGTAAGCATTAGGATTTACAGCAGCAAGACTAATGATATTGCACTGTTTTGATAACCTGAATGATGCATTTAGCTGGCATCTTGGTGAAAAGTCTATCTTAAGTGTGTTTGAGTGCCAAGAATCACAGAGAGAGTAGAGATAAAAACTTAAGTTCATGGTAATGCTGCCTAAGCTTGAACAGTGCAGCAGTCTGTCTATAAGGATGACTCATATAGGGCTCGCAGTGATAATAAGCTGGCGCAGTGTCAGCATGACTAAATATCTGCTTGAATCACACGTCTGCCGCTATTGATTTAATCATTGATTCTAGGCTCCAGGACCGGTCTGAATACTAAGATATATAGAGGGACACACCTACAGCTTACCTAATGCTTTATGAGTGTTAGACTGAATTAATTCCTCTGCAATTACTGAGCTTATTGAATGTAATGAGTCACACCTTCACATAGGCACATGAAATTAATTGAACTAAATAGAAGCATATGGGAAAACAAACATGTTGAAATAATGAGCATGAGATTTTTTGTCACATTCTAGGATTCTAGTACTGAAAGGAGCACTTTTTCATGTATTTGGGAATGGTCGGATAGACGCACACAACAACTTAATATTCATTCTGTTGACATTTCACATGGAGCGTCACTAAAACATGCCAGACCGAAACTGATCAAAGTTTGTAATTATATACAAATGATTGCAAGATTGCGCCCATTATCATCATGATGTAAGGACAATGTGTCCTACATTATATGTGCTGTATGTATCAGAGCAGTGGTAATGCCATCATAGTAATCTAAAAAAAAAATACTTTTAAATTATGGCAATATATGCTACAAGAAATAACCCACAGTGCTACATGTTGAGATGTGAGCACTGTCAGCATTTTTAGCAAAGATAGTAACCAAACATTGCTGACACTTCAGCAGAACCAGATAATCATTCACTTTCTCAGATTTTAAATGCAAGTTTATTACTTACTTATATAATAATTTCAATGCTCCTCTCAGACTTTTGCCTAGTCTTTGCTATTTCACCTCAGAATGCAGCAGAATGCATTTGGGCTGTGTGCCATTTTCTTAAACAAAGCTGCATTAATTGGTGAACTGATTCAGTCAGAATTTTTATGAAAATCTAATTATCAGCTGCAGTTTCTCACTTGATAGGTTTTTGCTTTTCTGTGTTCTATGTATATTAGTATTTGTGTTTTTGATTGTTGTTCACAGAAAACGGCACATTTGAAGATTGATCAGTCGATCATGTATATTCAGTTGTGTAAAGTCAAAAGCGTCATCGATATTCAGCCATTTTGCTTCAGCTACAGAAACAAGCTTGTGCTGGAAAACAATAAATTGAAAGACAGCAGCCTGCAGTGACTCAGAATTTAAAGTTTATTCAGGGAGTTTGGGAGCACTAGCAAATCCCTGAAATATTTTTAACTACTTTGCTTCTTGGGCTGCTCCCCAGAAATATATTTTTATATTATTTAAATATGTGTTTGTTTTATTTTATAGTTTGCTGTAGGGCTGGGTGATAAATCGATTTTATCGATTAGTTCGAGTTTGTACTTAATGTCGATTTGTTTTTATGAAAATCGATTTTCTCATCAACATCCGCCACCAACGCCTTCCCACTGGGCTCCCGTAGTTCAGAGTGCGCGCCCCCCTCCCCCCCCCCCGCGCTTGATACACAAACAACATGGCAGCGAGCGGTGCAGATCTAAAGGCGCGTGTCCACTAGATGCGATTTTCCCGGACGGCAACGCACCGCATCTGAAAATCACATGGACGGCAGGCGGTCACTAGCGGACCACAACATGGTCACATGACAGCGCTGAGAAACAGCGGGCCGCTACGTGGTGACGTCACCGAGCTTTCAGCTGAACAGTGCTGCAGACAGGTGGGATGAACACAGCGGCTCGGCCGCAAACTTTCCCTTTTATTTCAAAAACCACGTCACCGAAAAGTATTTCTGAAAGCATTTGAAGCGAGAAATAATCTGTGCAGCAGCTGAATCGGTCCTCGTTTTATGTCACTGACGCCTAGATTAGAAGTTTGAGGACAGTTTACCGATGCGTGGAATCTCTGCACGCCGCATCCAATTTGCATAAAGTACGAGTCAGTCTACTTTATGCAAATGAGCTGCAGCCCTCTCCAGGTAAACACACCGGATCGCAGCGGAAAACGCTCTGCAACCGGACCAGCATCCCACATGCGGCGCATTTCCAGCTGCGATCCAGTGTGTTTACCCGGAGAGGGCTGCAGCTCATTTGCATAAAGTAGACTGGACTCAGGCGTGCAGAGATTAGGTAGGAGGTAAAAAAAAAAAATCAGATAAATCGTGAATCGGGATTTTTTGTGAAAAAATCGGAGATTTTGTTTTTAGGCCATATCGCCCAGCCCTAGTTTGCTGTCAGTATGTTTCAGCTATAGATATATCTTTCTCAGTGTTATTAAAAAGTCACTAAATAAAAACATGTCTTGTAATGATTAAAAATCTGAAAATGTGGGTGTTTTCCTTGCCTGTGTTGTTAACATTAACAAAACGCCCACAAGAGCTTATTTGGGGCTGTTTAGCTAAATCATTTCAGGCTGATGCACTGCCCTTCTTTACGCTCTCTGTTATTTCATCATTATCCTGCAATGATAACCAGGTGTGAATGGGAGGAATGTGACAATCAGGAGGTGATGGGTGGTGTTAAAGGTCACAGTTGCTGTTGGTTTGGCTGTGATGTGGTGAACCAGGAGAGCTGGGGCATAATACAGTTTGGCAGAGTGGCAGCTGGCCTTTGCCACATTGCACCAATTCTTGTAAAGAGCTGGTTGTGATTTACAGCCCACCCACATAGCAGCACAGCTTAGATGGACCTAACTGAGGAAATGCTGTGCTTTCACCCAGCTTTTATCATTTTCCTGCCAGGAGTTTAATTTTATGCAGTTATTTACTGCTGTTCACATTTGAGTTCCATTGCTTTTTTTTCTCTCCCTCTCCTCCTTCTTTCCGCTGCGTGCAGGTGTGTGTTCACTCAACCGATGAGATTTGTTGGCTTGTCTACAAAGGCACTGACATAAATATGGATCAGGAAATTCTGGTTCAACTTTATACTGAGTCCCTCCCCTCACATGGTAGTAAATGCTGCAAACCAACCGACCCACAGCTGCAGGACAAGGTGATGTAAAGTTGTTGCCTCATTGTTGTTGTCACCTGCCTGCTGCTTTCTAGTGGTCTTCAATTAGTACTAAATTTCAACAATTTGATCAGTCGGGCGGAAGGTAGGAAAATCCCGTTACAGGAGGTTTTTTCTTTGTGCTGTAGGCGTTTCTGCAGACAAACTTGACTCAGGTGACAGTGGACCCTGCAGTTGACTCCAGTTGAGACAGGATTCTCGAATCTATTTTCATGTCATATGAGGTCAGTCTCTTTTGTGTGTGTCGTTATACTGCTTGTGTGTGTGTGTGTGTGTGTGTGTGTGTGTGTGTGTGTGTGTGTGTGTGTGTGTGTGTGTGTGTAGGTGTGTAGGTGTGTAGGTGTGTGTGTGTGTGTGTCTCACAGACACACACACACACACTTGGTTACAGAGACTCTGTCCTCACAACCTCAGGGCCAGAGGAGGAGACCCAGCAGAGGAAGTGTAAAGGTCTAATGTGAGACTGCTTAGTGACTCTGGAAGGATGCCAGATCAGGTTCCTGGGCCAGCTAGGTCAGTATTGTAGAGATGAGTTGATCTGTCTCGGTGAATGGGCCTTGCATCCGTCAGTTGAGTCCTGTTTGTGTAGACCCATGGACCTGCCTGTAGGCGCTAACCGCAGAATGCTGCCGTGGAAATTTGAATTTCTTTGTGCTGCAGAGGAATGCCATTCAGGATTTTCCAACTTGGAAAAAGACACTGGACCCAGTAATTCATGACAACATAATTTTGTTATGTGGTCTAATTTTTTTCTAGGGAGACAGGAACTAAGGAAAGGTTGTTGAGATCAGCAAATCAGTACAACCTGAGACATGTTAACAATGACAAAATGCATTTTTATTTTTCTTAAACTAGAACTTGACACCAAATCTTTCAAATGCATTTAAATCAAGAATCCTGCTCAAGATCAAAGCTGTGATGTTACTTACCACTGCCATACAATATAGAGGGGTGACTGTTTTCATTATCCAGTGATTTGTCAATTTCTAATATCTATGCATTGCAGTCATTACAAACATATTAATGCCTGCTTTGCCAACTCTGCAAAAAGGCTTCTGTATGTAAACACTTATGAACACAGTGAATGAAACAATGATATTTATTTCCGTCTCTATACACATTTTGCCCAATCTCTAAGTCTCCAAGTATTGCCAGAATCCTCCGTGCAATTCTGAAAAAATATGTCTTTTGCCAGTACTTAATGGTGAGATACATATAAAAACAAACCATTTCATGGTTAAAAAAACAAAAATGATTTCCCCTTGATAAAATGGCTAATATAAGAAAATCTGCTAATATTATCATATTAAATCATGAAAGACCTTGATAGTCAAAACTAGTCCGAAATAAACAAGATCCAGCATGTATGACCAACCCTCATAATGACCAAGATAAGTGCTTAAAAGTAAATGCAGTAAGATTACACTGAAAATAGCCTCAGGCTCATAGGGTTAATAGACTCATTTAAAAGAACAAAGGAGTTAAGTCTGTGTCCCTAAAAACAATGCACAGCCAGAAGGCTGAATGTGTTGATGGGGCCCAGAAAAAAGGACTCAGGGGTGAAAAGACTGACCCCATGACGAGCTGAGATTGAAATAAATATTCCAGTAGGAAATGACTTAAGGAGCTTCCTGGAACTGAACCAGACTGGTTTAGTCATTTGCCAGAGGCTAAAAGACAGCAGCAAAATAAGGAAGACACACTTTCCATCAGGAGCATAAGTTCTCTTTTCGACAGAGGACACAGCACAGAGGATTCAAAATATCTCTTTACAGTGAACGCTATCCAATGATAGTAAGAAGAAAAAAGTACATGCAGAACCTTCTCTGTTTGCCTGTGATTGTATTTGGATGATTTCTCTGTTTCTGCCAATAATCTGCAAAAATACTGAGTGTTTTGTCCGCAAGCCCAGAGAGCTTTAAGGTTTGCAGGAGGAGAGTGCATGCATGACTGACGGAGATGAACTACTGCTGGGGCTTTATGTACCTGAAGGCCAGTTTATGGTTTGGAAGTGGACGCAACTGTACTCAAACTACAATAGGTACATGTTGATCTCCTATGCACATGGTCACATTGGCCCTCATTATCACACACAGAAACACACACAGGGCTCTCATGGATGTTTTTTTACTGCTGGTTACATGTGGGGCTTTAGCACTGTGATTTTTTCTGAGGTGTGTTGAGCACAGTGGATGGACATAGCACAGGATATCTGGAGAATTTAGAACTTCATGCTGTGTTTGGGCACTAACTGTAGATCATTTCCCAGTACAACAAGCATTTGTTCAAAGTTCCATTTGTTTTCCTAGTGCATGCAAAATCAGTGTATGCGGACGTTTGCAGAAGGGTCTGTGTGAAACCTTGTGGACTTGGGTGGATAAAGTTTACATCCTGTGGACCATTGTGGACATGAGGACGCAGAAAGCATGGCTTTGCCTTTACCCTCCTGACCAACGTGGGCCAGTATTGGAGTGGTGCCTACTTGTGGTATCGACTGTCCCCTAAGTCACAATAAGTCTCTTCCCTGCTTAAGAGATTTATCTAATGGGTACAAGAATATACCAGCAGACCTGCTATGTCAAACAGCACAAATACCAATGTAAAAGCTTTCATATAACATGACAATGTAGCAGTGATGACAGGCCACGCTCTGTTCTGGGCACCACTACCTTTTATCCTATAGAATACGGAGGGGCAGTGGAAGTCAAGGGACCTTTAAAATAGGAAGTACTGCACCATACAGTTGCCATTGCAGTGAAAGGACGCCTTGAGCTTTTTTGTCAGATTGAGTCCATCTCAACATATGCTTCTGTAATTATGCACCAAATATATTTTAATGAGGAGTGATGCCTAAATACATGTCATTTGTGCATTCAGTTCTCTTGAGCTGCTGAAAGATATTTTGGCTGTTGCTCTATATAGATAATTTCTTTACCACTGTCACCCAGACAGAATTACAAAAGGTGAATGCTGCAGAGTTCATTCATCAGACTCGGGGCTGTGTGCTGATGTTCCAAGACGCTCTGACTCTCCTCCTGAGATGACACAACTCCGTGAAAATGAAATCCCTACGATGGCAGACAGCATCAGCAGCCACGACTCAACTGTACTTTGTTAGTGTCTGTGTGCATGCTCTATACATACTGTTACCAAGTAGGACAAATGATTTATGTGTATATACACATATATATATAGACTTTTATGAGTGTATATATGGATGTGTTGAGTGCGTACCGCTGTTGGAGTAGACAGATGTTATGTGATGATACAACCTTTTGCGTTCAGTATTTAAGACTTCCGTTGCTGAAGACAAGCACTGTTTGTCATCTATTTATGTAATAGGATGATGAATCGTGCATTCGTTGCATTCAGTTCATTCCATTTTCTGTGTGACTGAACATGTTTCTACTCTACCTTCCAACAGATTTTTACAGGAAATTTCTTATTAATGAGATGATTATGTACACTAAATAATAACAGTGTTCTACAGCTACTTTCAAAAGAAAGTTTTGGCAGTGTCAGTTTGTGACTGTTGGGGACATGTGGTGCATTAGGCAGGTTAGTCCGGCCAGGATCATCGTTATGGCAAATTTAAATGAGAAGCCAGAGAGGAGCATTAATTACAGAGCAAAGTAAAGCATAACTTCTGGGTTCTGTTCCAGGTAGGGCTGCAACAACGAATCGATAAAATCGATAATAATCGATTATTAAAAGCTTTGGCAACGAATTTCATTATCGATTCGTTGTGTCGCGCGATTCGTGCGTCACTCGCCATGTCGCGGAGCGTCTAACTTCACCTGCAGAGCTTTGTCAATGCTGGCTGATGGAAATAAAGTTTTTTTTTTTTTGTTGTTTTTTTTTTAAATAACTCCACCTGTAGAGCGAGTTGAACAGAGCGAGGTGGCGGCAAAGCGAAAGTAAATTCAGAGTAATTTCAACCAAACATGACCGACACGGAGAAAACAGTCAGACCGAAATCCAAATGTGGCAGCATTTCACGCTTCACAAAACAAAAAACATGCGTAGCATGCAAGCTTTACAAAAGTGATATGATCTACGGGAGCACCACGGTGATGATGCAGCACCTGTAACGGAAACACGGAGCCGCCGATGAAGATGAAGGAGCTCAACAGCAGGTAAGTCACTACATTATCCAACGTTTGTTTTGTTTTTAAGTGAGGAAACGTAACGTTAGTCTCTCTGGTAGCTCTCCTGATGCTAGTGTTTGTTAGCTGATTAATGACAGTGACAGGGCACGTGTGTGTGTGCGCGCGTGTGAAACTTTTTATTTCACTTTAATCAGCTTAAGCAGGGTTTGAATATGCTTTATAAATAAACGTAACTTGCCCACAATGGTGATAATAATTTAAAGATTAAGCCTCAAGTTTTAATTTTCTCACAAAGTCTGAGTGAAGACACTGGTCTGTGTTGGAGTGAGGCAGGATGAACTGCATTTAGACTGGGGTTAAAGTAACTTATTTAGTATGTAATATTTTTGTGGTGCTTGTCCTATCTATCTATCTATCTATCTATCTATCTATCTATCTATCTATCTATCTATCTATCTATCTATCTATCTATCTATCTATCTATCTATCTATCTATCTATCTATCTATCTATCTATATGTGTGTGCGTGTGTGTGTGTGCGTGCGTACTTTGTGTTTTGCTCTTTGGACTACTTACTTGCCTTAACTTAATATTGCAAATAAAACAAGATAATTACTGAGTTGTTGTAAATTGTGTTATAATACATACTCAAACTATACTATCTTTCTCATTTCATGAACAGCAAACAATGACAGGCTTCATGATGAGCAAGACATCATGTCCACCACAGCAAGCATCTGTCCTGACTGAGAGCATCCTCAACATGATGGTCACTGACATGAGGCCTCTGTCGATGGTTGAAGACGAAGGCTTCGCTTCAGTGATCTTATTTGCTCTGTCAGTCCAAATCTTCTCTTTCTGAATAAAGCGGCAGAAATTAAAAATGTGTTGTTTTTTTAATCCGATTCATCGATTAATCTAAAAAAAAATAATCGGCCGATTAATCGATTATTAAAATAATCGTTAGTTGCAGCCCTAGTTCTAGGACAATAAAACTGAATGCTACTTTTTCTGACAAAGGAAGGCATAGACATGTTTAGGCAGCAGAAGTTGCAGCTTAAAGGGAAAATGTCATTAGTAGAAAGTAAGGTATGAGATGAGAAAGATGTAATTGCTATAGTGGGGCAGCTCTAGAATTCTTATATGGTGTCATTTCAATAAATGTTCAAATGATCCAGTATCTCACCAAAGTCAAAGATAAGAGAAAAAGTAAAACATCTGAAAACAGATTTGTGTATCAGAACTTTCCCCCCCTTTTTATTTTTTTTATTTTTTTGCACTGTAACTGTTTGTATAGTTGTATTTCAGAATAAGTAGTGCAAATGGTGCTAAAAGGTGAATCAGTGTCCTTTGCCATGTCTATTACTGATTGGTTGCTAAACAATATATTTGCACCACGTTGTAGTCAGATGGAGAACCTACCACAACCTACTGGTCTTTTTAGTATTACTATAATCTGCATTCTGAGTTTCTGAATGCAGATATCTTCATTTCTTATTTAGCTAGATTGTACCCCGACCCCCACCTGACAGGAAAGAGTTCAGGTTTAGGAATATTTTTCACTTTCAGCCCTGCAAGTGTGGCTGCAGTAACAAGCTTGCTGTGCCTGACTAACAATATGTCTGTGGTTTGGAATTATTTCCAAGCCCACATATATCGGTATTGGTATCAGTTGACATCGGAATCAGAAATTGAGAGTTGGACAATATCAGCATATTGGTTTTTGGCAAAAAAGCCAATATTGGACATCTATACTTGCAATAGTATATTTTAACATCCTTGTTCTGGTACTTTGAAGTAAAGGATCTGAATACATTTTCCACCACTGGTCATTGGTTCGATTGCCAAACAGGTAGGATTAAAACTGGGTGGAGAAAGTGAAAATGCAGCACTTGCTTTTCCCTCATTATCACTCCTAAGGTACCCTTGAACAAGGCCATTGACCTCAGCCACTCCAGTCAAAGCTATGGTACTGGGAGCACTGGGAAGACTCCAGGTGTGAATGTGTGAAAAGTGAAGTTGGGAAATATGTCCAGGAAAAATAGTATTGCTTGGAGTAAGGCTTAAATTTTATTTTACAATAGACTACTACATATCTATTTGATTCAGAACACTAAAACAATTATTCTTTTTAAATTTATTGTAACCACAAAAGGGTGTAATTGGAACAGACAGGCTTAAGTGCAGAAGGCACTGAGAGTGAGAAACAAGGGAGGGGAGTAAGTCCTGTGAGGCTGAATCTCCTTCCACTCCTGCAGTGCTGTAGTGCAATGTGATCCCTCCTTTTTCTGTCCCTCCTCTTCCCTAAACTTTCCTTGCTAGTGCAGTGATAAAGACTGAGTAAAACATAGTTTTAATATAAAGAAGCAGGTGTTGTTACTCACTGATTTCGTTTCGCAGATATAAAGGTTAGATAATTGCTCATAAATTAATGGCTTACTAGCTAAATTATGATTGAGTAAATTAATCTCCATTTAACAAAACTGTTTAAAACATATATTTTTTTCTGTATATTTATAACCCTCCTCTGAAGGGGCTCTTTTTTGTTCATTCTAGTTGTTCTTTCCATCTTAAACTGAGTCTTTGTTTCCCTTGTAGATTTCTTACTTGGTGGCTGGCAAAAATGCATCATGAAATAAAGGCTTGTAGGTAAACCAATCTAAATGCTGATGGTGCCATCATTCTATAGACTCTCCATTGTGCAATCAGTATTTACTTTATAATGGTAAGGTAAAGTGAAAAACGTGGTCAGTGCTCACATTTGGTTTAATTGACTAACTTATCATTTGCAGATGTTTGCATTCCTTCATTTTAAAGCATAAATCATGCACCACTAGTGTTGAAAATATCAAAGTTTATTTTCCCTTCAGCACGTGACAAGCATTTCCCAACAAAACACTTTTTGACATTGAACCCTCAATATTGCATGCTATCACACTCCTAATAGGGAATAGTTTGGGTGTAACACTTACATAGTCACTCTGTTACACACACTGGTAGTAAGAGAGAGTGGCGTTCCAAAGGGCAGCAGTGTTTACCTGCCCACTTGAGTGGATTCCTCAGCCGGCTGGCTCTGACGCTGAGGTACAGACTCTGGTGCCTTCGTGTCTACTGTCTACACCAGAGACATTCTTAGCCTAATATCATTGCCAAACGCTCAACAAAGGTGTTGAAAGGGTAGGGGGGTGCGAGAGGTAAGGATAGGGAGGGAGAGAGATGGACTCGGTTCATAAAATTCACTGTAGGCAGCAGGGGCCGGAAGCCTTGAAGTGTCGTGCTTGCAGAGGGAGAGCAGGTGTGAGCTTCTGTATATGTTGTGCGGATGTGCTGTATGTGGCTGCACAGGCATGTGCGTGGGTGCATATGTGTGCTTATGTGTTGGAGCGATTGCATCTGTGTTTGAGTAATAAATGGAGCATGTGTTCCAGCCAGGCGGACGTTGAGCCACGCAGAAAATGCACTCGAGCTTGTGTTCATGCAACCACTAGAACACTAGTTAAAATCATGCTTTCGTGGTTAATCACATAGTAGTGTGTGTGTGTGTGTGTGTGTGTGTGTGTGTGTGTGTGTGTGTGTGTGTGTGTGTGTGTGTGTGTGTGTGTGTGTGTGTGAGAGTGTGTGTGCGTGCGTGCGTGTGTGTGCACTTGCGTGCATGCGTGTGCTTGTCTGTGAGTGATAGGGAGATGGAGCAACTTCAAAGCGGCATGGCAGCATTCTCTCAGCCCAGCCTGTTTACACTGCTCAGTGGAGTCTGCATTCCTCTGTCTCATTTTTCCATGGCATTCCATGAACAGCTCAATGGTCTTGGCTATGTGCCCTACAAAGTTTACCCCACCCCCTCCCAATCACCCCTACACATATAGTGCTTACATCCTTCTGTACACACAACTGTACACTCCATTTGGCCATTAAAACAAGACAGGAACCAGCTGGGAGTGAAGCTGCCACTAGCAAGAAAAGTTTAGGGAAGAGGAGGGAAAGAAAAAGGAGGGATCACATGCACTGCAGGAGTGGCAGGAGATTCAGCCTCACAGGACTTACTCCCCTCCCTTGTTCCTGACAGATTCAGGTGGATCTCCAGACGCATAAATGTCACTGCGTCTCTCCAAAGTGGGACAGAAACATCTGCACTGGTTTCTCTTCAAAAGTTCTCAGTGCATTCCCTGACAATAAATCAGGCAGCTTTTATGCTTGCCTTGCAGCCAAGGTGAAATATAGCAGTGCAAAAGAAAACAATTATGCTGCCAATTACAAGGTGTGTTGCAAGCCACATCAGAGAGCTTCTGCACTGTTTTGTGTCTATTTACTGCCAGAGTTGCTACGGATGCATCATGTGCCCAGACAATATGGTCGCCTAAACATTTGCGATGAGTAAAAATAACACCAAAAAATGTCTTAGTGAAATTATTGTGCTTACTTGGTCTTTGCCTTTATGACTGCGTTTCTCCAACGGCAGCTATAGGTGGCTATGGGATTCCCTGTGGGGTGGAACGGAGGGATGGTGGCAGACGGTGACATCTGTGGAGAAATATGTCACTGTTTCTCTTTTTTCCTTTCCACTGGATCCTTCCTTAGATTAAATTAGAGATCTTATATGGCATAGTAGGTAATGACAACTTCGCAGCAAAAAAATCCATCTGAAAAAGGATTTTAATCTAGTTTGGAACTTCCAAATATTTTAAAAATGTGGGAGACTGGGGAGATCATGTTACGAAGTTATGTTTCAGACTGTAGTCAAGTAAAAAATAAGTGGTACAGAAAAATAAGATTTAAGGCTTATCAAGTAACTCCATGACTTTAGGCTTTGCAGAGTATAGCAAGTGTACATAAACCAGGACAGATGTTTAAAGAATCAACTGTAAGAAAAGAGGAAGTCAGTGGATGAAGTCATTTTTGTTTGTCATTTGTTCTGCACAGATGGGAGGATGAGGAAGAAAATGATTTACACAAACCCTGATAACTGAGCCTGAGTGTTTCTCTGCAACCATTTACAGTCAATTCACATTTATGCAGGTAAAACATAGCTACTGCCAACTCATAGGCATAATGGAATACAGTACTGTTCATTAAACACAACCTAATATTCAAGTCAGTATCATTACTCAACATTTACATAATGCACTTACTTTTCACTCACTCGGTATATATGTATGTGAATGTCCCTCACTTTTCCCAACAACTGTCCATCTGATCTAGCCTACACTTGCCATTTGTATCACTCAGACCCAAGAAAGTGCAGACTCCTCACATTTTTGCAAAAGGTAGCTTTCTGTTGATGCTTTGACGACAGTATTTTTTCAATATTATGTGCGCTGACCTCACAATTACAAAAGCTCACTAACAGCCGCTCACTACATTTGTCAGGGCATCAGATTTGGGACGCACAAACGTCACCATCTGTGGCTAATTCTTCCTCTGAACCATTCTGCTCCAGTGCGTTTAAAATTTTCCTTTGCATCATACACAGATGCTGCCATTTTTGGGGTCTCACATACAGATGGTGCAGTGTGCATATTTGTTTTCTGCCAGTACAATGACACAGTTGAACATTTCTTTTTGCTGTATTTAAAAAAGGGTTAATATCTAAAACATTTCTAGATTCTACAGCTTTTACTCTGCCCTTCCATCTCACTTTAGTTTCTTTTTATTATATATAGTGACAATTGTGCAGGGTACACTGCACAAAGCAATGTTCCATTTTAGCCTATGCATATAATATCAAATATAAGGTCACGTATTACATACCAATGATTAAGTCATCGAAGCTAAATGTTTATGACCTCCATCAGCTGGGTACAAATGACTTTGTCGCTCATGCTGCAAGTCACAATCAGCCAAAGCTGCATGTTTTGGACTGGCATTGCATTTATGCAAATCAGTTTAAAAAGCAATACTTCACATTTTGAAATATCTTCACTTAATCTCAATATATTCATAGCATTTTTGACAGAAATTAGTAAAAATGTGTTATGCTTTATGACCAAAAATTTAAAGATAATAATCAATATCAAAGTATGGTATGGTGATAAATGGAAGAGATTTCTTCCCTAAAATTGAACATTTCTTCTTTAAATTTAATTTTTAGTATTGATTTCTTTAAAATGGAACGTTTGCATCTCAGAGTTCTCTCTAACTGCTTGCTGGTTTGAAGAATACTCCACCAAACATTTCCAGATTCATGGTTAACCAATTTGTTTTTCATAGACACATTCTTCTCCCTTGTGAAAACTGCGGACTACATTTCCTACAATGCAACTTGACTTCTGACTGTTTTGTCTCAGAATTCAGTGTTTTATGCAAGTAGCAGCTTAATGTAGCCTCCAACAGCTAACTTCAAGCACAGTTGTGGAGCAGGCTACAGTGACCCCCAGATATTCATCCTTTCTAAACTTGTAGTCTTCACTCCCAAAGTTAGATAAATC
Organism: Amphiprion ocellaris; assembly: GCF_022539595.1. Taxonomy (NCBI): domain Eukaryota; kingdom Metazoa; phylum Chordata; class Actinopteri; family Pomacentridae; genus Amphiprion; species Amphiprion ocellaris. The sequence continues at coordinate 27,081,907 of NC_072779.1, forward strand.
AAACTTCATGCAGCTGACAGGAGGCTGTTTGCAAATTTTTTCCATATGTATTCTTTCCAAAACCTGAGAACGGTCTTTGATGTGTATTAATCAGAAGAGTTCCCTTTTAAGCTTCCACAGTAGGGGTTTCAGGCTGTTCCTGCCATCACACACTGAACAAAGATCAATACATTAGTGTTCATTTTCAGCCCAGGAGCTGTGCTTTGAGTTTATGCATCTGGCTTCTGCAGCAGTTTAACACTTAAATTTAAAAAAGAGAAAAATGCCTCTCTCTCATATGTCATTATAAACTTTGACCTCTCTTTAATAACCATATATTGCTACAAAAGATACATGTTGGTGGGTGGGTTTGGTGGGGATTGGATTTCCAAATTAAAGAGTGGTGGTAAAAACACCCCCAGCAGTCTACTGTTTTCATTTTATGTGCCAGTGTGTAAAAAAGGCACCTGTCTCTCGTGAAACTCTGGCATGGTGTCCTGTACTGTCTGTGGAGAGACTTTCACACAGTGGTTTTATTTTGAAACCGTGTCCTCTGACAGTCGGGTTGAGCTGATCTCTAGTCAGACTCTTATCTTCGATGAAGGTCCTTGGACATGCTTAACCTTTGCAGTTGCTAAAAGTGCAACATTTACATACCATTTGGCTCAGTGGTGTTGGTCACATATGTGTTTAGCTATGCTAGCAGCATGGGCCAAGGTTTGGTTGGTTCACCGCTTTGGTCTTTACTGAAATATCTCAGCAAGCATGGGATGGATTGGTTTGAAAAGCTGTCCATGTTTACATATTCAGAAATTCCCACAATTCTAGTGATCTCTGAGCATTTCCTACATCACCATCATTACACCAGTTTGATACTTTTTTTACCACAGAGTTTGCTTTTTTGACTTGAGAGACATGAGATTGTGTAAAAACATGATTTACTGAAATGTTTAGTCTGCATTTCTCTGTTCTTGTCTCTTCACCATCATGAATCATATGTACAATTCAACTTTTACTTATTTCTGAGTCTTGCATGAGGGTGATTAGTCACTTCCAAAATTCTTTGTTTTTTGTGACTGAAAAAAGTGAGCTTCCTCAAAAGTTTACACACTGACTATTTCACTCCTGCTGAGATACTCTTTCTGTAAAGCAGGTTGGAGACTTGTGTAATATTAATTATCAAAAGCAGAATATGACCTTTTGCATTCATGTTTTTGTTGCCATTAAGCATCCAATCACCTGCGCTAACACCCAAGTCTAAGCTGATGTAAAACTTACTTTACTGGGCGATAAATGGTGTGATTATATAAAATTGCACAAGTAGCTATTATAATAATTAAAATAAACCCATCCCTCATTTTTGCACTCTTTGGCTGACACTCCATAAAATACATGTTCATCAGTTCTACGGATTGCACAGAAAATCCCAGCAAATATGTACTAAATAAGAAATAACTGAAATTGGTAACTTGAAGTCACTTGGTAAAAAGCTCATCCTTTGCACTAATTTGGGTACATGTTGGCTTATAACAGCTCATCCTCCTATTTCTTTGCCTCATAATTCCTTTCGATTGATTTTTCTATCTCTCTGTCTCCCATAATTTGGAGTTTCCTTCAGTGAGCACCCTTCCTCATTCCCTGGCGAATCGCTTTCCACATCACTGACCTTAAGTTGCCAACCGTAAGTGATTGGCACACTGAACAGTGTGGGTTTTCTCTCTGACTGATGTTATGGAACCTGAGAGAATTTGAGAACCGTCCTGCAGGCCAGGGACGGGCTGGAGGAAGCCTGGAGGCAGTGTGGATATGTCTACAGGGAAGAAGGATCACTGCAACACTAACAAACTGCTGGGCTGCCAAGCCACTGACTTGTTATGACAGGGAAGTGCTGTGTTTATGTTTAACTCGGAGCTTTGAAATGTATAGTGCAGCATTGGCCTGAGGCTGATGGAGTGGCCTTAGTTGTTATTGGTGTATGTTAATGTGTGTGTATGTATGCAAGCATGTGTTTGTCTTAGCAAGACCACAAAACCTGTGCATGAAGTGTGGACAGGACATAGGGCTCCATCTTACACTGTTCCCATGTCAGTCCCAGTGCAACTGAAACACTTAGTCTGTTGAGCCGCTGGAAATGCCTCATCACCAGACAGAGAAACAGCAAGTCATCATTCTGCTATGACTAGGACCCGACCGATATGGATTTTTTGAGGCCGATGCCGAGTCCAACACACGGTGAGTTGCTGTTACAGCCTGTGTCACGTTCTAGTATTTTCTGACAGAGTAAAACTAAGAGTGACATGACATCATGACGGTTGCTTAAGATGGACAGTCATATTAATCATTTGAACTGAATAAACCCCCTCCCCTCTGCCTTCACATCACTCCTCCTTAAATGCACCTCAACACACAGCTGACGGAGTGATGAACGGTCCTTCTGTACTCTCATTAATTTTGTACACTTACGTTTTTTTCTGCAGTTACTTACTGGTTATTAAGCTGTTAGCTAACGTTATGCTAGGTTGGCATAATTACAATGATGTTATTGCTAACAAACAGACGCAGAATAACTTAAGCTAGGTTAGTACAACTTTAGCAATGCAACATAAATGAAAAGCATGACCGACACAACGAAGCACGTATCACTTGTTGTGACACATGGCAAAGAGAGTTAGACTGAAACAGGAGACATGTTGAGTCATTGTTAATTTCACAACGATGTTATAAACTTATCTGTTGGCAAGCTCCACTCAGCCCACTCCTGTAATGTTGCCTGGCTGTAGCTTACTCGTGTACGTTACTGAGAAGACAGCGGTGAGGACTGAGGATTGAATGGAGTCAGAGCTCCATGGATTGGACAAACAGCGCAAGGACGTCATTCTGCGTGACACCAACACTTAACGGCGTTCATTGTTTTATGAGAAATTAAGAATATATCTGCGTTTAATCGGCAAAACTCCAGCCGATGACAATTATTTTGAAAAGGGCTATAATCGACTGATTTCATTAACTGAGCCGATAAATCAGTCGGGCCCCAGCTATGACTCACCAAAGCAGCTGTAACAATAATATCAACCCAAATGATTCAATGAGTAATGTGCTTTGTGACACTTCAGTAGACCCGAGAGTCAGTCTGGAGGTTTGCAGACAGAAATAAGTAATAATGTCTTTCAACTGGTAAGTAGATGAGGTCGTTATCGAAAATGAGAGCTAGTTCTCAACTAACTTACCTGGTTCAATAAAAGTAAAATAAATAAAGCAGAAAGGCATTGTGAACGATATCAGGTTTGCTGATTAATCCGTAGATTTTTAGATTACTCACTCATAAATGTCACATTTGACACAGCTGATCATCCAATATTTTCCTGCTGATACTTGATGCAACCAAACAGTTCCGGGACTGTTTATTTTATGTGTGCACAGAGAGGATCACAGTCACGCAGTGCAACATGTCCAAACTGTCCAGAGTCAGGAGGCTACATGACATTATGCTCTCAGCATCAGGACCTGTGCTGCAGATGTTTTTGTGACTGCTGGTAGGTGCCCTCTTGCAATTTTTCCATGGACTGCAAACTGGAGCAGAGAGTAAACACTGCATTTTGTGTCAGTCAGCTGCAGCAATGATCCAACGTTAACGTCAAGGGTCATCAGTGGTGGCGAGAAGTGGGTCTGTGGTTCTGACCCAAAGACCAAACAGTAGTTTTCACAGTGGAAGAGCCTGCAATTGCCAAAACTGGAGAAGTTGTGTGAGGTCAGGAGCGCAGCAGGACCATGCTTATTATTTTCTTCAGCATTTCCATGATTGTGCGCTGCAAATTCAACCCCGACTGTCTCTACTGTCAATGTAGAGTTCTAGCTTGAGGTCCTGAGGTGTCTGAGAAAAAATTTGGTGCAAACAACCTCAACTTTTGCACAATGGTATGTGGGTGCACCAATGTGGAGTGCACTGGGCCACAATGCAGTGATTAGACAACACAATTGTTGCTTCCCATTCACCCAACTCACCAGATTTGGCTCCTTGTGACTTCTTCCTTTTCTGCAAAATGAAACTCAGGTTGAAGGTTTGGTGTTTGGTTTTGGCACAGTGTAGGAGATTCAACACTAATCACAGATGGACATGTTTACATAAAATGACTTCCAGGCAGTGTTAGAAGCCTCGCAGAAGTGTTGGAAGTTGTGTATTGTTGCATAAATAGAAAAATTTGACAGGGGTGGTAGCCAAATTTAAATCAAACCCATTTTTTGATTTTTACGAAACTTATTGATTTCACCTCTTAGATTTGTTTTCATTTTGGGGTTTGGACTTTGAATACAGGTCAGCTTTGCTTTTAGCTGTCCCTCTGTGTCCATCCAAATTCTGTCTAACTTTTTTCTACAATGTGTGTTTGATGAATACAAAGTACAGTGAGAGTTAAGGTAAGAGCCCAACTTAGTACATACATGTACAGGGAAATTTATACATAAACTGTTGTTTTCACAAAGGGCATTATGACTCCAAAGACTTCTAAAATCTGCTATTTTCAGTGACATTTTCTAAGTCTGAATGAAAATCTGCTGCACTCATCAAAGCACAGGTGTGGCTGGACCCAGCTCGGCGTCTCAGTGTGCAAAGTTCATCCCAGTTGAACTTTAGTTCTGCCGGTTATCTCATAGAAGCAAGGGACACAGCAAGTGAGGAGGGTAAAGAAAAATGTGCAAAAGTGTTACATGTCATATGTGAGCAGCATGGTCTGTGGAAATATGATGCGTCACAAAAATGGAACAGTTATTCCCTTATGTGGCATTCCTCCAATGCTCAACTCACTCTTCAGCTTCCTTTCTCTAAAACCAACTCGTCTTCCCGCTCCAGGTTCTTTCTTCTCCGTCTAATCCCTTTTATAGAACGGAGAGACAATCTGACGGGCCTGGAGTTGGGGGGAAGCAGTCCTACTTAAAGAAAGCGCCCGAGTAAATTTGGGGCAGGTGGTAATTATTTGGGCCTCATTATGGGATCACATTTCCTCAAAATCATTCTCTGTGGTAACTGTTACTGGATATAGGCCTGACAATGTCAATAAAGCAGAGGGAAAGATGACACGCTTTTTGTTTTGACAGGACTAAAGCAACATTTGCAAAGAGAAAATGTAAGGGCCTCAGAGCCCACTTTTCCACATGCTCCGACAGAGAACGACTCTCTGCTTTGCTTCCCTGGCACTCGGTAATCTGGCATCAGTCTCATTTGAACATTTCATGTAAATCTACTTAGTTTAGGGTCACAATATACAAGGATGTCTGATTGAAGAATGCGTATCTATGTGATCTGTGGTACTGAGAGCTGGACCACAAAGCGTGTGTAGAAGTCAGCGCTCTTTTATCATTGAATGGATATGATCTGAGAAAAAGCTCAGTGTCTTGGCTGTCAGCACCCCCCCGAATCAACCACCCAGATTCAGACACACAGTCCTGCACCTAGCACTGTGTTACTCACAGAACCATGCAGGGACTTTCTGCACAAGTGGATCAGTAGACACACTCATGTACACATATGTTCACATGCAAGCACTTGCTCAGATGCCTCAGCAACAATATATTGCTGTCCTCTCCTCTTTAACCCACGCTGTTGCACAGACTCTCACATGCTGATGTCAAGCATACTTGTTACCTGACGTCTTTTCAAGAAGCAAAGGGTCAGTGTCTCACCTCATCCTGTCACCTCAGAGTCCATTATCTCTTTCTCCTTTGATGTGCACTGTGGGTCAGGTGATACCTACTTTCCATTGAATTTGGGTCACTTTTGACCTATTTTTGCACATCAAAGGGTTAAAAGAAAAATGCACAGACCAGATGGTAGCAGGGATCCACAGTGTGTGTCGCCCAGTGATCCCAGCAGCTAGATCATTTTCAGCTATCACATGCTGTCTTGATGCTTCCTTTGGCAGCCACTGTTCCTGGGCTTAAAACAAACATTTGCTCTCATTGTAGAAACGTCTGCCAAGTTGAATGAGAGAAAACTCCAATTCAGACATTCAGAGAAAACAAAATGTGATCTGGAACTCGGAGGGAACAGATTCAGGTGCTTTCATTTGTGATGTGTTATAAACCTGTGTGTATGCGAGAGTCAAACCAGAAAGAGTTTTATCACCCCACCAGCTGTCATTGAAGATTATTAGCATGTATGCATAACAGGTGCGTCTTTAATGCTTCAAGAGAAGGAAAGAGACAAAGAAATTTAATTCGATGTAGAGCCAGGATGTAAGAGTCACTGGCTGAAGAAGTGGGTCAAAACCCAGGAAACAGATTGTTTTCTGCATTTATATGTGAATGTGTGTTTATGCAGGTTTGCATGTGGCAGGGTTGATTGAATTCTTCCCGGATATACACAAACCTGGCAGGCTTTCCAGCCTCAAGGTAGAGCTCCATAGAAGAAGCCTTTTGATTTCGTCACTCTCAGTCCTGTCTGCTATGATAGAATAATCAGCACTGATGTACTTCTTGTATGTCCTTCGACTCCAATCTGTTTCATCCTGGTTTTTTGCATAGCATTTTCGCCGATAGTTCTTCAGAAGCCCTGTGACCTGAGCAGCTGGTAATTGAGTGGTAGAGTTTGATGAGAGGTGCAAGCTGCTTTTGCTTCCCCCTTTAACACACACTGACATAACTGACTGGGCCTGGTTCCCTGCTGGCAGGAGATGAACTAGAAAGCTCTCTTGCTGATTATTGGCGGATGAATAAAGGAGATCTGCAGGGCTAAGTGAGGGGAAAAATATTATTGACTTCTCACCGCAGCTACTCTTTATTTTCCTCTTTTTCTGTCCATGTATTTGTTTTTGAGGCTGTTAGATTCTTTCCTGGGAATATTTCTGGTGTAGTCTTTGACTGAGCTGGAAAGGAATGCTTTTAATCCTGGCTACAAAGGAACCGAGGGACATGTCCCCGTCAGTTTAGCAACAGATCTAGACAGATGAGGAGGAGGAGGTGGAATGGAGGAGTGAGCATTGTTAACAGTCTGTGGGGAACTGTTTGCGTGCCCTGTGGTTTCTAGTCCCTGTGAAATGGAGACTCAGTGATTTGGTTTCCCAGGCCCCTTTTTCTCAGGGCCATACAAAAACCAAATGAAGACGTTTCAGTCTGTCTTGGTTGCTGTTTATAGTCTAGTGTGTCTCTAAATGGTAGATGGCACCAATGGTGGCACATGTTCACACCGCCATCTGATTGTAAGTGGTGTGGGCATATCTAAAATAGAAGATAATGCTTAGTCTTGTCGACGTTGCAAACATAGTCACTGCGACCATTGAGGTGGTTGCCCTCAGAGCCTCAGAAAGCCAGAGGAAAGTAAAAGCAGTCACTCCTTCTGAGTCTGCTTGGCTCAGCTTTGGGATTTTTTATCAGCTTTATTAGGTATTATTACGTAGTCTCATGCATCAACATGTTTAAATATCACAGCATGATCCAAACATCATTGTGTAACTCTAAAGACTCAAGTGAAGGATGTTATTTTTCAGTAAAATTTTGTTCACTTACTGAAAGTTGTTCTTTCTCAACATTTCCCACAAATCTCCAGCAAGAAAGAGCAGAGGTCATAGCTTCAGTGCAGTAGTGTCATTAAAGGATTTTTTAAATTTTATTTTCTTTCTTTTTCTTCGTTAAGGGCCAGGTTCAACTGTAGGCCTTTAATTTGAGCCTAGTAAATGCAGCCTGGTAGAGGCAGCTGGCAGTGCAGCATGCAGGCCAGGCCAGGCCAGGCCAGGGCGTCATGCTGTCCTGCCGCCTGTCTTCCCTCCTGAGCAGGGCAGCCATGAAGGCAAAATGCAAGTGAAAACATTATTCAAGACAGAATTCTCCACAGTTTCTATTTTCAGTCTTGTACAGTCAAAAGTTACTTTTAGTAACTTATTTCAATAGTTTATCTATTACTTTTAGCTAATTATTAGATATTTTCCCATAGTGACTCACAGCAGGATATTTTAACAGTTCTGTCTGTGGTTTAGCTTAGCTTAACTATTTTAAATGTTTAACCTTTACTTTTAGCAAGTATTTGAATGGTTTCTTTGTTCCTTTCATTCATTATTTGAACAGTTCACTCATCAATTGTCAATTTTAGCCATTACTTTTAGCTAATTATTTGAACTGTCTCAATGTGGCTTGAAGCAAACTGTTGATTCACTGCTTTAGGTACCCATTTTAACTGTTTGAAAAGGGCTTTTCATTTAAATAATTTATTCATGAGTTTAGTGTAATGTTTGAATAATTCATTATTTTTAACTGTTGGAGCAGTTTCTTCATAACTTCAACATATTACTACAACTAAATAATTTTAGCTAACTGAAACATTTATCTATTTATGTGGAGTTAACAATTTAGTCAGTTTTTTTATTCGTTACTTATAGCTAACAATTTAACAGCAATTAAATAATTTAAATTTTTTAACCCTTATGTGTAGCTCATTACAAAAACTATTTATTCATGAATTTATTACATTTTTGTAGCTAATTGTTTATTACTTTTAGGTTATCGTTAGAACTGTTTAACCATTACTTTTGGGTTGCTACTTTTCATTACGTTTGGTGAACGTTTTGAAACAAATGAGTCCCCATAACTGGTGGGTTAATGACTATTGTGCCTGTACATTCACCAAAGATTACCTGCCCCTCCACAATCATTCCATGAAGCCCCTGGACAGTGCAGAAGTAACCCCCAGAGGTGCATGTGCACCTGGTTAGGAATCATTGATGTCTTGGTCGTGCTGATGTTTCATGTGGAAACACTAATGGTGGATGTCATGTTAATTTGCTGCCGCATTTATTAATTATTAATCCACTGCACACAGGGCTCCAGACTAACTTTTTTTCCTAGGAGCAAAGTGGCCCCAACTTAGAATTTTAAGAGCGCAAGCAGAAAATTTACAGGGGCACACCAAAATTGACTTGCAAAATAAATATTCACATTTCTTGTCATGTCATTGTATTACTGATAAATACTTGAAATATAAATGCAGAAACTGTAATGTTTTCAATTCACATTTTATTGTGCAGCAGTTGACACAACATAACAAGAACTCAGAGAGTAGTGCTGGATCCGAATATTTGGTCCCGACGGTGGTATCCGGATATTAATTTTGAGACCCGAATGTTCCCCAATACTCCGCTAAGGCTGCTCAGTTGATGTATCATTTCCGACAGATGAAATCTTTAATAAAAAATGACCTTGTGCTGAGCACAGGCATGTGTTATGCATGTGCATGTTATGTATGGATACAGAATTCCGTGTAAATGACTCTTATAAATGTCTGTTGATCAGTTCATCACTTTTGGCAAGCCTTTGTTTTGCTTACTGGTAAAATAACCGTTCCCTCCATGCTTTTATTTTGAAGGTGTATTTTTGATGGTACAGGCTTTTATTTTGTCACCATTCTAGCAGCACGGCAAGTGTTTATCTAAGAAGCAGTTTCTTGACATGACAAAGACGCTGCCGAAAAGTCCGAAAGTTCACATAAAGATGAAAGAAAACAGTTCCACGCTGTTGCTGTCTAGCAAAGGATCTAAACTTAGAAGCACCTAGCTGGAATGGGGACAAGCTCTTACGGTGTTTCCTGAAGAAAAGAGTGAAGGACAGAAAGGTGAATTTGTGTTCAAAATAAGGCTGATGGCTGAACGTAAATAAAGGCTTTGTGAAATCCCAGGAGCTTCACTGTCATTTGCGTCCCGCTCTCACATACATTGGCCCGCCCTCTTCTTTTGGAGTTAATGTCGGTTGGCAAACCAGCTCATTTCATTCCTGTCAATTACTGGGCTGAAGTGTGGAGCAGAACTTTATCAGCGACAAAAAATATTCAATAATAATTTTAAGAAAAATTGACAAATTTACTGGTTGCACATGCGAGAGTAGATGAAAAATTTATTCGCACTTTCTCAAATTTTAGTCACAAAATGCGACCATTTTGTCGCAGTCTGGAGCCCTGGCACAGCACAATCGTAACACCCTAAGTGTTTCCCTTCCACCAACCCCCATCTCTCATTTCTTTCCTTTTCTTTTATCTTCCTGTCCCACCACAGTTCCCCAAGTCTCCTGTCTTTCTTGTCTCCGCTCTCCCGCTCCTTCTGACGGATATGCACCAGCCCTTGCAGAACATTACGTCAATTCCTTGCCTAGGGGTGCCAGCTGTTGATGTCACCCTTGGGTCTTTTTGATTTAGGGATTTCCGCTGGGTGAGATGAGGGGAACCCCATGACCTCAGCCTACAGCCACATGAAGAAGCCCACCAGGACAGAACGAGGCCGGGATGGGCCCATAACCAGGCTGGGAAGAGCAGGGCAAGGCAGGGCAGGGTGGTAGCGCTCCACTGGTAGCGGTGTGGGTGAGCACAGAGGCGGGGTGCTGCAGGGTGATCTGTGAGCTTTAACAAGGGCTGATCTGACAGCACTTTTTTAGGGGGTGTCATCATTCATGATGGGCAAAGTAGTGATACATGGAGATGTTTCAGTGCTCCCTCTCTGACTGCCGTGCAACTCCTCGTACCCGTGACAGCTTGTCTGTGACTTGCAAACACTGCTGCTATCCCTTGAGCTCTTAAATACAGCCTTTCAGCAGCTAAGAATTTCCTCCCTTTCAGAGGGGATCAAATGTTCCTACCAAAGACTATCTCTCATTCTTTCAGTCCTCAAGGCTTTGAGTGGGAGTGAACATCACCATTCCATGTAATTGATTTCGTAGGGTGCCACAGTTTTTCCTCTTTATATCAGCTGGGTATAGTTCAGAGGAAACGCCTTCGTTTAAGACATAAAGGCTTCCATTAATTATTGTCCTGCTTTAAGTTACTGTATTGTTTTTAAGTTATTCTCTTGTTTTTTTTTTTTTACTATGAAGCACTTTAGTCACCCTTTGGGCTTTGATTGCCATAGTTCAGATGATTACTATTAATGATTACTGACATGTATTGCTTACAATATTAGTCTAAGAACTCCTGAATTGAAATGAAATAATGCAACTGAAGCAGTCATCACAAGAGCAACTTAACACAAACATACATAAATCAAAGATGCACACCTATACTGCAGTAGGTGTTGCAGTGAAACTTCTGTGTTATTTTAAACTTCAGATTTTTACAAGTACTTATTTTCATGTTTTTTCATTGTATTCTTGCAGTACCACCCTCTGTCTCTGTGCAACACAAGTGAGGATGAACGACAAGAGAGCGACTTCATCACCATTGTCAAACTGGAGCACAGGGTTCCCCGCTGTAAGGCGCTTCACGATAAGGTACGGATCACAGACAATTTAAAACACAGACGTGGTGCTGACTGCATCATGCATTTTTCTCAGGTGAACACTCCGAGAAACTCCCCTCTCTGTGACCCCTTCTTTCCTCAAACATGGCAGCAGACAGATAAACCATCTTGCCATCTTGTCTTCTATCCAGTACCCCTTCCACTCTTAGATTTAGACTTTAAAAAGAAGATGGTTTCAGAGGGAATTATTTGGCAGGAGCTTAATGTTTTGTTCAGGACAGTGATCTTTCAGAGTTAGGACTCGGACAGGAGGGGGTGGACTTAGCTCAGTGCTGCTATGTAGCAAGTGGCAATGAGCCCTGGCTTTGGATGTAAGGCTTTCAAGCCCCAGCTGTCACTGGTCCGATCCCAGCCACCCAGCCAGAACCAGACACTGACTCTGCTTCTCTCTAATATGAACGCAGCCAGAGCTCCATAGATTCTACCCACAATGGTTTATATGTATGTGTAATTTTGACAGAGTTGACCTAAATCTCCCTTGTGTGTAGGTGTTCTACCCTACACACTGGCTGGCATGCCCTAGCTTTAAAGTAGTGTGATTTAAAACTGTTGCTATTTTTTCCTCGTTTTTCAAGTGGTGACAAATTAGCAGGCAGGAGTATAGTGAGGCGACTGCCTTTTTTTAGCCTGTGTTTTCTTATCCCCTAATTTAAAGCCATGTTTAGGAGCAGCCCGCCATGGCGACGATGTTGAGACATTCCCACACTTTCCTGCTCCTTTCCTCCTCCTGTTGCTCCTTCAGTGGGAACCAAACCAGGGAGGAGGGGTGTCACTCAGAGCTGACTCCACAAAACAGTTTTGATTAAAGCCTTAATGGCAAGACCGTGTTGTGCCATAAACAAAACATGCGCTCTCCCTCATGCAGATGTACCCTTGAACAAAAGGTTGTTGCTTCCGAGTGCTTTCTCTCTCCCAGTAATCGCTTTTGAATTCAAGAGAAGGAGGAAGAGTGTGTGTGTGTGTGTGTGTGTGTGTGTGTGTGTGTGTGTGTGTGTGTGTGTGTGTGTGTGTGTGTGTGTGTGTGTGTGTGTGTGTGTGTGTGCGTGTGCGTGCGCGTGCGTGTGCGTGCGTGTGCATGCGTGCGTGTTTGTGCGGGCACATGGGGTCTTGCTAGTTGTTTTGGTCGTGTGGAAAGTATGTGTTGCAATAAACTCCACTCCAGCCACCTGCATCCTTGCTTCCTTTGCGAGATTCAAAGCTTTTGGTCGTGGTGGATTTATTGGGGATTGAAGTTGCAGCTGTTGAGTAGTTTGCGCTCAGCCTTTTGAAGAGGATGAATCAGATGGTTTGGGATGTGTGGTGATGGGTCAGCCATGTTCTCTAGCTGGGACTTGTTTACAGTTTAGTCTGACTGTAACCCGCCCCGCCAATCTATAGATACTTCGACGGCCACAGAGGGTTCCTGTTACACCACATACACTCAGAATAGACCATAAACCAAAGTGAAATTCAAATCCTTCAAGGACAAGGTTTCATTGTTGTTCTTTGTTCAGATATCCAATATTGCAGGGATATGTCTTTGCTGATTTGCAGTCATATATACTTTCTATCTAATGCTTTTTACTGGATAATTCTCCGATCAATTTGGAAAACTAAACTTTAGCTCTCCGCATGTGTCTGCTGCTCTTTTACATGTTGTTTTAATGATGCAGATAATCTTCCAATAAAGAGGATCACATTTTATGACTGACCGTCACTCCCCCACATGCACACATTGTACTGAGACGAGCTGTAGGATGAGCTGCTACTCCCTTTGACTTTGAAATGTTTATTCACTCTTCACAAGTAACTTGACTTTGCTAAAGATACTTTATTGCAATTAAGAGGGAAACATAAAAAAAACTATGAGGAATGATGTTTTCAATGAAATTTTAAATTTCCTTAAAATCTTTGTGATTTTTCTTGAAAAGAATTTTAATATGTAATCCTTAAATATGTTACTTTCCATGTAGCTCATTAAAACTGGGTATCTTATTCTAAATTCTTAACATTAACTCTTGACCTCATTTTGTGATTTTATTTAATTCTTAATTTTCATGTTAACATCACAGAAATAAAAAGCAAACTGAATACATGTTATTGGGGTCCGAGCACTGAATGGTGTGAAGACCCTATTGGAATGCAAGGAATTCTTATTCTTATTATGCTTTTTTTGTCTGTCAAAACAATTTCAAATTTGGCAGCCTAAACATTCCCCAAAATGCGTGAAACTTTGCAAACACATCAGGACCGGCGAAAAATGTTAGATTTCATGGGACTTTGCACGTGTGTGCCAAAATGGCTCCATAGTGCCCCCTACAAAATTGCAAAACGTGGTTACTAACCCAACTCGCAAGACGTTTCATCTACAGCTAAAATATTTTGTAGGCATATGCAGCACATCAGTACACACAAAAAAGTCATTATTACAGCCAAACTGTAAACCCAACAGGAAGTCGGCCAGATTGAATAAGCTGTGAAATTTTTTGAGGTAATTTCCTCATCGGGGGAAGTCCGAGAGACCTCAAATTTGGCCAATATATGCAACAGGCCTTCCTGATGAAAAATTATCAAAATGTTCCACAAAAGTCAAAGGGCGTGGCCATGGCAGCCAAAAATATTGATCCTTCGCCATGAAACAAGAAGTGCTGTCTAAATCTCCTGTACATGCTCCAGTCTACCTGAAACTTTGTATGTATGATCAGAGACCTTCCCTAATGACATTCACATTCACAGTTACAGCACCACCTTATGGTATCAGGAAATAGCCATTGTTTACACTTTGATGTCCTATTCTTAGCCAGTTGATCATATTCACCTCAAATGTGGTGACAAAAGTCTTAAGATGTTGATAATGATTCCCGGAGAAAATGGTGACTCATCAACGGCCATGTCTGTGGGAGCGCGACGAATTTCGATGTCTCGCCATGAAAAGTGAACTATTTATATCTCAGCTGCAAATGATCCAATCTGGCCCAAACTTCATAAGCTGGATAACAGTCTTGATCTGAAGACATCCACATTCATAAATTTAGAAATATTCATAGTGCCACCTATTGGCAACAGGAAGTTATTGTCATTACATTTGCAAGTACCATTGCCCAAAACTTTGTCATATCTTTCTGAAACCTCGTCAGCTTATTCGTCATACCTTGACGATGCCACAGTGTGAAGATTTTGACCATTCATTAAATGCTGTTGCCGTGGCAATGCACCGTTGCTGAGACAAACAAAATACTTTTTGACAGGTTAGGAATGCTCAAATGCTCGTCGAAAATTGCCACACACATCAGAACTGGTGAAAAAATTGATATTTTAGGGGAATTGCACGTGTGTGGCAAAAAGGCTCCATAGCGTCACCTGGAAAATTTCAAACAGGAACTACGGCCAGTACATGTCACCTACAGCTATGACATTTGATAGGCATATGTAACTCTTCAAGCCTAAAAAAAAAGTAGTTGACACCCATACCCAAAACACAACAGGAAGTTGGCCATTTTGAATTATGTTTCATATTCTTGATGATTTTGGGTGATTTTTGGACATTTTCAAGAGCTATAAACTCAAACAGGGTAACCCCGAAAGAGCTAAAATTTGGCCAGGGTGTACACCAGGCATGGGTGATCAAAAATTATCAAAATGCTCCACAAAAGTCTGAGGGGCCTGGAAATGGCGATTCCCAGAATTTCGCATTTCACCATGAAACAGGAAATACTCTACAACTGGCCTGTACATGCTTCAGTCTGCCTCAAACTTTACGTGTGATCCGACTCCCGCTCTGATGACATTCACAGGCCATAGTACAGTCACACAGTAATAGCGTCACCTGATGGATGGACAGGAAATGCTGTCTAAATAGCCTGTACATGCTCCAATCTGCCTGAAACTTTACATGTGTGATCAGAGTCCGGCCTTCACCAGATACATAGGTCGATATACACTCTCAGTTGAAACGTCACCTGGTGGACGTGCTTGGATTCGCTGACCAGAATGGATATAAGGACCCGTTCAACGCTGCTTGCAGTTTCAGTTTGTTTTTTGTTTTTTTTGGTGGTGAATGACAATATTCAAATACCTTTAAACAGCATTTGATATGAGCACAGTGCACTCGGCAATTAAAATAGAAGGGGTTTGGAAGACATTTAGCATTCGACCGCTGAATGGTGCGAAGAGCCTATTGTAACCTGTTTCTGAATTATTTTCCCATTTTTCGAAACTCAAATTTGGCAGCCTATAAATACTCAAACGCGTGAAACTCTGCACACACATCAGAACTGGTGAAAATTTTGAGATTTTAGGGCCAATGCATAGGTGTGAGCCAAAAATGGCCCAATAGCGCCAGCTGGAAAATTTGTAACATCATACTACAGGCAGCATGTTTCACCTACAGCTACTTAATTGGGTAGGGATATGCAGCATGTCAGGTTGAACAAAAAAGTCAGCAGCACCCATATTCTAAACCTAACAGGATGTCTGCCTTTTTGAATTGACTTTTGAAATTTGATGATTTTTGCTCATTTTCAAGAGCTATAAACTAAAAGGGCATAACTCCAAATCACCTCAGATTTGGCCAGTACATACAACAAGCCTTAGTGATCAAAAGTTATAAAAATATTCTGCAAAAGTCAAAGGGCGTGGCCATAGTGGCCTCTGGAAGTTTGATCTGTTGCCATGAAACATCAAGTGCTCTGTAAATGCCCTGAACATGCTCCAATCTGCCTGAAACTTCACATGTATGATCAGTGTCCTGCCCTGATCACATCCATATGATGAAATACATTCACAGTCATAGCGCCACCTGCTGACAGCATAAAATGTCATTTTTTACACTTTGATGTACTATTGTTAGCCCATTGCACATATTC
The DNA here is from genome assembly GCF_022539595.1 of Amphiprion ocellaris. NCBI lineage: Eukaryota > Metazoa > Chordata > Actinopteri > Pomacentridae > Amphiprion > Amphiprion ocellaris. Next base: position 27,097,991 of record NC_072779.1, read on the forward strand.
ATCTCAGTTATGGTGACATAAGCCTGAATACATTGATGATGATTCATGGAGACAATGGTGACTTGTCATCAAAGGGGTGTCTGTGATGACATTGTGAATTTGGATGTCTCACCATGACTACTGAAGTGTTTATATCGCAGCTACACATGATCATGTCTGGGCCAAATTTCATATGCTGGACACCAAGCCCAGTCTGAAGACATCCACATTCAAAAATTTTGTCATAGCGCCACATACTGGTAAAAGGAAGTTTACGCATTACAATTGCACTTCCCGTTGCCCCAGATTTTGTCAAATAATTCTGGAAATTGGATTGGTCAGCTCAATCATCAGCTCTTGACAATGCTGCAGTGTGAAGATTTTGACTTTTGATGCAAGACTGTTGCCGTGACAACGCATCATTGCCGTGATAAACAAAGTACTTTTTGACAGGTTGAAAATGCTCAAAACCACACCAGAATTGCCAGTCGGCTAAAAAAAGGACACTGTTTGCATCTGGCCACTGCATATGGCATAGCGCCCCCTGCAGCATTCTTATCAAATAGCCTCCGCAGCACATTTCACCTACATCCACAAAAGTTGGTAGGCATAAAGAGCACATCAGGACACACAAAAAAGCCTTTTGGAGCCATCCCCTTAACCCAATAGGAAGTCCGACATTTTGAATTAAGTGTGGGATTTTTGGTGAATTTTGTCATTTTCAAGAGCTATAAACTCATACAAGGTAACTCCAAGAGACCTCAAATTTGGCCAGTATATACAACAGGATGTAGTGATGAAAAGTTATCAAAATGTTCTGCAAAAGTCTGAGGGTGTGACCATGACGGCCCCTCGAAATTTTATCGTTCACCATGAAACAATAAATACTTTTTGACACCATAAGAATATTTGGAAATTCACCGAAATTGCCACACACATCACAATTGGCTGAATGCAGTACACTGTATGCATCTCAGCACTGCACATGTCATAGCGCCCCCTACAGCATTTTTAACAAATAGCCCCTGCATCACATTTCACCTACATCCCCAATATTTGGTAGGCATGTGTAGCACATCAGAGCGAACAAAAAAGTCAGTGGGGCCCAAAACCTAAACCCAACAGGAAATCTGCCATCTTGGATTAATTGTGAGATTTTTGGTAATTCTGGTCATTTTCAGTGGTTAAATACTCATAGGGGATAACTCTAATAGACCTCAAATTTGGACAGTATATAAAACAGTCCTTATTGATGACAAATGTCTCAAAAATCATCTGCATCAGTCAAAAGGTGTGGTCATGGCGCCGTCCAGGATTTTGACGCTTCGCCGTGAAACATCATCTGCTGTCTAACTACCCTCTGCATGCTTCAATCTGGCTCAGATTTAACATGTCTGATCCTGCCCTGATTGCATCCAGATGCCAAATACATTCACAGCATGTGCCATAGCGAACCCTACAGCATTTTAATAAATATCCCCCATACCAAGTTTGACCTGTGTCTACACAATTTGGTATGCATGTGTAGCACCTGAGGGCAAACAAAAAGTCCGCTATTTTGGATTGAAGTGTGACCCTTATGGTAATTTTGGTCATTTTCAGTGGCTTACTCCTCATAGGGGTTACTCCAAAAAACCTCAAATTTGGACAGTGTATATACAACACACCTTAAGGATGAAATCTGCATAAGTAAAGCCCGGCGGCCACCTGAAAATTGATGCCTTGTCATGAAAGAGGAAGTGTTGTGTAAATCCCCTGTACATGCTGCAATCTGCCTCAAACTTGACATGATTGATCACAGTCCTGCCCTGATCACATTCATATGCCAATGTCCACTCACAGTGATAGTGCCCCCTGCTAGAGAGGAAATTACATGTTTTACACTTTGATGTACTGTTGTTATTCGGTTGCCCATATTCCTGTTCATTATTATTAGTTATTAATAGTTATTTCTGCCTCTTTATATTGGCTCCCAGTGTGTTTCAACCTTGACACACTGGTTCCTGGTGTGTTTTATCCTCTTTCTACTGACTATGAGTTTGTTTCAGTCTATTTAAACTTACTCCTGGTATGTTTTAGTCTTCTTATTTTGGCTCCCAATATGTTTCAGCGTCTTTAAACTGGCTTCAATATATTTTGTCCTCTTTTTAAAACACCAGTTTGAGCTTTAATATTTTTCTAAGACTTGTCTGTCATTTTGCCTCCTTATGAAGCACATTGTAACTCTGAAAAATAGTATGTGTTCGCACATACTGTTCATAGATACTTTGTGATATAATCCTTGAAATTGGTCAGCTATGTCTCCACACCTTCACTTTTGTGTCACACCCCAACATACGCCACACCTCGATGTGCACCATGTCCCGACGTGCGTGAATGTGTGAGGACTCGTTCAACGCTGCTTGCAGCTTTAATTGCTCTTATATTTCGGTTGTATATATTTTTAGTCTGTGTTAATATTGTTTTATATAGTTTATTTTTAATGCTGCTACACGGAGATTGCTAAACTTATTTTCATTGTTTTTGTAATGGTGACAATAAAGACCTACTCTGTTCTATTCTATATTTTGTGCAAGATTAGTCGACTAAACAATTAAAAGTTGCTATTCTTGCTAGTCAGTTGAACTAATTATTATTATTTTATTATTGTACATCCCTGCTTAACTGATGTGTCTAAGATGATATACAGCCCGCCTCTCCCTGCACGAATGCAGAGATTGTGTAAACCAACAAAGTGGAAAATAGGACAAATAACATCTCTTAAAACCATCGCAGTTTGACTGCTCTAGAAAATGAAAATATGGTTTTGCCGTGTCAGAATAAACTCACTTCTAACTACCGGATTGAAGGAATATGTAACCACATTTAGGCATGTGGATGTTGATCTGCAAGGCATTTATTTTAAATGTTATGAAAAAAAAACTTTTATATGTTGTCATGTTATGCAGGATAATCTGCATCATTCTTAAAAGGGCAGAAATAGCCACACATTTTAGTAACATCTAAAATACAATATGGGTACTGAAGACTGTGATTAATAGATTCAAATGGCTTCTAAACTGCTTTTAGAGAAGTCACCTCATCTAAATTAAAATTTTGTTATAACTTACTTTGGAATTTGTCAGAATCATCTCTAGGAGATTGGACTTTTGATTCATGAGAAACTTGTTTTGCATTTAAACCAATTTGTAGATGCCAGTGTTCACACATTGTAGTCAGGGCTTAACTCTAGACTGTTCACCACAGTGTACTTAGGTGACTTATGTTTTTTGCCCACTTTTACAAAGTTAGCTTTAAATATTTTTTAAACAAAAAACATCCCTTGCTTCAATTTACAGTTAGATCCCAACAATCTCTGTTTCTACATTACCTAGAAAAAGTATTCACCCCTCTTGGAAGTTTTCCCCTTTTATTGCTTTTCAACATCAAATTATGGTCAATTTATTTAGATTTTTTTCATAAGAATTTACCAAAAAACACTCATTCATATCAAAGTGCAAACAGATTTCTGCAAAGTCATGTCAATTAATTAGAAATATACAATGTAAAATAAGAAATTGCAGAAGTATTTAGTAGGTGCACCTTGGCTCCAGTTCCATCATTGATCCTGTGTTGGTCTCAATCAGTCTGAACAACTGGAGCTGCAGTTTTACCTCATTCGTCTTTATAAAACTGTTGAAACTCTGTTCAAACTTTTAAAGTCCAGCCACTAATTCTCAGTTGCATTGTGGTCTGGACTCTGACTCGGCCTCCAGAACTTTCACCTTGTTGTCTTTAAAACATTTCTGTGGAGCTTCGGCTGTTTGCTTCGGCTCATTGTCTTGATGGAAAACACATCTTCTCCAAGTCTCAGCTCTCTCTTTGCAAATGTCTGAATCAAAACCCTCTACTGCTCCAGTGGTTTTGCATCATTACACAACACAACACAACACAAGCAGAGGCCACAAGCTTTCTCTGCCAGCTGCTATGCTACAATAGAAGTGATTTGTCTGCTGCTTTCCAGACTTTACTCTGAATAAATGTTGTAATCTGCACTTTCTCCCACTCAAACTTTAGTTTGATGAAACACCATGAATATGAAGCTATTTTGTGAAAACAGCTCTTACAGTGATTGAGTCTTTCACCCATGCCTGAACTTGTCGACTCTCATAGAAAAGCCTTGCATATTGATTCTGTTCCTTTCAGATGAAAAGGGTTCCTGGCCTGATTGCACAGTAATCCTGTTTTCTTTAACTAGGGATTTCATGTGCATGTTTATGCATACAATATGATACATTCCTATGTTACTTTAAATGTACTTTCCCAAATTTTTGTTAACCTACTCAGTATACAAAGACCGTGTCAATCACAGAGCTCAAGAGGCAGATGACACTGATATCTGAAGTATTTGTAATGTTTATCATAAAAATGCTCTACAACAACATAATTGGCATTACTGTAACAGTGTTCATTGTTATTGGCGTTTCAAAAACCTGCAGCTTGACATATAGCTGAGTTGCTGTAGGTGGATCTTCTTTGTGTCTCTGCTGTCCTGCTGGCTATTAATCATGTTTATTCTATTATTTTTTCTCTGCAAACAGTGTTAGCTGTGTGGTTCTGTGCATGATAATGTTGGTCAGTCAGTCTGTCCACCAGTCTGATCTACACTGAAATATGTCAAATGGATGGATTAACAGCACATTTAGTATATTCGTGGTCTCTTGATTATGAAACCTACTTTGAAAAGCCCCTCAGCTCTCCTGTATCACCACCAGAAGGTCAAAGTTTTCAGTAGTCCTATCAGATATTCTCACATTTACTGGATGGACTGGTGTACTGGACTAGTGGTAGGTTCTTAACTTTACTCATCCCCTGACCTTCCCTATAGCACCACTGTGAGGTTCACATTTTTGTTTCCCAGAGAAATATCTCAAAAACAACAACTAATGGATTGATACAGAATTTTTGCTTTTGGTGAATTGTACTAACTTTGATGATCTGTTAAGTGCGATCGTTAGGGAAAAAAAATGTAATTTGTATCTAGGGTTGATTGATTTTGGGAAAATATCTCATTGTAATTTTTTCTGATAGACATTGCAATTTGATTATTGATATATTATTTTAAAGTCCTGCTTCAGGTAAATATTCACAGTGTGATTGTTTTTGATCATGTTATAGAGCCTTACCTAATGAGACACTATCAAAAGTGTGACCGTCACACAAGGAGGGCGTCATGAATGTGAAGAATGAGACTGATTAAATCCTGGGTTTGACACTCTGCATAACATGTATCCTAAATTGCAGCCATTGCATTTTGCTAATTGCATTCTTTTAAAATACAATATATATTTTTAAATTGATCCATTGTTAAGCCCTGTTTATACAGCTTCACATATAATAAGAACAAGAAGAAGCTCCTTGTGGGTCAGAAGAAGATCAGTCAGCCTCTAATCAACAAATGTTAGCATGGTCGTATGCCAGACTGTAATAATTAATGTACTGTCTCAACGCAATCGTGCTAGCATTGACGTGAGCTTGTAGACATTTTTAAAATACAAACAAATGGTATGACTTGAATGAAGTTAGCTAAATGAGTTGTACGACTGTTAGTACTGGATCTTCATGTATTGGCAGCCATTCTGCCAACAGTTCATCGATGTGTCAAACAGAACCTTTAAGCATACCCTATTTTATTGTCAATTTTATTCTAAATTAGGCCATAATTTACAAAATCACCACCATGCTGTGTTGAAGGAGGCATGGAACTAGCGATTGAGACAATGAACTCATTAGGAAAATGTTTACTGAGGTAGCAAATAAATGTATAATTAAGGTCATTTTCTCATAGACTTCTGTACAGCAGACTTCTTTGTTCAATCAGTGGAGTCGCCTCCTGCTGGTAAATGGAAAGAATTGAGGTTTTATGTACTCTCATATCTTGCTTGGCTTTTTAGACTCAGAGCCTACATCCATTTCTTATCTACAGTCTATGGAAGTGGCAGCCAAGTGCACCCTTTTCAGTTTTGTGGATATGTCAAGCTCACTTTTATCATTTTCATGGCCAAATTTGCCTAAATGGAACTGTAGAACACTTGATAACAGGGTGGGATTATAAAGAATGCCATATCATATATTATATTTGAGCATCTTAGAATTTCTAGCAGTCATGATCAATAGCATTCACTACTCAAAATATGGGACTGTCAATGTCATGACACACTAAAAGTTTTGAAGTCTCACAGCAAGTTTATGTCAGAGCGAACAGATTGTTTTGTGCGATTTGCAGCATTGAAACAGAGCCAAAGCAACTCAAATAAACATTTGTGATTTTAAGTTGAAATCACATTTTTAGACATATCGATGCAACAGTCATGACTGTTTTTGTGCAAGAAAGTGCACAATTTTATATGTCATCACAAAAATTCAGACATCACCTGCAATCAAACACCACAGTTTCATATGCACATATATGAAAGTAAATTACAGAAGTTAACGTGAACTCATGGTATTTCGTAGAGCTGTAGTTTTGGGAGGGAGAAATGCAGCTCAAAAAGTGCGGATCATAACATTTATTTAGAGCATTATTTTAGATTGCAGCATAGTCCTCAAAGGCATCACTTCACTGCCTTTTCTTGTCGAGTCATGTATTGCTCTGTGACTTAACTTGAGACAATCTGGGAAATCAATATTTCCCAGCTGTAATCATATTGTGACATAAATCTGATCCTGCTAATGATCTACAAATAAATTAGAATTTTTAAAATAACACTCTTTTATCTCTGGGAACACCACTATATAAATGAACCTGAATAATCTCTGTCACATCATGTCGGGGATTGCAGTAACATGTCTTCCTCCAAGCGAAACTTAAAAAGACTTTAAGAAGAAGGTGATATGTGCAGTTGTTGCCCTGGTTACCTGTTGTTTTGGAAGGAGATTCCAGGAAAAGATTGAAAGGACGGGATCGTCCTGAGGGAGTTACACACAGAAAAGTTTTAATTGATCTATGAACTATTTTTCATGAGACTGCATGAATTATTTCCAATGTGTCAGTACCCAGCTTGCCTGTTGATCTGCAGTAGAATAATTAATCAAATTGACAGGTTTTAAAGAGCATGTTACCATGAGAGGTCCTGTGGTTATTTTGAAACACCCTGATCCTTGTTCCACAAAGTGGATGTGCTGAGTGTAATTGTGGCTTAACATTATTCCAGCCAGAAGCAGAGAAGGAACAGATACCTACAGTCTTCAGATTTCTGAAAAGAGAGTCACCAGTTCATAACAGTTTGCTGGTGTAACCCTGCATTTCACACACTGCACCAACAGGAAAATATAGTCCTTTGTTATATTACTTTACCCAATATAGAGGATATATATGGTGTCCCAAAAGTGACAAAAGATAGTGAAAGGTTACTGGATGAGTAGATCTTGAAGATCTCCACACTCACTGCAGCTGAGCACACCAGCTCACCTATGACTCTACTCAAACACTGTGCAAGTATTCTGTGCTCCACAATAACAAGTTGTAATATTGGAGTCAGTGTTTCCTCTAAGATTTTTTTCAGTAGCGGGAGCAGGTTCTCTGGGGAACCGTGGTGGCATAAACAAATAGCACTACTGCAGATTTTACTTTTACAACCTATTTCTTGTATGGCCAGTTGAAAATGGCTTCTTGAAAGCTGAATGTAAAAATAAAACAATAAAATGAAATAATGAAAACAATAAATAATAATTTCTTGATGGGGCTATAGAATCAGTGGCAAAGTTTGCACCCAGACTCAGAACAATGACTTTTTATGTTGTTTTTTTTTTTTTTTTAATAGAACAGTTCTAAGGCTCTGTTGTATAGCAATTCACAGCCTGATAGCCTTTGCTTCCCTTTAGGTTTTTCTCCTCTGCTCTCATCTCTCTCTCCTGCTCCTTCACTTTGTTCCACTGCTCCTCCCTGTCTAATGTTACTTGTCTTATATGATTACATAAAACTAGTGCTGTCAAACGATTTAAATTTTTTATCAGATCAATCATAGGGTTGCTGTGGATTAATTTTGATTAAACACGATTAAGTATTATTCATTTTCACTCTAAATTAATCAAGTTTCATTTTGAATGCTCAAACAGACTCAAGAAAGAAGAGAATATATATGCACGTAAGGTGTTTATTAAACATCTTTAAAGGTTCATGTTAGAATCTCAGACTAATGCATGCTTCACTTTAATGTGGTACTGTAAGCTGGAAGTGCTTCAGTGAAAAGAAAACTCCTTCCTGCAGAGTGTGCATATTACTGTATGTCAGTCGACTGTTCCGTCTCGGGGTCTTATTTTGTGTTCACATTTCCCACCAAGAGGGCCAACGTGCTGGTTAGTAGAACCTGACTGATATGGATTTTTTGAGGCCGATTCCAATATTTAGCAGAAAAAAATTCTGATAACTGAATAATCAGTTGCTTAATTTGAAAAATACATTATGAATAAAATAATTTATTTTTTGGTCCCTTAACACTACAACAACAAAGATATAAATTACAGAAAGAACATTTTACTGTTTTACAATACTTTGTCCTTTAGTATTTATTTAACTTTACAACAGAGACGAATTTTCAACAAGGCATTAAACTTCAGGGAAATTATCTAACCTTAAAAAAAAGTCAGTCTATAAATGAGTTATGAAATACATCTGGTCTTGTACTTCTTGTTGCTTCAGATTAGAGGTAGGTTATATATATATGCTGCATATAAGCAACATAATGAGTGAAGTTACTGTAGAATATTATTTCTGCAGCCCACTGATGCCCTTTCATGTTAAATGACATTTTCTCTACTCCATTATTTTCTTTGCCATGATGTCAGGACTCATATGAACCAAAATAAAAACCAGAAATGACTTTCTTAGATGTAAAACATGTCATCTTTGACAGCATTTTAAATATATAATGGTCACAAATAGTCCAACACTAATGTTCCTCCATGACAACACACAGTTAGTTGCTGTTACAGCCTGGGTCACGTTCTAGTATTTAAGACAAAGTAAAACCAAGAGTGACATCATGATGGTTGCTGAAGACAAACAGTAATGTTAATCATTTAACTTTAACTTGTTCTCCTAACTGAAACAGGAGACACGTTGAGTCATTGTTAATTTCACAACGTCGTTTTAAACTTGCCTGTCAGCTCAGCCCACTCCTGTAATGTTGCCTGGCTGTAGTTTAAACGGCGCAAGGACATCATTGTGCGCTCCTAAACTTAACAGCATTTACTGTTTTATGAGAAATTAAGAATGTATCAGCATTTAATCGGCGAAACTCCGGCCAATAATGATTATTTTGAAAAGGGCTATAATCGGCCGATTTGATTGGCCGGCTGATAAATCAATCAGGCCCTACTTTTTACTGTCTTACATATGGAGTTTCTTCTTCATCTTCTTCTTCATTTCCGGCAGCGTTGATGCCGCAAGGCATATTACTGCCCTCCTCTGGAGTTGCTTGGTTCTGCCACTACCGGATCAACTGCCCATTTGCGCATGTGTGATAGCATGCGCAACGGCAAGTCTACTTGGACAAACTGCCCGGAATGTGTTGCCAGGGATGTTTCAGGTATTTTGAGTCGGTCTGCGCTGCAGATGCATTAATAGCGTTAAAATTTTTAATCAGATTAATGGTGATGAGGGACTAATCCGCATTAACGCGTTAATTTTGACAGCCCTACATGAAACATTAGCGTTAGATAATTTACACTCACATCACATCTGATTATAAGTGTGAACACAATTTTTTACCTAACCATCATCATTTATGAGTCAGTAAAAGGCTAATGATACCTGACTAGCATCATCCTTATCAGGTGTCTCTCTTCTTAGAGAAATATTTGTACAAGCTCGTCTGAAAATGCAGTCAGCAATTACATCACAGCGTGAAGATATTAGCTTAATGCTATCAATTAGTTTACTCATGTTCGGGACACTGAGTTGGCACCGGGCCCAATTACCTTAAACTACCAATATGTTACGTAAAGTTAGCTGGCCATCAATATTTTGCGAATGTCTGTTTAACTTGTAGAATATATTATGAGTTATCTTAAGCTAATAAAGTCGCTGCCCTTTTTTCCAAGACGACACTCCTCTGACTCTCTGACCTGGTGCCTGGTGACATGATGTCACTTTCAAGGTCGCGCTCTTGCGAGTAATCAATGTCGTATTAACCTGACGTATCAAAGAGTAGATACTCAGCAAGATAGTTATCTGTAGTTTACCTTAGTACTCGCGAGTACTCAACACAGTGCAAGACTCTGCTGTGAAGGTGGAGACATGCGGCGGTGGTGTGTTTGCGACAATTTTTAAAAAAAAGAAATTTGAAGGAGTGGCGGCTAGGATTTAGGAATGGCGGCTCGCTACTCCTAAATGAATGTAGAGAAAACACTGGGAATAATTGAAACTGAATCCATGATTTTGAGATGGTTTTTGGTACACTGCAGCTTTAAATTGGAAATGCTCAGTCATGAAGTTGATTTTGATCATGTGTCTTCCAGCATATTAAAAACACCATATGGACATGTTACCATGGTGAGGATTCCATAAATATTCAGTATAGAACTCCCCAAAAACCATTGTGGTTTTGTTTTGTTTTAGGAAACAGATACCAGCGGTAAACTCTTAAATCCATCTGTAGCGTTAGAACAAATAACTAAAGAATGAATAATGAGAGCAAGTTATTGTTTAACCATCAAGATTTAAAACATAATTGGCTAAATCAGTCTTCCACTGTGACCTAAGCTTTCGGGCCAGGAAGAGCAGTCCCAGTGACAGGAACTGGTTGAAAACAAGGAAAGCCCATTGAGGGAGGACTAAATCATGGCATCATGACAAGATTTTTGTCTTATTGTCTGTAGGGGGTGACACTGACCTCAGGCTACTCCTGCCTGCTGTTTTTTAGCAACGAGTAGGGCTGAAAGTGCAATGGCAGCTGCTTTTGGCTGCTTTTCCTTTGGTAGCCAAGTCCAACTTCTCCAGCTCATCTGAGACAAGTCAAGGAACACAGGAGAACATCTGGAAAAGGGCGATATTTCAGCTTTTAAAAGTAAATGCAAAAAGCAGCAGGTACACAATGGACATTTTGGCTGGTATTAAATGCATCAGTGTTAGCAGTCTTCTGGATTTGCTTTGATTTCCATCCCAAGAAAATTCATTATTTGCTCATCTGTGCCAGACAGTTGCACAGTCACATTCAAAGGGATAAACTATGACTTTCTATTTTTTCTTCTGCTAGTCTAAGCTGGAATCTCTAACTTTTGAGACCTTGGCCTGGCTTTGCTAATCAATTGGCAAGCTCCAATCACCTCTTAAACTACTGCATGCAATTTAAAATATTCTTTTTAAATTGCATGCAGCGATTCAGCGATTGCTGAAGCATGCAAAAACACACACACCACCACATTCCTGTATGAGATGAACTGTAAATCACAGCATAAAAAGTTTGAAAACCATATTGAGATGGTTTAAAATCTGTTTTTCTGTACTTTGAGCAAAAAGTACAAGCTCTTTCTTTCTGTTATCCTGAGGGTAATGTACCCTCTGCAGCTTGTCAGATAGGCTTACATTCCTTTGATAATTTCATCTTGAATGCAACTGCTTCAGAAGTGATATAGAATTAGCTCTGGGCTTATCGCTCTCAAGACCCCTTGTCTATCAGGCAGCAGAATAAATGGACGTCCTTGTTCCCATCATACAGTGCTGAACATAGAAATGTCCCAAATATTTTTTGGGTTTTAAATGCGCAGTCCATTTTGTTGTCCTCATTCCACCCTTTTTTGCACTATATGTCATTCCTTCTTATTTAAAACCACAGCATTAACAAACTAACAAACCACACTCCTCTGCTTGTGCCTGTTTGACCCTGAAGACACATTTTTTTCCCCTCCCATTCCCCCTGTAGCTAAAGTTAGGACTCGTCTTCGCTCATCGTATCACTGTGAAGATAACTTAGTATGAAGTATTTAGCTTTGAGTCCAGCAGCCTAATGACTGCCTTCATTTCATTCAATGCACTCATTACGGCTCTGACTGTAGCCTGCCCTTGATGTAATTTGTAGTTTGATTAGCCTATCTCCAAGGAATGTTTATTTTGTCTTTGTGTTCAGTGGCGCTCTGACTATGGAGGTATTTGCCTGGGCCACAGTCTTCTGTCTCTTGTTCCTTTCATGAGGATGCAAATATTAAGCACTTGCAGAGTTTTCAATAAAGCCAAACAATGGGCACCTTTGTCAAGCTGTTCCCTTATCCACCTACACAGGCAGGACAATAACCCCACCTCCTTTCTTCCTCTAGTGTTGGTTGCAGTTGGTACTAGTAATAGTGGTGTGCATGTTTGTAAGTATATTAATGCAACTGTGTGTGTTCTTGTGTGTTAGTATCAGATTAAGACACTGGAAATGAAACCTGATCTGTATGATTGGGGCATGTAATTCTTTAGTTGATAACTGGATGTGTTAATCATCAATAGTTGGTTAATTATTTAAAATGAAAAAGAAAAGCAAGCACAGTTTCCCATAATACCATTGCCACATCTCCTCAGTGCCCTGTAAAACTGTATTTTAGATATTAAAGAATGGATGGTAGAGAATTTTTGACAGGTCAGTCAGGGCAAAACTTGTTGAAAGTCTTGTTCATTAGCACTAAAACTCCACTTCAACAAACTTGATGTGAAACTACAGCACTGGCATTGAAGTCTTATCAACAAGTGACAAACCTTGGAGTCATCTTTGACCTTTGACTTAGATCTCAATTTTGAGCATCACAATAGAAACATAAATATGAATGCATTTTAGTATGCAGTAGAGACACTACGGTATGCTTTTATTACTTGTAGGATCATAATGTTCTGCTATCTGGTCTCCCCAAGAACTCAGCTGCCTGTGTTTTGACAAAGATCAGAACGAGAACACACATTACACGAGTTTTAAAGTCTCTGCAGTGGCTACTGGTCTGATTTAGAATCCTTTCATTGGCCTGTAAAACTGTTAAGGTCTTGGTCCTACCGATTTGTCAAATTTGCTTTTATCTTATGAATCCTCTAGAACCCTCAGGTTATCTAAGAGTGTTCTTTCATGGTACGGAAAGTTAGAATAAAAACCCACAACATTGTGTTATTATGGCCTGCATCTCTGGTGCAACCTTCCTGAAGACCTAAGGGCAGCAGAGAATGTAGATTCTTTTTTAAAATCTGTTGGCTTGATTTTTAATTATTTCATTCATTTATATGTCTTTGTACACATTTTTGTCTTTTTTGTCTTCTTTTCACTCTTTGCTTTTCTTTTGTCTGGTTCAAGCTACATGCCCTTAATCAGTACAAGACTCACATAAAATAGATATCTGAGACAGAAAATTCTGACATTATGACAAAACCAATAATTTTTGTTAAAACTGCTGTTGTATAAAGTAATACTGGTTCTGCTGAAGCTAGCAACAGCTTGGTGGGAATATACATAGTACGACATTTACATGTTAAGTTGTACCTTCTGATACTGTAAGACACAACTGACAGTGACATGACTTCTTTTTGTGTCTGCTCATCACCAGAAGTCCATTTTAGACACGGCAGCAAAAGCATCAATTTGTGTGCAATACTGAGGAGGTAGTCTCTGAATCATGAAGCCGTACAGCAAAAATAAAAAGGCTGATATGTAAGTTGTACTGTATCATGTTTTGGTTTACTTTCCACCTTTGAAGTGGAAACATGACATGCTCATTTCCAACCCAAGGCATTGTCATTTTGGTCTGTGCACCTCTCTTGCATCAGGAATTACTCAAGTGTAGTGCAGAGATATACTCAGGCGCATTGAGTAAATGGAGAGCAAGGACAAAAGGGAGAACCTGACAACAAAATTTGAGAGAGCATATCAGCTGCCAGTTGGACTCAATGTTTGTGATGAATCTGCTCTGTTAGAAGTCCAAGGACAGGAAAACAGGATGATAAGTGTTGAGTTGTTGTCACACAAGCATGAGAGAGCATTCTCGTGGGACTCCGCCAAAAAATATTTTGGACAAAGAAGGGCCCTGAGCACCAGAAATGTTTTTCAAGCTCCACCTACCAAAACCAGCCTTGAGTTGCTGCTTGTTGACCTCAGCTTGTCTGTGGAGGGCTGGAGGCACATTTTCTGAAAGATTTTCCTGCTCATTACTACAGACAGTTGCTGTATTTATACTGTACATGTTGGTCATGTTGGTGTCCTTTTTTAACCACCTGAGCACCCAGTTATCTGGCAGAAATGTGCTGCTGAGGTCACTGTCTGCTTACAGTGAGAGTTCATAGACGAGGTTGAATCTGCGGACAGGGGAGTGGTTGTAACTACACTGTACAGAGGTGTACATTTAATACTAGGCCTGTGCAACCCAGGAAGAGATTAGCAAGCTTTGGAAAAAGCCTTTATTGTAGGGGGAGACCTTTCATGGAGGGCTTGGCTTTGTGAGCAGCTCAACAATGAGAGGAATACTTCAGGTTCTCCTGTTTAATTGAAAAGTGCATTCCTTTTTTGTCACCACTTTAAAAACAAGTGGTGTGCTTTGCATTTTGCAATCTTGTGTGGTTTTTGGAACAGTGATTTTGGTGGATGTGGAGAGTCAATAATGGAACACAAAACGACAGTGTGGTTACAGAAATGTCAGTGGATGAAAGGAATTAGGATCTGCTGTCTCGCTGGGGGTTGTAGGAAAATAAGCAGGGCTGCTAAGTGAGACATTTTTGACATCTGGAGCAATAAGGTGAGTCTACATCAAAATATATGGAAGATCATTGTTGTTGTCAAGTTTCTGCTAAAAGGACACAGCTGAAATGCATTAATCACTGGTCATACTTCATCTTAGGTTTTGGTTAAACATGATGAAGATGTGCATCTCACACCTGCATTCCACTATTTACAAAACAGCACTATAGATAGATAGATAGATAGATAGATAGATAGATAGATAGATAGATAGATAGATAGATAGATAGATAGAGAGAGAGAGAGAGAGAGAGAGAGAGAGAGAGAGAGAGAGATAGATAGATAGATAGAGAGATAGATAACTTTAATGTCTGTTCCAATTAAAAACAGAAATTCATCTTTAGTCACCGCTGTAAGAATAAGTTTTAAAACCAGACTCAAACATTGAAAGCACCCTCACACATTAAAAACACAGTACAATAAATAAAAAACAAGTAAAGCACATAAAAATAACTAAAAACAAACATGTCCACAGAGGCGTTTTTTATACTCAAAGGGTTGCGCTGCAGATGATTGACAGATGTTCTCCAACTGGGAAGCAATACAGACTACACTCTCCTGCAACCAAACACTGCCTGCACTTGATTGGACAAACACTTCTACTTGTAGTTATCTGCTCCCGGATCTCTACTGGACTAACATGGCGACTCATTTGGAACCTTTTTCTGCTATTAAAGTAGTCCACCAAAATGTTTTTCTGAAAACATTTGTGGAGAGGAATAAGCTGTACAGCTGCTGAACCTGCCGTCCTTTTAGAGCAAAGGCCAGGAGGTTATGAGTTATGAGTTTTCAGAGATGGAGAGTCTGGCTGGATACATAAAGTATCCTGAATTTCAACTTCATGCAAATGTGAAGCCAACAGGAGGCTTCAACTCTCAAAATGCAACGCAATGCTACCAGAATAAATTGGAAATCACAGCTGCTTATGTAGAAGATAAATAGGAAGCATAGAAATGACGGATAACTGCTGCAAACACAGGTGTGAGTGAGTCAGCATATATAGGTTAATAAAGGTCAATCACACACATTTCAACCTGCTGGTCACTGAGCATTTCAGCACAGAGACTCAAACTCAGGTTCGACAAGCCCACAAGACACAGCTCAATAGATGTCACCTTGACCTGCAGCATTATTGTCATTGAGCTCTGTTTAGCACTGTCATCACTCCCACCAACAAGGTGTGAGTGATTTGCAGAGGGTCTGCCTCTCCCCACTCATCCTGTCATGTCTTGTCGGTTTCTCGTCTGATGCCAGCGTTGCTATGCTAAACATTGACTCTGCGCTGATGGCACAGCAAACTCAGCTCCCCACATGTACATAACATCTGGAAGATGTGTTGTTTGCTTTGAGAGGTGATGTTTTCAGATGCTGGCTCTCTTTTCCCAGCGACTGGCGATTAGCAGCTTGTTGCTCCCACTTTCTCACTTTTCTGCTCTTCCCTTTTTCTCTTCCCTCACTGAAATGACACATTGGGCTGTGTACTGGTTCTACATATTTTCTGTAGGCATGTGGACCTAACACAGTCTTCTAGGATTCTGTAGTCCAATTAGAATTTGTCGACAGCATCACCACAAAACTTTTGTACCCAAACAGTGAGATGTCTGCCGTGCCGGCTGGTGGAAAGTACTTCTCCAAAATAGAAGCAGTTGGGCTCTCACCTGCTTGTGTATGTGTGTGGATTGTAAAATATGTCCATCTTGACATGTTCCAGCATAGAGTTTGTGCTATTTTTCTTATGAAGAGAAGTGCACATCTGACACAAGGTTCAAAATTCAGTTTTACTTGTTGCACAAATTCCTTCTCATTTTTATCTTTAGATCAACTGAGAGTTCACTCATCTCAATAAATAAAGCCCAACACTGTTTCCCCACCTGTCTATATAGACATTCTTCCTTCATATAAGAACTCTATTTAATACTTTGACAATAATAATATTTCAGTTTTATTCCTTCTGTTAGGGGGATAACCATGTTTTAAGCTTTAGCAATGAAACAGAGTGCGTCCTGTTTTAGCCTACATTTATTTGCATTTTGGCAAATTGAAAACATCATAAACAAGTAAGCTATATGCGGTTCCTGTTTGCAACGTATCTATGCATGTGCTAACTTTCAGATTTTACTTGGACTGATTCTGAAAACATCTCAAAAACGAAAGTTGTAGAGATACAGGGATCACATTTTTCCAGTGATTTCTAAATAGATTAGTGGCATTTACTCACAGAGGACATCTTAGATAATATCCCAATAAAATCTACTAAATCTGAAATCACTCACATTTTATTATATACATGTGTTTTGATTTAACTCATTCATGATTTAAAGACGGAGCACAAATTTAAATTACAGAACCTGAGCTGCCTCCATGACTGCAGCCCCATCTGTTATAGGGATCACACGGTACCAGAAAGGTGTTAGTCAGTACCAGTACTACTGAAACTGCAGGATTCGCAACACCATTTTCAATAACGCAGCAAATCTTAAACCAATAATCACATATGTATTTCAACATCAACTCTTTCAGTTTAAAAAAAACTTGGAAAAGAACTTTTCACTATTAAAAAAGACATTGCTGTCACTTTAAACAATATTGTACTAAAAATGTGCTAAGCATTTGTACTGTAGCTGCCCAATAAAAAAAGAATGCTAATAGTAAATAGGCACGGTGCAAAAAGTATGTGAAAAATGTTAACATTAAAAAACAGTGGAATTTGTCTTTAAGTATTTATATAAGTATTTTTAAGAATCTGTGTTCTAATGCTCATTCATCAGGTTTCCTTGTAAGGACTTTGATGTGAGTTTTTGTAATATTTTCTGAATTTCTGGAATATAGTTTACATATAGTTGCCTGTGTGTTAACATAAAATTGAAACAACTGAAACCATCAGCTTGTATTCTGTCAGTTTTTGAGCTGATTAGACCAGTTTAAGATGTTTCCTCTGTTTGTTCAAATGTGACACCGTTTGTATTTTCACTTTTGGTTGTCTGTAACTGTTTCCTGGTCATTGTCTCAAAAACTAAATATCTCCGAGGAACCAAGGAATTTAAATGTACATTTAGAAATGAAATACTACTTCTTTTCAGGCATCAGTATGAACCAAATCAGCATTCTCAATAAATACTATTTATGTCATTCATGTACAATGCTCTCATGTGTTACAGAACAAATTCCATCAATTAAGCATATAACATAGTGCAAAGCTTCTTGCCTTAAACCTTGTATGTCTTGCTAGTGCAAGTATTATATTGATGAGGTTACAGTTAGATTATTTTCTTTTCTGTTGAACAAAAAAAAAAAAAAAAAAAAAAACGGACCAACTTCCAGTGACCACTCAAACCCATATCATCATTCAGGCACTTCTGAAGTAGGTCATCCATAAAGGAGCTATTACAAACCCTCCACCTCCTCCTCCACCCATCTGTGTCTGATTTTATTGTTGATTAAATTGGCCAAATCTGTTGTCCAAACTGCACAAACTAACTTCCCTTTGCATTTAATGTAGGGCTTAAAAATTGATTTCAAATCTAAAATGCCATTTCAAAGCAAAGCAGTTTGCAATTTGTAGTCGCTGCATTTTCGTAGATGCATTACACAGTGCATCTGACCCTGAGTTTACACTGTCATGTCAATGTTTTTATAATTTCATATCATCGTCCTTGTGTGACCATCACGCTTTTGATGGCATGTCATGTGGAAATGCTCATCACGTTTTAAATCTATTACACATTAAGTTTTGAACAAATGATTTTGCACTTCTCTTTGAAATTAAATTTAGTTAAGGTACACTGCTAAAGTCAACAGATACGTATTTTTAAGCTGAACCAACTTTTTACAGTGTCCTCTCGCACTATGAGCCTCAAAATAAGCTGATTTAAAACAGAAAACATGATGTTATCTCAGCTGTTGGACACACTTGTTTACTAATGGAGACCTCTAATGCAATGCCTCCAAGTGAAGGGAGAGAATATCTTCTTTCATGTGCTACTGTGTATTCATGACTAGGCGCGCATACATTTAACATGCATTCACATTGTACTTTTGTTCAAATGAGCATTTATGCACGCTATGCTGTTTATCTGCCGCCTGAGGGCAAACACTCCCCCTTCTTTCAGAGCTGCTGCCGATATTCAAGAATGAAAAGTGTTTGCATCTCAAGGCGTTCATGTTAGGGTGGCACGTCTCTCACTTGTCACTTCAAAGGCAGCGTCGGGGTCAAGGTTTCATCAGACTGTCGTCGGGTGCACATGATCTGAGAGAAATGCTGCGCTAAAAATAGGATGCCGTGTCATGCTCATCAAGAGAGACAAAGCCCAGATGACATCAGTCTGTGCAAAATTTCTGCTATTGAAATGCTTCCATTCCCAAGCAGTTGGGAGACACTTTCAGCTGGCTGGTGGGAGGGGGAGAGTGGTGGTGAGCTATAGGAGATTTGGCCACAAACATGATGTTTTTGCACTTCCTTATCAGTTCAGATGACTGACAGTAATGGTAAGAGTTCATCCCTCATTCCAGCTCCTGCCTACAGAACTGAAGATGTTTTTCCTCATGGGCATGGCAAATAGAATCATTTGATGAATGCCTAATGGCCCTGCAGTTACAACTGTACTATATTACTGCCTCTCCCTGATGAATGAGGTGTTCATACGGCAGTAACTTATTATTATTGCAATATTAGTCCTTTGATCTCCCAGCAGTTTTAACCCTGGAGTTTTTTAGAGGGATGGCTTGGCAAAATAGCTTTGTAGATGGAATCGGGCCTGGTCTTGCCCCGGCTTTGGGAGGAGGAGGCCTGGAGGTGTGCAGAAGCACCAGCGTGCAGGAAAACCTGGCTACAGAGGCATGACACCTTAAGTCTTAAGGATGTTTAGTTCGTATTTTCTGAATGAATCAAAGAAATTCTATATTTTGTGACTGATCTGTGGTATTTTTGTTCACTTCCTCTGCATGGAGATTGATGATTCTTGTGTCTGCTGTGGAAAGTTTTACTTAAAAGGGGGAAAGCCCAGTTTGATCTTCAAAGACACTGAATATAAAGGTGCTGCCCTTGAATCCCTGCTCAGGAGCCACAATAAACCACAAGATGTCATTCTTTCCAGGACATTCCTCTATTAATGACAAAGGCGAATGGGAAGTCTCATGGTGAAAAATGAAGAGGGAGAGGAGAAGGGAACGGGCAAGTCGGAGATGTGGAGAGGTGAATGGGTTGATTCAGAGAAGTGGCAGACAGGGTCACAGGGCGACCCACCCCGGTCCTGTCTGTCTGACTGCTTCAAGGTCAGGTCTACCAGGTCTGTTGACAAGAAAATTTGTTGCTTTGATTTGCCTCTTTTGAATCCCTTTTTGTTGTCACCAGCCCCTCTGTGCTGCTCACATTCTCTTCTGTTTACCTTCCTAATTCTCTTTCCACCCTCCCATCCTCCATTACTCCGTCTGGCACATCCCAGTTCTCATTGTGCAGCCTGAGCCGCTGGCCCTCTTTAAGATCTGCATTAGAATGTTGTTTTTATATAGCAGCAAGCGGAGGCATGTGGAGCCTCTTTTGAACTGCTCGGCAAACAGATGGAGGTTTTCACGCTGCCTTTATAAGATTAAGTGAAACATTCCCATAAAAAAGACATTTCCCAGTGTCCCTTCACCCCTCTCACTCTCTCTCTGTCTCTCTTTTTCTTTCTGTCTTCATCTCTGCTTCTGTTACTTTCTCTTTTTTTTATGTCTGACTCGCCTCAGGCTTGGGCAAGGGCACACTGCTGTTGAAAGTGAAGTGGAAAGTAGACAGGTTTGTGTTACCAATAACTGCTTCCCCAGGCAAGCAAGCGAGCACCTAGCATCTCCCAGAGTTTAGAGGAAAACCAGCAAACAGGCCTTGTGAGTGCGACCCTGTAGGCGGGGTAGCAGGTCTAGTTTCTGCTCTACAGAGGGAACCTGTTTAACTCTGACTCAGGTAGCCTCATGCCAAATGCCCCCTCTGTTTTTTAACAGGGGCTTGACGAAACAGATTCACAGGGCAGACAGTGAGGCTATACAGTATGAATTCACCAAGATACAATGAGACTATTTAGACTCTGGTTTGCATGGGGTAGATGCCTGACAGCTCCCAAGCATGGTTAACTTAAAATTTGGGATTTTTAAAATTTTGAGCCACATGATGTTGTGTGGGCTGCACAGTGGCGTAGTGGTTAGCACTTTCGCCTTGCAGCAAGAAGATCCCTGGTTCGCGTCCCGGCTTTCCCGGGATCTTTCTGCATGGAGTTTGCATGTTCTCCCTGTGCATGCGTGGGTTTTCTCCGGGTACTCCGGCTTCCTCCCACAGTCCAAAAATATGCTGAGGTTAATTGATTACTCTAAATTGCCCGTAGGTGTGGATGTGTGAGTGCTTGTTTGTCTATATATGTAGCCCTGCGACAGACTGGCGACCTGTCTAGGGTGTCCCCTGCCTTCGCCCGAGTCAGCTGGGTTAGGCTCCAGCACCCCCCGCGACCCTAGTGAGGATTAAGCGGTGTATAGATAATGGATGGATGGATGGATGATGTTGTGTTTGAGACCAAATCAGAACTCTGGCTACACAGGTATATATGTGAGCTGTACTGACTTACCTTTGATCCTCTGTTTGTCCTATGAGTAAACTTAATACATACTGTGACCTACACAGTATGTAACATTTTTTCTGGCCTCTTAGTATCTGCTCTGTTTTTTTGTTTTTTTTTTGGCGGGGGGGGCGTCGGTCCTTTGCTTTAGCTGTAGCACTGTGACTCTCTGGATGCTGGTCTTCCACTGTGATCCAGACTGAATTATCTCAACAATATATTTGAGATATTTGCCAGGAAATTTTGTGCAGGTATCCGTGGTCCTCTCTTAGACTGAATCCTACTGACCTTTTGTGATCCACTGTTTTTTCTGCAGCACCACCACGAGGTTGACATTTGTGGAGTTCAATGAAATTTTTTAACAAATGTCAGATGGATTGCTATGAAAACTGCATTTATGTCATCCACAGGATGAATTGTAACATAATTATGATGTCTGATTTATTTTTTGTCTAATGCCATCATCAAGTCAACTTTTAAAATTGGTTCAGCTTCAGCATCAGGGCTTATTGAGAGATGCTAATGTGCTAAGCTAAAATGCTGAACATTTTAACACTGCTCCATCACCATTTTTATCATTGTCACCATGAGCATGTTAGCTCATGTTAGCATTTATCCCAGTACTTAAGTGCAGCCACACAGTGTTGCTCCAGACTATGAATCTTGTTATTACTGGTGAAGTAGCTTCAGCCCCAAGGCCTACTTTCTGTTTCCAGAGCTGAAGAATGAACATCCACCCAATCGTTTGTTATCTACACCTACCTCATTCAGTGTAGAGCTTGCTCACCCTTCCTGTGTCAATAGTTAAATCTCAGCCATTTTGAGGCAGGAAGGGATTATTTACATGGAGAGAAAAAACTTGTAAATATGTTGCTAGTTCATTTTCTTAAATGCTGCACTGAAGTTCAGTTCTGAGTATTTCTAGCTGATACTACTTTATTCTTAAAGTCTATTATATTATTTGGCAGATGTGTTTTACCTTGTGACTTTATGAAAAAATATACATTGGTGTTCATTTAACTTTTCAGCAGTATAACAGCTCAATCACACATGTTAATGCATCAGTAATAATACTAATGCAGTATTAAAATCCATACCAATATATATGACAATGTACATTAGGGAGGGACTCATAATGAGCCTTTTATTTTTTCTACTATTATGTATCAATAGCTGATGATAGGTTTTTCTAAACTGGCATATTGAATGTAGGACTTCTACATTGTGGTATTACTTCTTGTATACAAAGGACGGCTGTGAATGTTTCTTCCACCACCAGCAGTACATGATTCGCATGTGGTTCCATTGTTACTGCCATTATTTGAATGAAGCAAACAAAAACGAATCTGCATTATTACCAGGGGATATAGAAGACTTTGCGGTGTGACAAGGTGGTTGTAAAATATCTAACTTTAAACAAATGTCCCATTGACTTAACTGAAATGAGATTTACACCATTTTACTATAGCAGACTATAGTGTATGATATTCCTGCAATTTCAAAGTAAACAATTTTTTAAAACTTAATTTGTATCTAGGTTAATCTCATTTACAGACACAGTGTATGTTCATTTGTCACTTTGCTGCTTATGTGTGTGTGTGTGTGTGTTTGCTCTGCAGAAAGACACGGCTTACTGCATGGCCTGTTCCAAGAATGAATTCCTGGAGGCTTACAAGAGCTGTTGAATGAGATGGAGGGCTCAGAGCTGGAATGATGGGAAGGAGGGAGAGGAGTGAGAGGAGGGAGAGGAGGGAGGCTGCTCAGCACTGTAGGAGGGGTGTCAGCCTCTCACTTACAGCCCTGATTAAATAACAGGATGCTTTTTGAAAACAAGAACATTATCTGCCTCTTAAAAGACCGGGAAGGGTCCTCTAATTGGCTTCCCCTGAGTCTCTGTGTTGCCACCCATCGGTACGAGCCAACCACAAAAAAATTAGTAAATTTTCAACCTCGCCTAGTTAATGCTCTCATCAGCACCATAGGAATGTATCAACATACCGATACCAAGCCTGCAAAAACGGGTGTCTTTTTCCATTCAAAGAAGGATTACTCAGAGATGAATCTCTTGGAGTGCAGTGCAAACAATAAAGAGATAATGTCTGTCTCCTCTATGTGATTGTGGCAACTTTCACGGCTGAGTTGTTTTTTTTTTTAAAAAAGGCCCTCTAGATGTTCAGAGAAGTGAGAAGTAAACGTTGGAGGTGGGGTTTGGTATGTTTGTGTTCCCTGGTAGATCAGAAGAGTTTGTACATCCAGGGATCTAACTCTTCCATCCCTCTCCCTGCCATCTAACCAGGCGGTTGACTTAATTATACTTATTACAGTCAAGTGTTGCTGTATATCATAATAGTTACATCTGCAGTTAATTTTAGAACCATTTCAAATGCGCTGCACAGTGGCGTAGTGGTTAGCACTTTCGCCTTGCAGCGAGAAGATCCCTGGTTCGCGTCCCGGCTTTCCCGGGATCTTTCTGCATGGAGTTTGCATGTTCTCCCTGTGCATGCGTGGGTTTTCTCCGGGTACTCCGGCTTCCTCCCACAGTCCAAAAATATGCTGAGGTTAATTGATTATTCTAAATTGCCCGTAGGTGTGAATGTGAGAGTGATTGTTTGTCTATATATGTAGCCCTGCGACAGACTGGCGACCTGTCTAGGGTGTCCCCTGCCTTCGCCCGAGTCAGCTGGGATAGGCTCCAGCACCCCCCCGCGACCCTAGTGAGGATTAAGCGGTGTATAGATAATGGATGGATGGATTTCAAATGCTTACACATCTTCAGT
Organism: Amphiprion ocellaris; assembly: GCF_022539595.1. Classification (NCBI taxonomy): domain Eukaryota; kingdom Metazoa; phylum Chordata; class Actinopteri; family Pomacentridae; genus Amphiprion; species Amphiprion ocellaris. The sequence goes on from NC_072779.1 coordinate 27,122,057, forward strand.
TAATTATAGTGATTGTTTAGAGGAGCAGTAGTCATAGTGTTTGTAAAGCATCAGGGGTCTGAAAATGTCAAATATAGTAGTACACCTCAGCACTAAAGATGTGGCTGATGTTTTTAAATAAAAAATTCAGTGGCTGGTTTCTGGTTATGTCAAATAAAGATGTAGTTGTACAGTTATGAGTGTCAGTACTGCTTTGTAAATATGAATTTTCTGGTTTTCCCAATCTGCTCTGATAGTAAAACATGATTAATTGATTAATTTAAAAAACAGCAAAGTAGTAATTAATGTTCCAATTAATTTTTGATTTGCCTTATTATAATCATAAACCTTCTAATTTATATGCCTTATTATCAACAGTCTGTGTAGAAAAATGTGTAGAAAACTTTCACCTTTGCTGCCCCCCTGTGGTAGTTTGATAAAAGACATTGCGTAGACATCTGTACTTTACATGTGCCATTGCTTCTTTCCGGATTTCACTCTTCTTCCTGATGTGTATGTCTATATACATATGTAATTACCTGTTTTAGGCCTTTTTTTTTGGCTGCAAAAGTATTTTTTCTTTGCAATGCCAAAATGATTTTTGGCCAGCTTTAAAATGATTGAGCAGATCTAAGAAATTTTTCAGCAGACAATTTCTTTATCAAATGGTCAGAAATAACAGGAGAAGGCATAGATTTCTGTCAAATGAATTACATAGTCATCTCCCACAGGCCCATACTGGATTTTTTTTTTTTTTTTTTATAAACTAAGGATACTAGTTCTGGTCAGGTGAAACTGCTGGGGTTTAGCAGGGTTGAAAAGAAATTTCAGTAAATGGTAATTGTAATCCAGCATCTGTTCTTTCAATTTGATACAAGAATGAGGAGAAAATTTCTGTCAAGCAAAATGTTTGCGTTGGTCAGACATCTTTGTTGAAATGTTTTTTTCTTTCGCTTTTTGTCAGATTCACGCTACCTGATCCTCTCCTTTATGGAGCAGTTCAGCTTATAGTGGCTGCTTTTCTTCTTCTTGACACATTTACTCACTGTTAACTCTTTGTTAACACTCAGTGTACGGCCACTGGGATCCTTTGATTTACAGATTGATGTGTAAGGTCATATGGTGGAGTGCTGCAGTGAAGTCAGTCCTCCATCATCTCCATCATCGCTGCTGTCACCAGTGGTCACATCAGTTTCATCTGCCCCCCTCAGGCTGCTGGCCATCATTGCTCGGCCCTTTGATGTTTCGAGGATGTGTTTAGTGAGCGATAGTGTATCAGATGACATTGGTCTTTCTCTGTCACCTTGTGCTTTGCATTTCAAATGTGAGTCACAGAGCAGGGCCTGCTAACGAGAGGGGAGAGACAAGGGGGAGAGAGAGAGAGACAGGGACGGGCTCAACTTCAAAACTTCAATACTGTGAGTTCTCTAAGTGACCTTTCTTCGTTACCTTCCTCCAGACAGGCAGATCAGGTTTTTAACTTTTTCCAATGCGTCTCTCTCCTCCGCACGAGAAAGGTGGCCAAGCCCAGCTTCTGGATTTAGGGATTCTCTCTCTCTCTGTCTCTTTCTCTCTGTCTCTCTCGCTTTCTCTCTCTCTGTGCGTGCGTGTGTGTGTATGTGTGTGTCGGGATGAATGGAAGGTAGCAGAAGGAGGAGGAGTGTGTGATTCAGGCCCACCCCCTCAGGCTTAATACTTTTTCTGAGTGTAGAATCTACTCACCTGCCCTGACATGCCTGCCCAGATCCCCTCTCCGTCCTTTCTCTTCATACAGCACATGCCCCACTCCCACCCCCTAGCAGCCCCACATCAAAGTACCTCTGTGAGTAATGGATATCCAGCAGCACCACACCCTTCCCTCCTCTAACCAACTCAACTGCTGCTCAGCCAGTAGCGAACACCCGGCAAGCACACAGCAATTATTCGCATACAATTAGACTTTAATATAGTTATGGTTATTTTTGATGTAATTTACTGAAAATCAGAAAAAGCAATAGGATTATAGCCAGTGCGAAGATTTTGAACACACCAATCTCTTATCCAGTTCGGTTGAGGGTGGTTTTAGTGAGTGAATAGTAGAAGTATTTACAAGAATTCTACAATACAGAGTGTGGGGTTGATGGTGGATTTTGGATAGTTCAACTTGAAACAAATCAAGAATGTATTTTTTGTTGGAATCTTTATTTACAAATGTCAGTTGTGAAAGTAATCCTTTGTCAGTGATCATAACTGAGTCCCACTGTTAAAACGTGATGACCAAGTCCCTTCAAGGTGCTGAAATCACGACAGACAAAAACAGTGATGCATCTGCTCCACAAATGCATTTAAGTAAAAATCAACATTGGAAAAAGTCAGCAGGATTTTCCTCAGGTTTAAATGTTGAAAACACAGACACTGACATCATCCACATTCCTATAACCATGTTCTCCAGTTGTCATTTCAACTTGTACTATGAAAACTGAGATGATCATTAATACATACACACAAACTAAAATTACTTTTTATTGTCATACATGAAATTACTTTTTATGACTTTATATTCATTAGTAAGCCTTCATTGTGTTTATTATATTTATGTGCTTATGGATTAGTTATTAAATGATAGCATGCTGTGCTGGTTGAGTCACCTACATCTTGGATCAGGTCTAATTATCCTCAGGCCCCCTCAGATCACTACACTGTGACTTTGTTTAGACCATATAGTGTATTTCATCAAATGTCAAGTTTGTTTTTTTTTTTTTTTGTGATTATTTTCGGGGTTTTTTCTATTGAAAATTCAGTAGTTGTAAAAATTTTGTCAAGATATTGCTGTTCCCCTCATGATTAATTGCAAGAACTTCATCAAGACCTTAACATCTAGCATCACTATTGGATTAAGTTTTAATCTGTCCAACACTTTGGTGTCAGCTGCACTTTAAAGAATGTTTGCTTTGTCTCAACTCAGGTGACATACACAGGGAATATTGGCAGCATAACATCATATTGTCATTGTGTGTCTATGCTGTTGTCATTAGCATTTAACTGCATCTGTGCACAGTGTCACAGAATTGCTAGCATGACTGTAAACACTTAGTCTTCTTTAATAGTTGGTTTTCGAGCTGCTATCTTTTTACATTTTGGCAATTTCAGCAGCTGTGCACAGCAGTGGGGCTTTCATATTTACTACATAATCATCTGATTACAATTCTTTGAGCTGACCGTACTTATTTTGCATATATTTTGTATATAAACAGCTGGATGAAACTAACAGAAATATAATTTTTGCATCTAGGTTAACGTAATTTACAGAATGTAAATGTTCATTCGTCACTTTTTCATTTTAAAGGAACCAACTGTATGCTGAAGTTCAAATTTTTTGATAAACCGTATTTTGATGAGCATCTATTGACATTGATTGTTTTGGATTTAATTGCAAAGCTTAACATTTGTCATTTTGTCCAATTTGCAACAAAAAGGTGGCGCTCAAAGGTGCTAATGTGAGTAATCAACCTACAAAATGAAATTCACAATTAAATCATTAATTGCAATTATTTGTGTGACAATTAAGTACCAACTAAAACATCAAGATCTTGACAGCCATACGAAGCAGCTCAACCAACAGTCTGTCAGTGACAGATGGTCTGATGTCACTGCTCACATCACTTAAAAGGTAAACGGGCCAATCAGAATGACTCGATATCACTGATTACACCTTTGGTGATTGTTGCTATTAGACAAAAAGAGGTGCACAAATCCCATAGCCCTGAAGGTTCGTCTAGTACTTTACATTAGATTGAAGTAAACACAGTGTCCAGACTGCACCTGTTTTCTGTGCCACTTGGCCCTTTCTATCATCACCAGCCCCTGTCTGCTCCTCATTTAGCCGTGTGGTGTGTCCCAGTGCCTCAGTAATGGTTCCAGTGTGCCGTGCCAGTCAGGAGAAATGACAGAGCAGAGAGTCAGCCTCAGACCTGTAGGCCCAGAGCTCTGCACTCTGTCATTAGACACTTTAATGCAGCAGCACCACAGCCTGCTCGCCTCATTCCTCTCCCTCCCTCCCTCTCTTTCTCTTTTTTCTTTACCTCTTTCACTCTCACTCCTTATTCCCACACATATTATTCCACAGTGTAATTTGCTCTTGCACTGAATGATGTGGATAGTCTTGCTGGGAAAATAGACGTACCGGGTTTCCACAAGTACCATAAAGTTAGACTGAGTTAAACAGAGTCTGTTTTTATCAGCGACAAACAAAGTGCAGCATCAGTAGGTTTCTGGTCAACATGAGAATAAATAGGGATTTTGCGCTGCCGACTTATAAAAAATTAAAGAGTCAAAGGTTACAAAGCTACTGGATGACACTCCGAATATAGTTCTGTAATCATAGATGTTCAAATAATACAGCAGATGCTTCTCCATGGCAGGACTCAGTGTGTCTATGTGTGTGTCTGTGTGTCTTTTTCTTCTGTTACGTGGATCCTGACTGCTGTTGAAGGGAGTTTGCATGCTGGACAGAGCTGGCCTGGATGTGCCACCACATGAAACCCAGAGAAACAACACAAGAGACAAACACAGAGAGATTAACAGGCAAAGAGTCGTGTCAGGAGAAAACCTTGGCCCCTCTCTTATGTGAAATAAAGACATTAGAGCAGCATGTTTTGTTTCTGCTCCGTTGAGAACACACTATGATGCCAGGCCTGGCTCACAGACCACACTTCACCCGGGATGTAAACAATACAGCGCTTCCTGGTCCCAAGCAGGCCACCCACTGCAGGAGAGGGCAGGTCACTGGCTCTAGCTGATGTTTACACAAGATGAGCTGTGGTTAATACTGCAGTTAGCTATGTGCTAGTGTGCTAGTAAGGTAGAACATACAGAGATGTTGGATTGCTTTGTACCTGTGAATCATTTTCTCCTGTCATGTAATCTCTTCTGCAACTTGAAGCCTTTATAACCTTTTTTATGTATGGTTGAAGTATCTTTCAAAGACATTTTTGTGTGTAGACACATGAAATAATGTTGGTGGAGCACATGTGGTGTTTTTATCCAGTTGGTCCCAAATTAGTTTTATTACAAGATCCTTCCTCAGTAGACAGAGTTTAGTTTAGTTTTAATTCAGCAGGGTTTGGTAAACGGGATTACAAACTATGGTTAAATGAGGGCTTTAGGCATAAGGGATGCCCATATGGAAACTTAAAGAGAATGAATACTCTAGGTATTTTTTAACTAACAAGTACTTATACTACTATTGTATGGCACAATATTTAATTCAGATTTACTTAAAAGCTAAACCTTTTGATATATAAATTGTCTCATATTCAGAGTGGTCCTCAATAAGACCTACTGAACTACAAACCTACATTTGGAAAGAATTTGAAGAGCATTTAGATCGTAAAAAAAAATGATGCAGTAAATAGGGAAAACGTTAAAATAAAAAATAAATTAAAGCTGTAAAAGCTGCATCCTGGATGATCCATCGATCACATATATCCACTTTGTCTTGTGTCGTGGAGGTGGAGTCTATCCCAGCTGACACTGGGCAAGTGGCAGCATACATCCTAGACAGGATACCAGTTTATCACAGGCCAAACACAAGAAGACAAAAAAACGTGCGTCACCAATTAACCTACCGTACATATCTTCGGACTGTATGAGGAGAAAACAGTTACTCCTGTGTTTTCCCTGTTATGAAGATGTCTACTGTGAAAACAGGGCTGCAGACGACCTCAAAAATAACACATAGCTGAATATGTCAGAAATCCCCTGGTCGGACTGTAAGTTATGGGTTGTCTGCTTCAAACCTGTGTGACCTCACGGTGCCTCTTTCTGACTCTTTGCCCTCAGGTGTGTTTGTGTTTATGACTTTTGCAGAAACCTCCACACTAACTGCTTTCACTTCTTTCCCTCCGTTTCACAAAACACAGCAAAACTTGACCTATGTTTGCCCACAGACTCCATCAAAAACCCCAATAGTGTTAAAAGTACTCTATAAACCACAGTAATTTCCGATGCTGTAGTTGTTTCGGCTTACATGTCAAATAATGTGTAATCATGTGTCAAATTGCACCTCATGAGGATGGGTGTTTACCTAACCACAGCCATGTCTGGTTCAGTTCCGACCATAACAAACCTGGAGATGATGAAACGCTCATGCTGCTAGCCCTTTCAACTGTCTTGTTAGCATCAGACCTGCAGTTTTATTGCACTATTAAAGGTTAAATATATCTCCTATTAATCATGTAATGAGATCTCTCAGGCCGCTTCCGGGCCTGTGGCTCAGCAGAGGCACATGGTTTGGCGAGTACACTGTGGTGGCACTGCTAATACTGAGATATAATAAGACCATAGCAGTAGTCATTTGAGAAGTATATTATGATATATTCCTGAACTGGCCATCATTAGTCTGAACTGCACAGGACTGTCTGTGTCTGTTGGACCACAAGAGCGGTTGTCTCTGCATTTATCACCACGATTAGAGGATGTTTGAGCTCAGTGCTGCATAGGGAACTTTTGAACCCCAGGTAAAGCAAATTCCCACATGTCTAGCATCAAGCATTTCTTTTTTCCTAAAATGTGACTGCACCCCATTTAGGCCTGTGCATCTACTACAATTACTGTTCTGATGAAACAAAGGAAAGGCTGTTGCACCAGAGTTGCAAGCCAAGTGATCTCTTCCTGATGAATCAGTACTGTGGCCTTTCAATACCACCAGCAATTCTTTGGGACTCCATAATTGTGCGCATTGCTCTGAGGAAATAAGTGTAAGTGGGGTAAACTTCTGATATTTGGTGTAGGAAGAGACTTCAGTTCCTTCCTTGTCATGCTTTGACTTTCTTTTTTGAAAGTGTTAGGAGTGATCTGGGTTCAGTGCCACCTTTCCTCAAAAGAGGCTTCTCATTAACTTGATTAATGGATTAACTGAGTGATGCTTTTCCCTTTATTTCTCTACTGAATGTCTTGTGTGAGAGCATGTGCTCCTTCCATCCTGCAACCTTGGCTGCTGCAGGCGAGGAATCACTGCTTAGTGTTGTGTTTGACCCGGGCCATTAGATGTTTAAACTTGTGTCTCCTCATTAAGCGTTGGCAGATGCCAGACACTTGAGAGGATGTGATGAGACACTGATGAAACGGCTGGTATTTGTTTTCTCACTGTCTTCTCGTGATGCTGCCAAAAGTATTTCTGGGCTTTTTGTAGAGCATGTTGATGACAACAACATCAGTAACATTGAAATGCCTGATACACAACATGACATCAGGTCAACCCAGCTCCTGCCACTGAGGAGCTGGTGCACAGCGCACGCACGCACACACGCGCACACGCAGGGACACATGCACTCTTAATGTGTATTAAAGATTTTAGCAACTCTTCCTCCCATCAGGTTCTCTACAGGTCAGCAAGAAAGATATCAGTGAGTGTCAGTCACACCTTGACATTGAAGCCATTAGCCAACACACACTCATATGCTCATGTTAACATTGCACAATCTTCTCTTTCTTTAAAAATAAAGAAGCTGATGCATTGTAGTCTTAACATAGACTGAATGACTGGCTGCTTCCTACTTTTCATATCTGAGATGCTCTGTTGATACAGCATTTATATCTTTTAAAATATACAATTTACAGCTTTCATCTCTAAACATTCCTCCTAGTGATTGGAGTGCATCATTGTTTGGATGATAAAATGACACTAAGGATACTAGTTCTGGTCAGGTGAAACTGCTGTGGTCTAGCAGCATTGAAAAGAAGTTCTAGTAAATGCTAAAAATAAGACATGTATTCACTTTCTTGCAGCTTGTCAGATGACAAAATCAATTGTAATCCAGCATCTGTTCTTTGAATTTTAAACTAGAATGAGGAGATATGTAGTATCTAACCCAAGATATAGAACATCCATTATTTTCCAGCTGAAAATACACCCAGCATCAAACAGTTACACCTGGGACTTTGGCTACGAAACAATTACTTGGTCTGAGACAACCAGTAGCTTATGGTGGCTTATGTTACGTAGGTGTCAGCAAAATTTTGATAGATAATGCTTTGTCACTGATGATGTTCATCTAGTCCAGCAACAACTGAACACCCGCCCCATGACTCTTTCCTACATATGCAATATATTTCATGTGGTTTCAACATTTAGCATTACTACACACGTGGACAAAATTGTTGGTACCCCTCGGTTAATGAAAGAAAAACCCACAATGGTCACAGAAATAATTTGAATTTGACAAAAGTAATAATAAATAAAAATTCTATGAAAATTAACCAATGAAAATCAGACATTGCTTTTAAACCGTGGTTCAACAGAATTATTGTAAAAAATAAACTCATAAAACAGGCCTGGACAAAAATGATGGTACCCCTAGAAAAGACTGAAAATAATGTGACCATAGGGACATGTTCAATCAAGGTGTGTCCTCTAATTAGCATCACAGGTGTCTACAAACTTGTAATCAGTCAGTCGGCCTATTTATAGGGTTACAGTAGTCACTGTGCTGTTTGGTGACATGCTGTGTACCACACTAAATATGGACCAGAGTAAGCGAAGGAGAGAGTTGTCTCAGGAGATCAGAAATAAAATTATAGACAAGCATGTTAAAGGTAAAGGCTATAAGACCATCTCCAAGCAGCTTGATGTTCCTGTGACTACAGTTGCACATATTATTCAGAAATTTAAGATCCATGGGATTGTAGCCAACCTCCCTAGACGTGGCCGCAGGAGGAAAATTGATGACAAATGGAAGAGACGGATAATACGAATGATAACAAAAGAGCCCAGAACAACCTCTAAAGACATTAAAGGTGAACTCCAAGGTCAAGGTTCATCAGTGTCAGATCACACCATCCGTCGTTGTTTGAGCCAAAGTAGACTTCATGGGAGACGACCAAGGAGGACACCATTGTTGAAAACAAATCATAAAAAAGCCAGACTGGAATTTGCCAAACTGCATGTTGACAAGCCACAAAGCTTCTGGGAGAATGTCCTATGGATAGACGAGACAAAATTGGAACTTTTTGGCAAAGCACATCAGCTCTATGTTCACAGAAAAATGAAGCATATCAAGAAAAGAACACTGTTCCTACTATGAAACATGGAGGAGGCTCTGTTATGTTCTGGGGCTGCTTTGCTGCATCTGGCACAGGGTGTCTTGAATCTGTGCAGGGTACAATGAAATGTCATGATTATCAAGGTATTCTACAGAGAAATGTGCTGCCCAGTGTCAGAAAGCTTGGTCTCAGTCGCAGGTCATGGGTCTTGCAACAGGATAATGACCCAAAACACACAGCTAAAAACACCCAAGAATGGCTAAGAGGAAAACATTGGACTATTCTGAAGTGGCCTTCTATGAGCCCTGATCTAAATCCTATTGAACATCTTTGGAAGGAGCTGAAACATGCCATCTGGAGAAGGAACCCTTCAAACCTGAGACAGCTGGAGCAGTATGGTCATGAGGAGTGGACCAAAATACCTGCTGAGAGGTGCAGAAGTCTTATTGACAGTTACAGAAATCGTTTGATTGCAGTGATTGCCTCAAAAGGTTGTGCAACAAAATATTAAGTTAAGGATACCATCATTTTCGTCCAGGCCAGTTTCATGAGTGTATTTTTTTAAATAATTCTGTTAAACCACAGTTCAAAAGCAATGTCTGATATTCATTGGTTAATTTTCATAGAATTTTTATTTATTATTACTTTCGTCAGATTCAAATTATTTCTGTGACCATTGTGGGTTTTTCTTTCATTAACCAAGGGGTACCAACAATTTTGGCCACGTGTATGTTACTGTCACTTGTGTTTAAAAGTGCAATATGCAAGATTTTGAACATACAAATAGTATTAACATAGCATCAACTATCTGCCATGTAAAGATATATGGTAATAATAATGTTCTCCTCAAAGAATAATTCTGTCTGTGTGCACTGTAGTCTGAGCCTCTTTGTTTTGTCTTTTGAAAGCCAGCTAGGTAATGTGATCATGTTAACGCATGTTAGTGCATGTGAGTCCCTCTCTTTGAAATTGTTGACCATCCCATCTTACAAATAGTCCAACAGTGGCCTCCAGCGCTACAATAAAATAGCAAAATGGTAGTTCAGCTAGTGCCCTGAATTCTTCCAAAAAATTTATTCAAAGTATTAGATCTATTTTCTTCTTTTTAGCTCAATGTGTGAGTCTCTGCTGCTGTTTTGAGGCTCTCATCTCCTTCTCTGCTCGTGTCTGTTATGCTCCAGTGATTGTGTGTCTGTTTCTATATGTGGGTCAGGAAGGAGAGACAGGTGAAGTAAAGATAATGTTACTCAAGTTGACAGCAACTTGCTACTGGTCGGTCTGATCTCAAGGTACTTTCCATAGTAAGGCATAGAACTAGACTAGACTAGAACTAGAACCAGACTGGGTGGGTGGCTGTCTGCCTCGACCAATCAGACCGAGAGGAGAATTATTGTTTGGAAAAGGAGTTGTTTATACTGATGAAGCCACAGAACACAGTCACCCAGCTTTCTTGAGTTGCTCTCAGCTCTTTTGAGCTTTTTAGTGTGTTTCAGTTGTTAGTTTTTTTCATTTGTGTACTCTCACTACTTCCATCGCATTGCTTTAGGTAACAGCAGGTACCGTAGCTTCACACAGCAGAGAGGCACATGTAAAAGCGAGCTGACAATCTATGTTTTAATGAAATGTACTGAAATGTTTTATTGATGCACACATCTTTTTCCTAAACATTAAAGCTTTTGGTGGCAGAGAGGTCAAATAGTGAGGTATGGTGTACAAGTGCAGGACGCCACAATCATCGAATTTGGTGTTTCTCTTAACTGCTCCCTCATATCCACAAATTTCTTTATATTTATGGATGTTCCTTATTTATAGATATTCATTTTTCCTCCATGCTGTTCATATGTTGAAATACAACACAGTGCATTAAGATGAAGGGATTTAGGGATACTGTTTGACGCTATAACTTTAATGAGGCAGTGTGCAAATAAATAGCGGGGGAGAGGTGCAGCACATATTAAGGGCCTAGTTTGCATATAAAATGTGCCTTATTTGCATGTCAGGGTGATACTGCACTTATTTTCTTTCATTCAGGATTTCCCCCTTTTGTTTTCACTTAATCAAACAATCCTTTCATTCATTCATATTCTCTCAACAAATTGGACGAACGTTTGATCACACTGAAGATTGTGCCGAAGCCTTATCACTAACACACTCTGTCTGGTGTCCAGAGTCAGATACAGTGCAGTGGCAGGAGGAGATGTACTTTGGTCTGCATTGTGAGGACTGAGGCTCATGGCATGACTGCCACCTAGTGATGGTTTGAGGCACTGACACATACATTCATGAAGAGTCCGCTGTATAACTGACCTCTGCAGGGGTGACGTTGAGTGCATAGACTGTATGGTTGAGTGTTGCTTGGGTGACGAGCTAGCCTACTGAAGATGCACTTTTTGACTCTTATTCTTATCAGATCCATTCAACAATTCTTCCCAAATATTACACGTGTGATTTGGACGTATTGCTGTCTGTTTGTTTTGGGTTTTAACTGTCATCCGTCCTGTGCTGTTTCCTTCAGGCTCGCATGGCGCTGGATAAAGGAGCTCAGGCTGTTATCTTTGATGTCAGCGATGACGTCAATGCTGCTGCTGAGGTGAGTGTGCAGGCACAGCTGCAGAAACAGCTACAACTTTATTCTTTTATAAAACACAAGAAAAACAAAAAAAGCATGAGGAAATGTCATACTCATAGTGCTGCTGTATCTTCTTCCTCCTGCACACACACAGCTGCGGGAAATAGACTCCCTTCCCCGTCCAGTTGTTCTGGTGGAGGCTGAAGATGCTGAGGAGCTGATGGGTTTGGTCAACAAGAACGAGGAGGCCAAAGTTGTCATTGAGATCAAGATGGAGCCTAAATTGGTAAGCAATGAAATACGGAAACATCTCAGATTTTTCTTTCACTGGCTGAAAGAGGAGGAATTCCTGTGGGAAGTAGCAGAACAGAAAGGAAGAAAAATGTACGTCATCTTAGCCGAGAGGCAATTTGTAAATGTTTTTGTGTAAAACACATTCGTATTGATGTGGACTGAATTTTTGCCCGCCTGTGAAATATTATTGATGATTGGGCAAATTAATTTAAAGGCCATGCTAATTTTTTAAGTTCTGAAAGAAAGTCTTGTATTTATGCGAGAAGTGTCTAAAGAGTATAAATTCTGCTCTTTTTCCTTTTTTAGCCACATTATGATGTTGGTATCCTGCTCACTATCGTACTGGCTATTATCACCATCGTCCTAATCTTTGCTTTCCGCTACAAATGCAAGTCCAACAGAACCTGGGTGAGTGAAAGTAACACTGTTTGTAGGCAATAAATAGCCCCACAGAGATCTTTCAAATGTTTTCCTAACTTTCCCCTGTTGTGCTCACAGGACTCTGTCCATCAGCAGACTATGCGGGCCATCAGTAGATTGGAGACCAAAACCTACAGTTCTCAGGGCTGCTCAGGCTCACAGCGCCACCGTGGGGCCTGGGGTTCAGCCAGCAGCTCCAACTCCAGTCCCGTCTGTGCCATCTGCCTGGAGGAATTTCAGGATGGGCAGGTAAGAGGAGAGAGTGCAACAAATATAATGTGTATGATTCAACTATTTGTTGTTAGTTATTTATCGTCAGCTCTGCCTCTGGCTCATTTTCATCCCAGCATCTGAGGATAATCTCCTGTGCTCATGAGTTCCATAAAGACTGTGTCGACCCCTGGCTGCTGCAGCACCGTACCTGTCCCCTCTGCATGCACAACATCATGGGTGAGGACAAGTAGATTTCTGGTTCTGGTAGAGATGGCACAGATGCAGAAAGATTAAAGGAATCTTTCTATTTTACTGGCTACATCAAAATACTAAGGTTGTTTTTAAAATTTAATCTTGAGAAGGAAAGTTTTGCCAAAGGAAACTTTGCAATGTTTTTTTTATTTCTTTTCTTTTGGAAACAGGTCTGTGCAGCTCTTTGGAATTTGAAATTTGGAATTTAAATACATTTACAATTTTAGTGACGACAGCCACTGTAAGGCATGTTTTAGACATATCTCACAGTTGATAACTGCTCTACAAAATGAAAATACCACTGTATTCTGACACTGTTGTGCTTCACAGGGACCGAGCGACAGGCCCAGAGGAGCAGACTCCATCAGAGTCCAGAGCAAAGCCAAGGCTTCCTGCACCCTCAGCCTTACAGTGGCCCTCACAACCACCCTTTTCCCCAGCATGCTATCCCCTTCTCTATGAGGCCCCACTATCCTCGTGGGCCCTCTGGACCTTTTCCCAATCTGGGCCACTACAATGGCTCTTCTCCCATGGACACTCAGACTTTACGTTTCCTCACCAGCAGGCCGCTGGGCTCAGGCTGTGGGTACCACCTTCCTGCAGAGGGTCCGGGGAGGCCCCACAGGATTGGAGGTAACTGCAGGACTTCCACGCACCACTACACCCCCCGTCGGTCATGCCACAACTATCGCTCATCCTGTCCAGCCCAGCGCAGCGCATCCAGCTCGAGACTGCATCACTCTGTCTCTGTCACACCACAAACCCGTGGAGCGCTGACCCATAGCCGGCAAGACGATGGTAGCTGCTCAGGAGGCAGCTATCGCACAGAGCGCAGTGGATACCTGGCTGACGGGCCAGCGAGTGACTCCAGCTCTGGGCCATGCCACGGCTCCTCCAGTGACTCAGTTCTCAACTGTACTGATGTGTCCCTGCAGGGAGTTTATGGCAGCTGGTCCACCTTCCGTAGCTCTCTGAGTAGTGACTATGATCCTTTGGTGTATTATGGGCCTGGTCCTGGACGCGCTCCTCACAGGAACAGTCTGGAGGCTGGTTCCCAGACCCGGCCCAGGTCTCTGGATTCTGTAGTGAACAAAGCGGGCTGCCACGAAGAACAGCCGCAGACTGTATTCAGCCACATCCACTACCACCAGCACAGACACCACCACTATGAGGAGGGGGAGCACAGCCAAGGCCCCAACAGAGGCTCAGATGAGGAGCAGGGAGCAGCTGCAGCTGCCCCTGCTAACCTTGTCCTGGACAAAGACTCCCCTGTGTGCCCTCCAAAGCACAGCACCTGCCACTGCCCCAAACCAGATCCCACTGATCTGCCCAGTCCTGTGATGGAGTGTCAGGACCATGACCATGACCCCAGCAGCCCCACAGGACCTCCTGTCCTCGTGTCCCCCATCCCCTTACAGCTCCAGCCCCACTGCTGCCACCAGGGACATGCTGCAGCTCCTCTTGGGCGAGTGGGGGGCTGTGTGCTTGATGGTCCTTCTGTTCGTTTCCACCAGAGCCTGGATCTGCAGGACGATCGTAGCATCCACATCCACTACAGTCAAGGCCAGGGCTTCTGCTGCTCTCCCCCTGAGCTGCACCCTGCCTTGCTCCCTGTGCCCCTCATTCTGGAATCGGGGGGGATCGATGACTGGTCTTGCTGTGCCGGAGCCCATGTTGTGTGGCAAAAACGGGTGCAGCAGGCCCACTCGGAGCCTCAGCTCCTGGGACCTGGGATCGCGATGGACCGGTCACCCTGCAGGTTCCACCAGGGGCCTGCTGCTGACCGCAACACAGACATTTGTTTATACTGCCAGTCATTACACCACAGTCAGGGTAGGTGTCACCTCTTTATCTTTAATAACACGATCAGTTGTCTGATTTTAAACCATAATTTCCATTAATTACAATAAGGGTCTTGCTTTCTTTGCTTTCACCATCATTTGTATTGACTCTGTGACTCAGTTGTATTGATTCTTTGTTTTTCATTGTAATTTAAGTGTGACTTGGTGTGTTTTTGTGTCCACAGGATCAGAAGAGGAGTCTGGAGTGTGAGAACTTGTTGCATCCCCATTATCATATTGCTACACAGGAGCCATAATAATAAAGCCTCTCTTCGGCTCCTATGTCTTCTATATAATTCCACCAGCAAAGCCTTCATTCAGATGATTCCCCGCCTGCCTCTAGGATTCCAAGCTACAATGATGAAATGATCCTCATTACTAAAAGTGAAATTGGAATAATGCTGAACCTTTGTGATATTTAATATCAAAATATACTGAATGAACTGAACATGTGAAGATGGGGTGTTGCTGGGGAACCCACCTTGTCAGTTATAGGAAGAATATTTACAAAATCATAAGTTTCCAAGCTCCTTGGTGACAACTAACGAATGATCCTTGCTTTGGGTGTTGAGCCCTCATGAAGTGAGAATCCATCTCTGCATTGCTCACTCTTTTACAAAATAACTTGATTTATCTTTGAGGTACTTAACTTTCACATGCGCAGTCTTCGCCTTCCTTCGCTGAGTCCAGTCTCAGCTGAGAGATGCTTTTCTCTCCAGCCTACCTCAGCACAGATTTCTTAACACGCCTCACACAGGGAATCTTTAAAGGTACTGCTGTAGTGATTTTTTTTTCTTTTTAGTCATGTAGCTCACATAAACTCAACAAAAAAGTTATCCTCCCAGGAGTCCACCCTGTCCAAAAGGAGAGGAAGGTTGATGCTCAGCCCCTCAAACAACAAGCATTCACTGAGGTTGCTGAGCCTGCATCGCATGGGGCTTGTTTTCATTATTTCAATAATGGCAGCTGTTTTGTTTGTGTTTCGGATATTTTTTTTTTGGGTAGGGGTGGGGGTTCAATTTTTCTTCAACTTTCTAAAGGAACCAGTTTGACTGAATTTCGTTATTGTCATTACAAGCTATTGTCTTGTTTTTGTCATTTCTCTTGCCAGTGGTTACTTCACGTTTGACCTCAGTGCTGTTCAATCCCCGGATCAGTGAATAGGCTTCATCAGAAGGATAACAATTATATCCTCAGCTCCTCTAACTCATCACAATGTTGTATTATCCTCCTAAAAGGTTAAACTTGTTTTCCAGCATTTAAGGCTCCAGGTAAAAGCTTTCATACTGCAGCCATAGAAATGACATAATGACCATAAGATGGCATAACTGGAGTAAAGCCATGCTAGATAGACCCAATAGCATCAGCTTGGTTTGTTGTTGCAGCAGTTTAACTAAAGCTTAGCGTGCCTTTCCCATAATTATAAAGTGTATGAGTAGTAAAAATGTGTCCAGAACAATCAAACACTGGAAATATGGGAAGAATTCATCTTAGTTACAGTAGTAATACCAGAATCAGTGAAAATCCTTTGTTGTGATAAATGTGTATTGCCAGTCCCTGCTTTTGAGCTTAAGGCACTTGAAGGAAGATCCTTGTTGAAGCAGAAATCAGAGGTGTTGGAAAGACTTTTTACATTCTGATAGTTCTTAAAAGGTTTAATCATATGAAAACTGCAAACAGACGAATCAAGGTTTAATCTATTTTACCTAATACTCCCACACTGGCAGACAGACAAAAAATGTGTTTATATTTCAAGAAGATAATTGCGGATAAAAGTAGGCCTCACTATGCTGTCAAAGATGACTCACTTATCTTCTGTTTAACCAATGATTTCTTCATGCTCACAGACTAACTAATCTGAGATCAGAGGAGTAACTATTCTATTTTTAGTGCAGACTTTCTCTTGAAGGCTCACTGGAAATGTGATTTATTTGCAGATGCAGGTACAGCCGAGAAAGCACTCATGGATATTGCAGTAGCACTTACTAAACCTTCACATGACCCTCATTTATTCATTCAAACTGTTCATAATCCTAAATCAGGAACCTCCCAACTCACAAAGCTCTTACCTGTCGAACCAAAGAGGCAAAATTTTGAACACTTTGTTGTGTGTGTTGTGCCTTTTTTCCTGCTCCAGGCCTTTTTTGAATCTCAGCGTGACTCTCTGCAGACAAGAGAGAACATGCTAAAATTGAAGTGCAAATCATTCTGGACTCAATAGTTTTGGACAATCATGCAGAATGTTTCACCTGCAGTCCCTCATACTAATACCTCACTTTGAATGTGTCAACGCAGCGTCCTCTAGCTAAAGTATCAGGGTTTCCGTTTCATACCCAAAAAGTCTCAGAAACTGAGATGGAAATGACTGAATTACAAGCAGCACTTTGGCTTCAGCAGGTTTTTATAGAAGATGAAAAACAACATAAAACTTATAGTATTCATGTAAAGCAAGCCCGAAATCATCAGCACATGAAAAAAAAAAAAGCTTTTAGCGATGCTGCAGAATATCTGGTGTGATTTCATCCTGTTCACGATCTTTGTCTTTGTGTTGTTCATGTGTTTGTTTTCATGTTTTTCAAGAATAATGAGCTGAAACTGCCTTTTCTAATAGAGTAACAAAAAAAGTCCCTCCAGAACTTTAAGGGATGTGTCAGTATATTTTGGATACTTTGTGTACAAAAAGAGAACAACAAAAACAGAAATGAAATAGTGTTGTATTTTATATATAATAGAACATTTCAATATAGTGACATGTCACTAATATATTTATTTACTAATATATTTATCCATTTTGTCCAGGTTTGAAAGAAAGAGTGGTTTCTGTATAGACTGAATGTTTCTATATGGAAACTGACTGGTGCCATCACAGATATATCAACCTGTCTTCATTCCAATTATATGCAAATAAATTATTTTGAAATATAATCTATGTGCTAAATTTTTCATTTTTATTTATTTTATTTTTTTGGCAGGAGAATACAAAGAGCATTTGCATGCCAGCATTGTGAACAAAATGATTCAGCCTGATAGTTTTTGGTCTACTTCCCATAAAATTATTAAATGTAATTTATTAATAATTGGTGATTTTATTTGATTTCAGATAAATTCTGGAAACACAGTTTTCTCTAAACACAAGGAACACAAAGGGAATTCAGTAAGATGTCAAATATATATGCAGCGCCTATAAAAAATATTAATATATATATATATATATATATATATATATATATGTATTTATGTATTTATATATATATATATATATATATATATATATATATATATATATATATATATATATATATATATATATATATATATATATATATATATATATATATATATATATATATATATATACAAAAACAAACTTATTTCTACGTAGCAATGCCAATTCTTTATGAATATACACTACTGGTCAAAAATTTTAAAATACCCCAATTACTTCAGTTTTTTATTATAAATTATGCATGTTAATGTCTTAATGTACTCTGAAATGAAAGCATAGAACAAATAAAACAAATGAAGTTTTTAAAAAAAATCAATGTAGAAACCAAAATGCATTCTAAACTTTTGACTTTTCAAAGTAGCCACCTTTGGCAGATATAACAGCTGAACACACTCGTAGCATTCTTTCCACAATGAAAATCAAATTTTCTTCAGAAAGTTCTTCCCAACTCTGTTGTAGAAGTTCCCATAAATGTGTAGCACTTGAAGGTTACTTTGCTTTCATTCTTCTGTCTAGTTCATCCCAAACCAGCTCTATGGGGGTTTGAGTCTGGAGACTGTGCTGGCCATGCTATGTTTTCAAGCTTAACTTCTTGTTCTTTGTTCCTAAGATAGTTCTGGCATAGCTTGGACTCATGTTTTGGGTCATTACCTTGCTGTAGAAAACCCTTGACCAATTAGGAACATACCAGAGGGTACTGCATGGCACTGCAGAATGCTGTGGTAGTCATTTTAGTTAGGGGTACCTCTCATTCTGTACAAGTCAGCGACCCTGGATCCAGTAAAACAGCCCCAGACCATCATGCTTCCTCCTCCATGTTTGACAGTTGATGTCACACACTGAGGAACCATCCTTTCTCCTACTCAACAGCGTACAAAAATCCTGCGTGAAGAACCAAGGATTTCAAATTTTGATTCATCAGTCCATAATAACTTCTTCCAGTCTTCAGTAGTCCATTAGCGGTGTTTCATGGCCGAGACAAGCTTCTTTTTCTTATTCTGATGTCTGAGCAGTGGCTTTCTTGCTGCAACTCGATCTGTGAAACCTGCAACTCCAAGTGTTCTCTTCACAGTTGAAAGTGAGACTTTGTACTACAACCACTATTAAGCTGTGCTTGAAGTTGTTGTCCTGTGAGCCGCCTATCATCAAGCTCCTGACTCTCAGAAACTTGTCTTCTGATCTGTTGTGGCTTTAGGTCTTCCAGATCTCTTCCTGTCGGAGTTTCCCCCAGTGTCTGAGTGAATCTTGATGGTGAAGAAAACTGTATTCACTGACACTTTGACTTTCTTCACAATTTCTCTGTAGGAAAGACCTACATTTTGAAATATTATGACGGTCTGTCTCTCTTCTATTGTTAATTACCTTTTCCTCACCATTTTTATAGCAGCGCACTACTTTCTGAAGTACAATAATTCAAAAATTGCTCTCAAGGGTATGGTGCCGCTGTGTGTTCCAACAGTACTTTTATGCAGACAGAGGGGGTTGTCAGTAGTCAAGAATGGTTGGGACATCTGTAGGATTTGGTAGCACCAACTTTCAAGGCTTGATCAACTTTCATTGCTGCAGAACAGCTTTAAGTTGTTAACCCATTTCTTGTTCACTGAAAAATGCCTTTTTGTATAATTCTGAAATGTACATTATTTTTCAGTTTTGCGTATCCTCACCTTTGTTTAACCTCTGGCAGTTCACTTCTTACCTTTGTACCATTCCAAGCTATTCATTGGGCTTGAACTACTTGCATTTCAATAAAAAAATTGAAAAAATTGGGGCATTCTGAAACTTTTGGCCGGTAGTGTATATAGATGCATACATCATTATTCAGTAGCTGCACCTTTGGCCACAATTACAGCATTGAGCCTTTGCAGATAGTCTCAGTCAACCTTGCACATCTGGACGCTGTAATTTCACCAAATTCTTTTTTTTGCAAAACTGCTCAAGCTCTGTCAGGTTACACAGGGATCATTAGGGATTAATCCTTTTTAAGTCCAGCCACAAATTCAGAATTTGTTGAGCTCTGGGCTCTGACGTAGCCACTTCACAATAGAATGCTGAATGCTTTCTTTATTTGTGAAGAATTGCAAACCAAACTCCAAACCTTAAAATTACACGTAAAATATCCTGTATCTTAATTTGTGATGTGTTGTAATTATGCAACCTCAAAATCACTGCACAGTGTTAGATGAACTTTAATGAATGTGATCTCTAGTAATGCATCAAAACGCTGAAAGTGAGTCTGTTTTTCAGAATTTGAGAGATTTCAGGGATTTCAGTGGTGTAATGCAGAGGAGATAATGACTCCAACTGCATTCTGAATATTATTTGAGGTCATTCTGTGTTTTATTAACACCACAGATTCACACATTTGAATCCAGCTGTTTTCCCCTTTTCTTGGTCATTGTGTTAAACTAAGTCAGCTGTTTTCTGGCTGCAGCTTCATATTTGGCGCAAAGACATGAGAGCAGTGCCAATTGTCTCCTGTAGCTCTCCAGTAAAAAGCAAATAAGTGTCAAACTATTCCTTGAATATCCGTACCTTCGTTTCCCAAACACACTTGCCAGCCCACACCAACATGAGTTTCTTTATTTAGCCATACACCGTGCAATCTACTGACAGCTTAAAGCATATCTCATAACACTTGCAGCTTGTCACATGCAGATATTCAACACTCTGCATTTGTGTTTGATACATTGCAGTTGTGGTGGGAGCCGCTGATGACCTGTGAAATGTATAGCCATATATAACAGTCTTGGTGTGTGGTTTGGCAGCAGCAGTTGGAGGATCAGTAGAAGGCTTTGGCCTTCCCTTCAGGTGTCAGCACAGTGAGGTTGCCCCTGGCATCTTGGTCCTTCTCAATGGCCTCAAAGAGAGACTTGAAGTTTCCTGCCCCAAAGCCCTGGAGAGAGAACAGACACACACAGATGGATAATTACCCAAAGATCTGCCTTCTTCTGTGTCATTTGTTATGGCTCTGGGGATCTTCTGTCAGACTGCATTTGGGGTGTTTAACACTTTGATGTCAGATCACAAATGGCAGATAAATATTCTCACAGGGTTCACGCATACCCCCACCCACACACACACACACACACACACACACACACACACACACACACACACACACACACACACACACACACTCTGACAGGGAGGTCTGCTTTACCAGGACCTTTCAAATTAATCATGTAAATATTTTCATAGATAATCAAAACATCAAGTGTTGGTGGTTCCTCTGAGAGATTCTTTGCTGTGGTTCAGATTCGGTTTCTCACTTTCATGCATTGTATCCACATCTGTGGACTCTGGAGAGTGACAAGAAGTGCGTGTTCTGACAGGCAGAATGGGTGCTGGGTGTTAAAAATTTAGTGCCACGGGGTGCAACCCAATCCAAAGATCTCCCTTGCTGTGAAGCAGGCAGCCTTTTAATCTGTATCTCTGATAGATTTACTGAGCTTTTACAAGTGGGCTGCTCTTCCACAGCTCTCACTGGGTGGGAGCTGCAAACAGGTGTTCCAGCGGCTGTTTCTCCTTCTGTGAGGTGGTGAAGGTGGGAAACAGGACCACAGGCCTGTAAATACCAAGGCTGGATTACAAACCAGGCAAAGTAGGCAAATGTCCAAGGGCTCCAGTCCCTGCAGGGGCCCCATTAGTCATAATATTATTAATTACAAATTTGTCAGAAATTTGCACTACTGAAGTAAAACATTAACTGCGAGTACTGCAGAGACCTCATCAACACTTGGTTTCATGTTAAGGAGCCCAAATTCTTTGTAGGTATTTCCCTTTCATTCTCACTATAACTGCTTCCTCTAGAGCTACATCACAAAAATTATAGATCTGGAATTACAGAACGTTATCTTTCCTTTAAAGAGACAGGAGCTAAAATGAAGCTTTTCACATGGAAGGTGAAAAGATGTCCTACAGCAATGAACAGTATGAGAAAAATATAATGTTTTGCGAACACTAAAGCATGTGAATAAATTCTAGTGAACCCACAAAATAAGATGATGAACCTGTAATGCGTATGATATGGGCTCTTTAAGCTAAGTTGGTGGAAATTGTGTTTTTAGCTTTAATTTTTTGTGTTCAAGTACTTTACACACAGAGCATCCATTATTCCATCATGGAATTCTGTAATACTGCAACCAACAATTATCTTCATGGTGAGCTGATTGTTTACAGTATAAATGTCTGAAAAATAAGATATCAATATATTCTGTCAAAAACCAAGTTGAAAGTTGAAACTATGAAACTAGAAAATCTTTACGCGGCAGAAAATTGTGTGACTGAATTTGGCCTTTTTTTTGAAGAAAACAGATGAATTACAAATATATTATAATAAATGAATAAACTAGTCTTTTCAGCTCTCTTGTACTGGTCGGTTCTATGGTAGGAATGAACAGTGTGAGAACTACATCATGTCCTTTGGGGGAGAAAACTTATTTTTCTGTTTTAATAACTTAAATAGACAGATACAACATTTAGAAAGCTTTCATTTGTTTTTTTTTATTTATCTTTATTCCAGTCAGTGATAAGATTTGCACTCTGGCTTCTGCTCTGTAGCTCTATCTGATGCTGACTACAAGACAGCTGACTGAGGGGAATAGTTTCTTCTTTCAAGAAAGTAGTTTTTCATGATATTGTGCCATCACAGTTACACATGACACATGATTGTCACCTCCCAAAATCATGTTTTCAGGAGAGCTTGTGTTTTCATAAGAGGAGTTCAGCTCCCTCTGGTTCCCTTCTAATTCACACCATGGGGGTCAATAGGTGCCCAACAACAACTTCTTGTCCCCTGAGCAACACAGAGGTTAATCCAGCCATATCACCAATGTCAGGATGAACATGGCAAAGACAAATGCAAAGATTGCCCTCAGCTTACCACTTACCACACATACCAGTAGATTGCCTAACTGGTCACTTACAAAGTGGTTATTCCTCTGTATGACCTCCAGGAAAAGTGTTGGCCTGTCCTGCACAGGCTTGGTGAAGATTTGAAGGAGGTAACCTTTGTCATCAAAATCAACAAGGATTTTCAGTTCCTAAAAACAAAACACAGATGATTTATATTTTAGTATTTATTAGAAGAAAACTGTTAGAAAAATCTGTCTCACTGAAATCTCCTCACCTGTAAACGGTCAAGATCCTCCTTCACCTTGATTTTGGCAGTTTTGAGGCTCTCCCTCAGGGTGTCGTAGTATGTGTCAGGGGCTGCGAGGAACTCCATCCCTCTGGCTCGCAGGTTCACGATCTGTTTGAAGACAAATGTTGGAAAAAAGTCAGATCTCAAACCTGCCTTGAGAACATGATACTGTAGGTTAAAGTATAATTTTTAATCATAATGAAAAAACATAAGAGACTCACGGTTTGAATAATGTTTGTTGTGTTGAGAGCAATGTGCTGAACACCTGGACCCCCGTTGTAGTCCACATATTCCTGTCAGTACATCAGAGCAGGACACTCAATGGACACCTTTTATTATTACAAACATTCTCTTCAGAGTTCGCACAACTGCTCCTTAGGCTGCTGGAGTTACAGAACCGGTTATAGAACAAACCTCTGGGATAAACAGAGAAAATGGGCTGAGAGGTCACACCTGGATCTGTGACTTCTTCTTTCCCATGGCAGGTTCATTGATCGGCATCTTAATGGTCTCTTCGTAGTTAGTCACCACTATGGACCTGAGCGCGCTGTACTGAGTGTGGATCTGCTTGTCATCTATTGACCAGAACCGGTGGAACATCAAACACTTCTCGTACCTGGAATTTGAACACAAACAAGAAAAGTGATGATAAGCTGAAATAACAAGTCATACCTTGTTCGTTGAGTTTTGGATCAGGATTTTTAATTGTAATTGAAACAAGTGCTGGCATGGAATGTAACAGCACAAGGTACATTGACTCAAGTATTATTCTTCATTTTAAATTTAAGGTACACGTCTTTTACTTAATTTTTCTTTCCATACCACTTTCTACTTTTACTCCACAACATCTCACAGAGAAACATTGCTTGTTTAACTTCACTGTATTTATCTGAGAGCTTTAGTTACTTTAGTTAGTTAACTACAAATTAGTATTTTTGTACACAAAACATATAAAGAACTTACAAAATAAAATATTTTGTAATTCATTGAACTACCCAACACTTCATACAACCACAATTGAAACAATGAGTCAACTAGTTAATTACCCAGTTGACAGAAAGTGATTTTGATCATTATTTAAAGAACTTGTGAAAACAGTTCTTAAATGTTCCTAATTTTCAGAGATCAAACAATTGATTCATTGAGAAGATAATCAGTAGATTAGCCTATTATGAAAATAATCATTACTTTCAGCTGGATACAAAGTAGTTCAAAATGAAATGAAAACTCTACCTCAGCTAACTATAACAGTAAAATCCTGTTTTTACATTAATGCACAAGTAATAATGATCAAATGAAATGATATAATTAGACTATTAATATTATAGTATAATAGCATAGCAGATGCAGGAAACATATTTTGGCTTTGAGTACTTTTACCTTTATTACTTTAAGTACACTGTTGCGTTAATATATACTTTTACTATGTAATATTTTCAATGCAGGACTTCTGCTTAAGTAATGGATGTGAATACTTTGACTGCTTTCTGAATATGTGCACTAAAGTCACCCTGTGACAGTATTGCAGCGACAGTTTATGCAGTGTTTACTTGTCCTTTTGCCCCTGTGTGTGTCTGCTGTTCCTACTGTGTGTACGTGAGCTCAAACAGGAGTTTTACCATGCTGAAATTGGCACCATTTGGTCATCTGGCTGGTTTCCCACAATGTGATCGATAAAGTTCAAACCTCCTGGTGGACTACAGAGAAAACGGGGGAAAAACACTGTGTGGGTACTTTTCCATAGAAGTGAAATGAAAAAAACTGAGACCACCTCAGAGATATACATCAGATCCTCCCTAATTCTAAATACTTTCATGTGTGATGAAATTTGATCAAAATACACATTCAGTATTTTGTGTTAAAACAGGGTAAAATGTTTGTCTTTGATCAATGTCCATATTTTTATCTGGCTTTCACAGAAAAGGACAACTCTACATTTATAAAGCAGCTCTCTATAGCAAATTCTGGCAAAAAAGGTCAAATTATACCTATATATATATATATATATATATATATATATATATATATATATATATATATATAAAAATAAATAAAGGGAAAATTATTAACGTAAAGTAAATAAGTCTAGTTATGCAACTTTTGTAATTAAGTACAATTTTAAGACAATATAATTCTAATTTCTACTTCTATTATCTTACATTTTACAGGAATATTGTACATTTTACCATCATTTAACTGACACAACCTTACAAAAAACACAATAAATTGCAGCAACAATAGATCAATTGTACAACTGTAGTGTATATATATATATATATATATATATATATATATATATATATATGTATATATATATATATATATATATATATATATATATATATATATATATATATATATATATATATACATACATACATACATACATACATACATACATACATACATATATATATATATATATATATATATATATATATATATATATATATATATATGTTTATTAGCAGTGTGTTTTGGCTCTGTTTTATTGCAGGAGGCCTGTTATGTAAGAGACTCACAGTTTGGCTAACAGAGGATCCCTGAACAGAGGCTCTTTGTAGTTTGGCAGGAAAAGGCCTTTGTAGGGTCCAAGGTACTCAATGAGTGTGTGTGTCGTGTCTCCGTACTGGGGACAAAACATTTGCACAACATTATTACTCATTTCCACTTTCTGGAGTGTGTTTACATGAGGCTTTCCAATGTGAGTCACTCTTTGTGTACCGTCTGAATCACAGCATACTTGACCCTCCCGTGGCTATCCTGCTCCACCCAGGGCTGCTTCATGATGACAGCTCCTCGCTCCATGGCGGTCTGTCAGAGAAGGGGTGCAGGCGTCACTTTGGAAAAACACAAACTCGCTAATACTGTGTTTCTGCTTCTAGATGGTTCCTGAAAGCCCCCCAGTGGCTGAAGTAAGAATATTTTCCTATACACTGTTGCAGCTGTGACATGCTCACTGATGCATGTTAGAAAGCTGATGAGCTGCAGTACTGACCTGTGCAGTACGTCACTCATGATTGTGTCTCTGCAACCACCTGACAGTCACAGAGTTTATCTAAACCTCCAGTCTGACCTTGACTGAGTTCAAATGAGATGCTGAACCTCAAGGCTGCACTTCAGTAGAACCTGTTACAATGCTTGCATGTTTACTCCTATTACAACACACAAGAGAGCACCATGTATATATTACTAAACGTGAATGTGTGTTTTAAGGTGAAAGAAACAGCTACACAACCAGTAGAAGTTAGGGAATGTCAAGACCATGGAGTTCAAATCAATTACTTCTATTTATTTTATTTTACTATATTAAAAGTTGTGGGAAAATGTTGAAGTTGAGAGCAAGTTCTGAGGTATCTTTGAGGGGATTTCTTCATTTGCTTTATAGTTTTACTCCACTACAGTTTAAAGGCAAGTCTTGTATGTTTTACTCCACTGCATTTATCAAATAACTATAATTACAAAACATGATCAAAAAATTATTATAGACTTTCATCATTGGCTATGATAAGTTAAAATTTGTTGATTTAACTTATAAAAACTCATCTCTGTTTAATGTATATAGAGGTTTTCATCTATTTAAATATTCTGTTCTACACTGTTGTGTCTTGTAGAATGTGCAGATCTATGAAGCTCCCGCATCTCTCTCTTCACCTCTCCCCACCCACTGCAGCTCGAGCACATCTGCTCACCTACAGCTCGGCTGAAATACTGTGAAACTGCTCTCTGCTGTACAATAGTAGGTTGCACATTGGAGTATTTCAGCAATTATTGTTCAAAATGGAAATTGATTTTGGTAAAAAGGAATGATATGGAGTTCCACCCTGCAAGTTGACAGGACTTGTTCTTCAAGTTTGTTACTTAGAAAACCATAGAAGTCGGAATCTGTGTTTTTGCGACTTGTAATATTCTAGCATATAAAAAAATCATACGGACATGTTAGCAAGGTGAAAAAAAAGGGGATATTTGCTTGATTTGAGAATTAAGATAGAAAGTAAATCAAAATAAGCCTACTATTACCAGTTGCTACAATAAAGTGATGGACACTTTAGTGCAGCAATAGTGTTAAACTAATAACATAATAAACATTACTCTGAAACTGGCCATCTGCACAATGGGTAATTTTAGATTTTAAATGTATTTTGATGTGAAAATTTTTGTACCTTCACTTGTGTAAAATTTTAAATGCAGTGCTTCTACTCAGATATTTCTTACCCTTTCCACCACTTTATAGAAATGTATAGCTCTGTAAAATGATGTTTATCTGTAAGTGTATAATTTTTTTAACAACACTTTGCATGAGTCGTTCAACACATTGAAGTCACACACTGATCCTCCATTAATGTTACCTTGACTAAGAAATCACAGTCCTCAACTTGGAAAGCGATGTCTTTGACTCCATCTCCATGTTTAATCAAGTGTTCTCCCATCTCTGCAGGAAGACATAGCCATGTTGAAGCACAGTCATTTCATCATTCATACAGTATCAGGTATCCTGATGAGAAACCTCACCTTCATTTCCTGGATTTAATGGAGATTGAAACACAAGTATGATCTGGGAGGGGAGAGGGGGAGTGGTTGTGTTTATACAGAAGATGGATATAATTTAAATTCAAACACTCAGGATGTTAACTTGGTACCTTATCCTGTCTGATGACATGAGACACCACCTCTCTGCTGCCAGTCTCCAGACCTTTGTAGGCCAGAAGCTCGAAGCCCATCTTATCACAGTAGAACGAGGCTGCCTGCAAGGTGATTGAAGTGACACTTACTGTAGTTACAATGAGTAGAAGAAACAGTTCTTTACATGAAAGACAGTCAGATTTATTTCTATTATCTCCTTCACAAATCATATTCAACTTTATTCAAATTCAGTGAACCATGATAAAATTTCAGTTTTCATTCTTTTTCCCTATTAGGAGATACATAATTTTGTCTACAGTATGTCCCAACGCTGATGAAAACATTAAATGACACCAATTATGCAAACAGTGACTTCACATAGCTTGTTCTTATGCAACCAGCTCTCCAAAACTCAGAAATTTTCAGTTTATTTTTATTGTTTTTTAATCAGGGCTAAATTTTTCTCTAAATACTCAAAGTCAACACAGTAACTGAATTTAACCTGTTACAAGAGTACAGAAACATGAAGGTAACATTGAATTTTCAAATGCAATTCCTCTGGGATCAAAAAAAATAATCTAAACCTCAATATGAATGATATGGATAACCTTTGCATTGATGCTGAAACCAAGAAAATATCCTATATGACAAAATAAATTCCCAGTCTTGTGTGCAGGTTTTGGATACTGACCTGTTTGGCGTTGCCGACCCAGAAGGTGACATGATGAAACCTGAGAAACTTTCCCCTTGCAGGCTGAAAAAGTTAAAGTATATCAAAGAAAATAAATTAGCAAAGTAGTTACAGATTCCTTCAGGTGATAAGTACCACAGTGACTCAAAGACATTTCTGTGTTTTAAGTATGATATCAAGTTTTAAGAGTAAGGCTGGAGTGTTTTATTTATTCCTAAATCTTTCAAGCACTCATGCATGATGCAAGCATTTTTTGCAGAACTAACTGCTGTAAGTGTAGACATCAAACTGCATCAAACACCACAGACTTCTGCCCACCAAAAAATGTAAGAAATATATAACCTCACCTTCTCTCCTTTATCTGTGTAGCTTGTCTAAGAAGGAAAGATAACACATAATTATTATAACTTCATTAGCAAGCGCTCAGTGTGACCTGCAGTCCACAGATCTCAGATTTATAAAATGACTTAAGTGGCTCTTAACCAGAATTATTATCTCCACAATTACTCAGCTGTGAAACCGTTCACTGTGCCACAGCTAAGAACATCTGCTCATCACAATGCTCTCTGATTACAAGGATGTCTCTTACCATGCTGAGATCGCAGATGGGCCTCAGTTCACAGGAGAGACAGATCAAAAATCAGTGCCCAGCACGACTGCTTGTAGATAAGTACTGACCTGATGTCCAGCTGTGATTGGTCCTTTAGGATCTACACCCACCTGTCCGCCTCCTCACTTCCTCATGCACTTTAGCTAAAAAGTTCAGCAGCACTAAATCAACTTCTGTCATCTCTCCTGAGTCCTTGGACCAATCAGTCCTCAGAGACACAGTCGTCGTAGAAACATGGACACATTAACCTCAGGAAAGAGAAAACAAAGCACATATGCTACGCTCTCAATCTAGTCTGGGATGTTTTCCGTGAAACACAGAACAAACCCCTCATAAGCAAATAAAGACAGAAAAATGTTTTATTTCTAACGTAACTGAGGCTCATGAGGCCTTACAACAACCATGATGCATCCAGAATGCGAAAAATTTAACTTGGAGCTCTGCAGTCATTAAAAATGCAGTGACAGTGATGATGAGGGTAAATAATGAGAGGTAAGCCTGTCTCACAGCAGTCCCTCTGAGATCCTCACTGGTTTCTGATTTCCACCACCAGAGGGAGCAACGCTGCCTGACATTAACCACAAACCCAGAAACGCAAACTGATGAACACGTACCAGAATAGAATAGAATAGAATAGAATAGAATAGAATAGAATAGAATAGAATAGAATAGAATAGAATAGAATAGAATAGAATAGAATAGAATAGAATAGAATAGCCACTTTATTGTCAACCAGAGCATATACTAGTTGGTGCACATCCGACTGAAATTTCAATGCAAAAAGCTCACCATCAGATTGATAAAAAATAAAAAATATATAAAAAAACAAAATGAAAAAATTATTGAGTAAAAAAAAATTTCACTATATACATGTAAAAAAACTATATATATATATGTGTGTGTGTGTGTGTGTGTGTATATATAAAAAAATATATATATATATACATATATATATATATATATATATATATATATATATATATATATATATATATATATATATATATATATATATATATATAAATAATATATTTTTATATATATATATATATATATACACAGTCCAGGGGGGCAGTGTGGTGATGATGTGGTCCTTGACCAGCCTCTCAAAGCACTTCATCATTATGGGTGTAAGTGCCACAGGGCGGTAGTCGAGGCAGGTGATGGTGGATTTTTTGGGCGCTGGTATGATGGTGGCGGATTTAAAACAGGATGGAACAACAGCCTGCTCCAGCGAGGTGTTAAAGATGCCACATACCAGATACATAGCTTTCTACTTGCATGCAATCTGAGCTTGAAGGATTCCCATGAAGGACCTGTATTCACTGTTTTTATTGAATACTTTTACATTCTTTTAACAGTCCTTCATTTACTTAGACAAAAATGTTTAAAACTGGTTATAACACCTCAATCAGTATTAATTTACATCGCAGTGTGTAGCAAATAAAAATCCTAATAATTATTGTATTCTCTCTGGGCACGTTTTGAAGCTGAAGACGTAGAACAAAAACAGTGTGTGACCACAGCTACGGTGCTATAAACTGCATGGGCATGTCATATATATATTTATACACATGGGCCAGTCTGTTCATGACAAACATTAATTGTGCAGTTAGCTTTTCTACAAGTTTGCATAAAGACTTAAAGATTTATTTTTTCTAATGCAGTGGTTCCCAACCTGGGGTCCGTGGCCCCCCAGGGTGGGCACCAGAAATCTGAGGGGGGGTGCGAAGCTTTGTCTGCTCTGAGGCTGTGACGTTATAGAAAATAGATTTTTACATTGTGGATAAAATCAGAGTAACAGACTCACTGTGTCATCACAAGTCTACCCATAAAACATTTTTAAAACACATTTATTTGGTCCTTCTTCAAAAATCCTTTGCTACTTCGATGGCCACACCTCCTTGACCTTTCAACTTCTCTCCACGTTTTCTTCAGGTTGGCTCGCTAGTTCATCCCGATTCATTAGTTTGTGTGCAGTTAGAAAATTACTGACGGAAACGGTGTCTGAAAAACGCAAAACGGGTGACGATTCATCAGTACCTGAAAACTCCGGCTATACCTCGAGAGTTACCTTAAATTTGGTTTTATTAAAGGACAAGACAGAATTATGTCATTTGTGGTGAAATGCTCGCAAATGACAGAATGAAGCCAGCAAATTACGGCGACGTCAGGAAACAAAATACAGTTCGGTAGGCAGGCGCCGCGCTGGGGGTGCGCTGGGGCTGGGGTGCAGCTTATAGGTGGGGCTCCAAGCCAAACAGGTTAGGAACCACTGTTCTAATGTACAGTAACAACTGGGAGTGATCAGAGAAGACTGCATCTAATGATTATTATCACAATTTATT
This sequence comes from Amphiprion ocellaris, assembly GCF_022539595.1. Taxonomy (NCBI): domain Eukaryota; kingdom Metazoa; phylum Chordata; class Actinopteri; family Pomacentridae; genus Amphiprion; species Amphiprion ocellaris. The sequence continues at coordinate 27,153,287 of NC_072779.1, forward strand.
AAGATGGCGCCTACTGAGTGGCAGATAGTTGCAGCAGCTCCGACCCCTCTCTTTGTTTATAGTGACCTTTTCGCACTTTTAGCTTTTCTTTACTTTTTTCTTTTCTACAGTTGTCGCTCCGGCATACGTCCATTCCTTGATGTAAAGCTGGTGAGACTGCTGTTGTGTTTTTAATGTTTTTCGGACTTCTAAACGCTACATCGGTGAACACTCTCTGCCGTAGCCCAGCTGTTGTTTACACCCGGGAGCAGCTGTTAGCGCCTAGCCAAGTTAAGCTACATCCCGAAGCACGACTGGAGATCCCCGCCAAACTATGGAGGAGAAGGAGGGCATGCAGAGCCGGAGTAAAACGCAGCGAAAGGAGACGACGGTATAAACCACACCTTCCATCTGTTATCACGGGAAACACGAGGTCTCTCCTACATAAGATGGATGAGCTGGTGGTGCTAACGCGGCTACAGCGGGAATACCGAGAGTGCAGTCTACTTCACTTCACAGAAACCTGCCTGAACGAGTTAACCCTGGACTCACTGGTGCAACTCGACGGGTTTCATCTCATCAGAGCAGACAGAGACATGAGGGAGAGTGGTAAGAAGAAGGGCGTTGGAGTAGCGGTGTTTGTGAACAACAAGTGGTGTAACCCTGGGCACATTTATATCAAGAAGCAACGGTGTACCAGGGACATTAAGCTGCTAGCGGTTAGCATCCCACCGTACTACCTGCCGAGGGAGTTTTCACGTTGTTGCAGTAACGGTGTACATCCCTCCCTCGGCCAACACCGACTCAACCTGCAAGCTCCTCCACAGTGTGGTTTCCCAGTTACAGACAGCGCATCCTCAAGCTTTCTTCCCATCACCGGGTATTTTAACCATGCTTCCCTGTCTCCCACTCTCCCCACCTTCTATCAGTTCATGGACTGCCCCACCAGGGACAACAAAACTCTGGATTTGCTCTATGCAAACACAGCAGATGCCTACAGTTGCTCCCCCAGCTTGGCTGCTCAGACCACAACCTGGTCCATCTGCTCCCTGCTTATACACCTTTGGTGAAGAAACAACCCCAACCAAAAAATGTGTGAAGCAGTGGTCTGGGGAGGCCAGTGAGGCACTCCAAAACTGTTGTACCACCACAGACTGGAGGTGCTCTGTGGGCCACATGGACAGGACATTGACAGTTTAATGGACTGCATCATGGGATACATAAATTTCTTCGTAGAAACCACCGTACCCACTAGGAGGGTACGGTGGTTCTAAAACAACAAGCCATGGGTGACTCCTGAGCTGAGAGCCTTGCTGCTGGAGAAACGGAGAGCCTTTAAGTCGGGTGACAGGGACGATCTGAGGAGGGTACAGAGAGACCTTAAAAGAAAGATCAGGAAGTGCAAGGCCAGCTACAGGAAGAAAATGGAGGATCAGCTACAGAGTAACAACACAAAATGAGGTCTAGAGAGGACTCCAGACCATATCAGGGCAGGGCAGGGGCAAAAAGGGGGAGCCTGAACCTGGGGACAGAGACTGAGCCAAGTCAAACCTGTTTTTCAACAGGTTTGATACTGGTCTCACCCCCTCCCCCTCCAGCCTGAGCCTGGTCCAGCCGACCTCCAGCTCCTCCTGCCTGCTCGCCCCCTCCCCCTCACCTCCTTCACCACCACCATCTCTGGGGCTCTCCTCTCTCCCCCCACTTCCTCGTCCTCTTTTTACACCAACAGTGGATCAGGTGAGAATACAGCTTAGGAAGACCAGGGCCAGGAAAGCCACGGGTCCTGATGGCATCAGCTCCAGACTCCTCAGGGACTGAGCAGACCAGCTCTGTCAGATGGTCTGCTACATCTTTGACCTAAGCCTGAGACTGGAAGGAGTTTGTGGAAGACTTCTTGTGTGATTCCGGTTCCAAAGACCTCGTGCCCCAAGGAGCCCAACCACTTCAGACCCGTGGCCTTAACCTCTCACCTGATGAAGGCACTGGAGAGGATCGTCCTGAACCATCTACGCCAGGGGTCCCCAAACTTTTTCCTGTGAGGGCCACATAACTTTTCCCTTCTCTGATGGGGGGCCGGGGTCAGTTTGTAACAGAAAAAGTGTGACAATCGCAGGGGTGCCTAAACGTAAACATTTATTGTTTTCCAGAAAGCCACACATAACCAAATATTAATAACCCTTTCCGGGATCTTCACAGAAAAAAAGTCAGGAAATAATAACACTATCAATGAAATAAATAACACTATTTATGAAATAAATAATAACCAAATAACCCTCCCTGGGATCTTCACAGAAAAAAGTCAGGAAATAACACTATTTCTGAAATAAAAATTACACTATTTATGAAATCAATAAAAATCAAATAACTCTCTCTGGGTTCTTCACAGAAAAAAAAGTCAGGAAATAAATAACACTATTTGTGAAACAAATAATAACCAAATAACCCTCTCTGGGTTCTTCATAGAAAAAATAAAGTCAGGAAATATATAATAACACTATTTATGAAATAAATAATAACCAAATAACCCTCTCTGGGTTCTTCACAGAAAAAAAGTCCATGGAACATTAACTTTCTGTTGTGCCGTGCACAATCTTAACAGGTGAAAGTTCAGCTTAGTTGTCAGAGCAGAATCTCTTACTTAAATGACTCATATGAGCAGTCTCCATGAAAAAAATGAGCAGCTGCGCTGTGTCCTGCACGTTCGTGCTCTCATCCAGTGCTAATGAAAAAAAGTCAGATTTTTCGTCTTCTGCTGCAGTTGGGCATATACATTACCCCCGATTTCTTCAGTGCGTCTGGTGATTGTACTCACTGACAGACTCACGGCATGAAAGACATCTTTCTTCTCGGGACACACCTCCTCCACGGTAGCATTCAAACATTTCTTGGCAAATTCTCCATCAGTGAAAGGTTTACCACTGCTTGCTACCAGTTGAACAACCCGAAAGCTGGCCCGAACGGATGACTGGTTCAGCTGAGCTTGGTGTACAAATGTATTCTGCTGAGCTAACAGTCCACTTTTTAGCTTTCAGAGTTTGTCTGCTCGCATTTGGCCTTGCAAGCTCTCATACTTGTCTTTGTGACGGGATTCATAGTGTCGGTGCAGATTGTATTCTTTGAATACCGCCCGCCTCTTGACAGATGAGACAAACAGCCTTTTCTTTGCATTGAACAAAAAAAAAAAATCGTTTGTCCACTGCAGGTTAAACACCCTTCATTCTGAATCAGTCTTTCTCTTACCTAGCCTTTTCGCCATTATTCCCTTTTATTAGACGGGAGAGTCTAGGATTTTTTTTCTGTGGGGGGTTTCAGATAGGGGCACAGACTGCAGAAGGGTGGAATAGAATGTCACGTTCTATGTGTGTACTAGTCTCGATCGCGTGGCCAGACTGAAAAAAAAATCATAATGCGTCTCTGGTATTGTTCAGGGGGCCGGGCCAAATGTGGAGGCGGGCCGTATGCAGTCCGCGGGCCGTAGTTTGGGGACCACTGATCTACGCCCCCTGGTGAGCCCAAACATGGATCCCCTGCAGTTTGCGTACCAGCCTGGCATTGGGACAGATGACGCCATCCTCTACCTGCTGCAGAGATCCCTGTCTCACCTGGAGGACACTAGAAACACAGTGAAGATCACATTCTTCGATTTCTCCAGTGCCTTCAATACAATCCAACCCTCACCCCTAGGGTGAAGATGGAGAGGGCGGGAGTCAGTGACCAGCTGGCTGCATGGACCATGGACTACCTCACAGACAGACCGCAGTATGTGAGGCTACAGGACTGTGTGTCTGATGTGGTGGTCTGCAGCACAGAAGCCCCCCAGGGTACAGTACTCTCACCTTTCCGCTTCACCCTCTACACATCAGGCTTCCGCTACTCCACAGACAGTTGTCATCTCCAGAAGTTCTCCGATGACACTGCCATCATTGGATGCATGTTAGAGGGGAATGATTGTGAGTACAGGAAGGTCATCGTGGACTTTGTCGACTGGTGTGAGCAGAACCACCTCCAAATGAACGCCAGCAAGACAAAGGAGATGGTGATCAATTTCCACAGGAAACCCTCATACACTCCACTGCTGAACATCCAGGGACTTGACATTTATGAGAGTGAGGACCTACAAGTACCTGGGTGTTCACCTAAATAACAAACTTGACTGGACAGATAACACTGACTCTCTTTATAAGAAGGGTCAGTCTATACCTGCTGAGGAGACTCGCATCATTTGGTGTGAGCAGGCCTCTGCTGAGGACTTTTTATGACGCTGTGGTGGCATCGGTGGTCTTCTATGCAGCTGTGTGCTGGGGATGGGGGTGCTCTGAGCGTGATAAGAACAGACTAAACAGACTGATATAAAGAGCCAGCTCAGTCTGTGGCTGCCCCCTGGACTCCACTGAGGTGGTGGGAGAGAGGAGGGCTGTGGCCAAAATGTCTTCTATCATGGGAAACACCTCCCACCCACTCCCACCTGGGGGCAGCATGACTCAGTGGGTAGAGTTGCCGTCTTGTAGCCGGAATATTGCCGGTTCGATCCCTGGCCTAGAAAGCTCATGTCAAGGTGTCCCTGAGCAAGACACCGAACCCCTAACTGCTCCTGATGGGTCATGGTTAGCGCCTTGCATGGCAGCTTCCGCCGTCAGTGTGTGAATGAGTGAATGTGACGTATAATGTAAAGTACTTTGGGTATCGCTTCAGGTATAGTAAAGCACTATATAAATATAGACCATTTACCATTTACTCTCTGCATCAGACTGTGAACTCCTTAAGAAGCGCCTTCAGCAACAGACTGTTACACCCTAAGTGTAAGAAGGAGCATTTCTGCAGGTCGTTTATTCCATCAGTCACACTTTACAATGCCGCTGTATAAACTGCTACCTCTGTTACTACCGCACTTTTTCCTTTACATGTGCATACCACTTATGTGCAATAACTGTTTCAACCTCATCCTCATGTAAATAGTCTTCTTAAAAAAAAAAATCTGTGTATATAGTGTTCTCTGCATTTTTGCACTGTTTCTAATTTATTGTTGTACTCCCTTTATACTTTTTTTCTACTTGGAGCTGTTGTAACGGTGAACTTTCCATACTGTGGGATCAATAAAAGTTTATCTTATTTCAAGGCCTGCTTCTTGGATTTAATTGGTTTTCATGTATACTTTTGTGGGGTCCTAAGTTAGTCAGATTATTCTCCATAATTAATAATATTGCCGGGTCTTAGACTTAATATTTAGATTAGTCAGATTAATCTCAGTCATCTATATTAATGTAGAGTCTTGGCATTCATATTTATTATAGTTAGGTAAAATTGCATTTTACATAATTTTCTGTAGCATTGTAGTCTTTAAACATTTCGATTACTCAAGTAAACCAATACTGCATATATATATATATATATATATATATATATATATATATATATATATATATATATATATATATATATATATATATATATATGCATACACACACACACACACACACATACATATATATTAGTGGTGGGACGTGATTTGAAAATTTAATCGAATTAATTACAGGCTTTGTAATTAATTAATCGCAATTAATTGCAGTTTTGTCAAATAGCAATATTTGACACAATAAGTGAAGGTTTTCAATTCAAATAAAATCGTGGTTGACAGTTGAATCAATGAATAGACATATACGTGTTTATATTTTAAAATTCATTTAAAAAAAGGAAAATGGGACATATAGAAAAAAGTGATTTTGATGACTTAAAGCCTGAATTTTGTTGTTTTTTCCACTGTATAGCACATAAAATCAGCATAAGTAGTTCAAGGAGCTTCAGAAAGTTGACAATCCAGAGATTCATTCTGTTTTCATCTTTTCTGGGTCTGATAAATGGTGTAATTTTGATGGTTCTTTTTATAGGAATATCAATTTTTATTTATGTAATTTTTTTATGAACAAAAAGTTTATAATTAAGTTATTAAAAGAGATATTTTTGTTGTTTAGGTTATTCCTCCTCCAAGGAGGCAGAGCCTCAAGGGAGTAAAAACTTAAACCACAAAAATGTTTCATTTCTATTTATCTCCATTTTTCATCTGTCTGCTACATTCACAGATTACTGCAAATCTAAGTGCAATTATAGCGATTTTACTCAACATTTTAAGACTTTCTGTAAACTCAAACACTGTCTAGAAAAGTGGTCTATTATGGGATGGCTCCACCGTTAGCCGTTCGCATGACTCGTAGCTAACGTTAGCTCTGGTGCTAACAGCAACATGTTTTACATTGAGGAGATACTGTCAGCTTGAAGTTACGCAGTGATCAGAAAACTCTTTGTTGTACAATTTGCACACAACCAGGCTTTTATCCAAGCTGCCATAGGGAAGATTTTTAAAACGAAAATTTCTGCCCAACAAGCTCAATCTCATCTTCCCTCACTGTTCACCAGTGCCTGACTTCAGTCAGTACTTCCTGTGCTTCTTCTTCATGGTTACAAACAGACTTTAGGTTCATTACCGCCACCTACTGGGCTGGAGTGTTCATCAGCGTTACCGGTGTGCCAGAAATGAGGGAACTGAGGAGGGTGCAACCAAATGCGTTAAAAAATAACGCGTTATTTCCCGCAGTAATTAATTAATCGAAATTAACGCGTTACTGTCCCAGCCCTAACATATATATATATATATATATATATATATATATATATATATATATATATATATATATATATATATATATATATATATATATATATATAAATAAAAATAATAGCAATGTGACATAACCATTAATAATTCATGTTTCCTATCACATATACACTGTCCGGCCAAAAAAAAAGCTGCACATTAATATTTTGTTGGACTGCTTTGAGCTTTGAATATGGCACTCATTTGCTGTGGCATCGTTTCAATAAGCTTCTGCAATGTCGCAGCATTTATTTCTGTCCAGAGATCAAGATCTTATATTGATGGTGGGAGAGTCGGACCGCTGCACAGTCTTCTCCAGCACATCCCAAAGATTCTCAATGGGGCTGAGTTCTGGACTCTGTGGAGGCCAATCCATGTGTGAAAATGATGTCTCATGCTTCCTGAACCATTCATTCACAATGTGAGCACCATGAATCCTGGCATTATTATCTTGGAATATGCCCAAGCCCTCATGGAAGAAAAACTCCTTTAATGGAAAGACCTGGTCATTCAGTATATTCAGGTAGTCAGCTGACCTCATTCTTTGGGAACATAACGTTGCTGAACCTGACCAACCCCAGATCATAACCCTAACCCCCACAAGCTTGTAGGCATTAGCCATGATGAGTGCATCACTTCATTCACCTTTCTTCTTATACCATGATGCACCCATCACTTTGGAACAGGGTAAATCTGGACCCATCAGACCACATTTGTTCCTGGAAGATGATGGCTCACCAATATAGTTCCAGATTTTAATAATGCGTTGGATGGTTCTTAACCTGATTTTAGTAGTTTCAGAAAACTCCTTAGATGTTTTCTTTGCTTGATGCAGGCCAATAATTTGACCCTTCTGAGACAGATTACAATTTTTCTCTATTGAAGACACCGTTCCTAAAAAATAGCAAACATTGCCCAAAACACTGCACTCTATATTATTTATTAGGACACAATTCGAAAAACACTGCACTCTTGTGCCAAAAATGCACTTTATTGTCAGAATTTGAACTTTGTTTTCAAAATTAGCACACACGAAGCAAAAGTAGGACACTGCACTGCTAAATACAAAACACTCTTCTCTCACTGTGTTTTCACATGAAATATAAAAAGCATGATAGAGTCCTCAGAAATGACAACTTAAACACAAATGCATCCTATAAATGAATCAGAGGGGGCCACTGCAGTGCTTGTCTGTACATTAAAAAATGAAAATAATGTTAGACAAAAAAATACAGCACTGTATTGTACACAGTACAGTATGCAAATATTTATACCATGTCAGCATCAATTCTTTCAGCTTGGTCAGGCCACAGGATCTCATCAATAACACAAGCTATGTTTTCTCTGGCCAGGCAACGTGGAAAGAAAGACTGAGTGCGTCTGATCCAGCCCTGACATGCATCAACAGAAACATCACCACATGCCAAGACCATTGATTGCAAGAGATTTTCCTGAATGTATGGCTGCCACTCATATACCTTCCACCTCCATGTAGAGAAGAATTTTTCTATAGGATTCAGAAAGGGAGAATATGGCGGCAGAAAACCACAATAACTTGAGGGTTCATATTGAACCATTCCCAAATCAATAGTCCTCTATGAAAACTAACATTGTCCCAGACAACAACAAAAACCATGCCTTCTTGCCAAACACCCTGCTGCACCCATATCAGTAGGCCTTCGCGAAGTCCATGTAGGAAAGTCAGCAAATGTTGGGGGTTGTATGGGCCCAGAACTGCATCACGGTGAATTACTCCAAGATTGCTTATTGCAGGCCAGAGGGTTACATTGCCCCACACTGACCTGGGATGTTGACGATAGCCCGTTGTCCAATGATGTTTCTCCCTCTTCTCCTCCTCCTTTTGGCCAGGTTGAAACCAGCCTCATCCACATAGATGTATTCATGTGGCCTATCATCAGAATCCAATTGAAAAACTCTCTGGAACAAATGCACACAAAATAGTGAAAAAGTCAGTCATGTATACTTTCTGTAATTTTACTAGCACTTGTGAACCAGAGTTATGCATTAGATTTTTTACAGTATTCTCAGAACATTTCTGACTGCTTGTATTGTTACAGTATAGATATGTCACTAAAGTGACAAACAACATTTGCATACCGTGTAAAGTAAACCACAATATACCTGAAACAATTTACTTTATGCACCATCCTTACCATCTGCTGACCTTAACAGATTGTTCACAGAATAGTGCATGTGTAAAAAGGACTATACTGTAATACAGTATTTGGGTTTATGATACGCAAGAGTAATTTCATATACCGTACTCACTTGCACATATTGAAATCGCTGTTCCTTCACTCTGAGGGCATTCCATTCAAAGGGAACTCTGTAGACTTGCTTCATGCTGATCCTGTTTTTCTTCAGCACATGATCAATGTTGGAGAGGCTTGCATTGTTGATTCCTCTGAAATTGTTGTCTTGGATTATCCATTGCTGGATTTCACACAATTTTACTGCATTGTTTTGCACTACCATTTGGATAATCAAGGCCTCTTGGTGTTGGTTAAATAAAGGCGGTCTTCCTGTCATAACATGCGGTCTTATAACCCTACAAAAAAAATAAAAGGTAAAAGTACAGTAAACCTGCTATACTGTAAAGTATGTGTGTGTTAGAGTTGCTCATACCTGTTGTCCTCTTTAACTCGTCGAATAATTGATCCCACTGTGTATCTGCTCAGGTTGTGGGTCACTCTTTGCCCTGCTTCTTTCATTGTCATTCCATGAATTAGGACATTGTCAATGACAGAGGCACGAATTTCATCTGGAATTGTATTTCTTTGTGTGGGTCTTTGTCTCCGTCTAGGTCTTGGCCTTGAGCTTTGTCTGGGTCATGATCCAGGACCAGGTGCAGAGGATGGGTCAGGTTCTGGACCAGGTGTGTGGGCAGGTCCAAGCTCTGGTTCTGGCCGTGGGCTGGACCGTCCACGTCCTCTTCTTCCAACATGACGTCTTGCTCCTCTGACATCCATTCTGAACAGCTAATGCTGTTTCTCAGCAGGTTTTATTGTGTGCAGTTCATTCGCAAATGTGTTTTCAGCTTTGACCTGTTGTGTCTTAACTGTGACAACTGTGTTGGAAAAGTGTCCGAATTCTGCCTCTTAGTGTTCACTTTTTGGAAAATGTGTGCTATGAGTGAAAAGTGTGTTCAAATGAGCAAAAAACATGTTAAGTCTTTTGCAAAAAGAGTGCAAGAGTTTTGGAAACTGTATGCAAATCATGAATAGTGTTCGAGGTTTTGACACCAGAGTCCTGTTTTTGAGAAATGTGTGTAGTCATTGGCTGTGTGCAGTGAATGGAATTTAGTGTTTCATCAATGAAGAAAAACTGTAACATCCTTTCCCTGACCACGTCTTCCAACGTGGTTGTTTAAGAAATGAGAAGCTTCTCACTGCATCAGCGAGGGTTAAATAAGCTCTTGCCAGCTGAAACATATTCATCACTGCAGTAATTATCCAATGGAAGGCTCTGACCTATTTGCTTAGTTAATTCCAGGTGGCGACTTTTTTGGCCAGACAGTGTATTTCTCGATAGATTCCATTTACAATCACAGAAATGGACAAAACAACAAATCATCGCATTTGAGGAACTAGAACCTGAGAATTTGCAACATTTTTCTCTATTAAAGACTGAATGACTAATTTTCAAAATGTAATGAACAAGTAGTTTGGATTTCTCTTTTCTCTTCTGCTTCTTTTTCATTTGATTTAATTTCTGCTGATTGTATGCTTTCATTTAGTTAAATAGCAATAATTTCTGTCATTTAACAGTAATGTTTGGGGGAAAAAAAAGAAAAATTTTATGCCACTTCATAAATTGCCCCTTTTGTGCTTTTATTTTTTATTTTATGATTAAACCATGCTTTGGCTATATTAACACGATGTTCATGCCATGCAAGTATATTGAACTGAACTGACTTGAAATTTGAAATATGAATATGTCTGCTCTCTTATGCCTGATGTGTGTGTGCACGCGCGCCCGCGACTGGGCGCACGTACCGCTCTGTGTATATGTGTATCCAGCTTGTGCCGCGCTGTGATTTTCTATTGGTGCACTGTAGGCCCTTAGTGGCGTCTGATTGGCTCTGCTGTGGGTGTGTGAGAAACACTGACTTGCCTATTGTCACATGACATTGGCTAGCACGACTTCTATAGCGCCATTGGTCTACACCGCTCAATTTCCTACTTGACTATTGGCTGGCGCTGTTGTCATCACTCAAGAATGCGGAAGTTTTGTAGTCTACTGAGTCACCGTTGTGTCAGCTGATTCTTTCTGAGTGAGTAACTCGATTTAATTTTTAAAACGAAGTAACTTCTGAATAATGCATTGCGTGTGACATCTTTCCGAGCGACCGGACTTGTGTTGAACTCGTGAGCTTCGAGGCGTTTTGCCGTTTTCTGTCGGCAAATGAGCGAATTTTACAGCCCAGTCTGTAGATATGTTGCTATCTGGTAGCTAGCCCGATGCTAACAAACACCGCACATACATACACGTACGCACACTTTCGGTTTGTCAACTAGTCGCCTCGTAGCACAGTACCAGGCTATTTTGAGGCTGTCGTGTACTTTCACTTTCACCATACGTGTCTTTAAACTTCATCTCGCGTGTCTTTCGTTCACACCTGTTGTGCTGTCACCAGTCAACAGAGCACCTGTTATTCTGTTTGAATGCAGCTTACGGGCTCGCCGTGGAACGCTGGAAATTTCTAGATTGGTGGTTTTTGACGAGAGGAAATCATCCTGGAATCCCCCACTATACTGGTACATTATTATAGACTCGGGAGGAAGAGAAACTGGTTTTGCAAAAGGATCTTTATAGCTGCCTCTCCATACTTCACTAGCTATTGGTTGGATTAGTTATCCCTTTTACATAAGACCTCTGTTGCACTGGCTGTGCTCAAAATTTAGTCTTGGCCCATTTTTTATAAACAATTTTTTATGTTTAAGTGAAGTCCTGAATGGGGCTGTACAGTGGCGTAGTGGTTAGCACTTTCGCCTTGCAGCAAGAAGGTCCCTGGTTCGCGTCCCGGCTTTCCCGGGATCTTTCTGCATGGAGTTTGCATGTTCTCCCTGTGCATGCGTGGGTTTTCTCCGGGTACTCCGGCTTCCTCCCACAGTCCAAAAACATGCTGAGGTTAATTGATTATTCTAAATTGCCCGTAGGTGTGAATGTGAGAGTGATTGTTTGTCTTTGTATGTAGCCCTGCGACAGACTGGCGACCTGTCTAGGGTGTCCCCTGCCTTCGCCTGAGTTAGCTGGGATAGGCTCCAGCCCCCCGCGCGACCCTAGTGAGGATTAAGCGGTGTATAGATAATGGATGGATGGATGAAGTCCTGAATATATAATTTTCCTTAAAATTTTAGTATGATTTTTATAATTGATGTTTATCTCAATACTGTGGTACTACAGTTTTTGTCCAAATCTATTCAGTCTGATATCACTCACAACTAGTCTAGTATAGCCAGACTACTCTCTACTGCAGACACAGTTCAGTGTAGAATGGTCTGACAGCACCTTATTATTATTCTTCAGACTCTGGCCTGTTTGTATTTCTTTAAACCTATTAAAAGCGGGGCAAAGAATAGGATGCTATGACGTGTTCTCACAAAATAGCCTCGGAGGAATTGTATTGGTGGTACATTTTCATGCACGGAGACGAGCACCGTCATTAAAACGTATAGCTCACTGAAAACAAATAGCAAGCCTATTTTATTACACTGCAAAATTTAGGCAAAATTTTCAGTATGTAGGTTGTTGTTGCTTCCCATAGCAAATCAGATTTTGGAAACAGTAATGAATAGAGAGCATGGCAATAGCAAGCTGATACAGCCAATATCCAATGAGTCATACTACACTGGCAAACACCAGAGTCTCATAGTTGACAAGCTCACACTACCAGATTGTTGACATTTTTATTTGACTTACAGGATTAATTGATTGTTTAACTAGTTACTGCTTCATTTTCTGTTGACTGAACGGACTGTTTATCTCAGTTTGAATGTCTTTATGAGTTTCGATATTTATTGAAATCACCTTTGAATTGCTGGGCTGTATCATTTCTCTGAAACAGAGCTGCAGCCATGTATTATTTTCCATTAATGCTTGATCTGCAGATTAATCAAAATTCAAATCAATCAATTATTTGTTTAATGACAAATGCCAGATATAATCTCCCACAGCCTGTGGCAATCTATTTTGATTAGCTTGTTTTATGTGACCTGCTGTCCAGAACCCAAAGAGAGTTAATTTTCCTTCATATGTGATGCAGAAAAGCATCAAATGACCAGATTTGAGAAGACAAAAGCATAACATATTTGCCTTTAACAAAATAAATGTTGGTTAGTTATACTTAGAGATGACACCAAATTTATGTGCAGAGGAAATTGCTTGTTTTGGATATTGAACATGTCTGAATCTAATTCATCTGGACTTAGATTATGTTTTTAGGATCTTTTTAGTACGGTATTTAAGGACAGACTAAAAGTACCCAACAGGCATGGATAATGGGCTGAACAATATACTGTGGTAACTGATTTTGGCTAAATGTTAAACCTCAGTACTTTGATAACACTAACCTAAGTGTTTCCAGAGTACAGGCTTGAAATGCTTGATGATTGCACAGTTGATATTTGGGTTCTACCACAAAAACAATATCTAATCATATTTAGTCTTTTAACTAATGTGGGCTAAAGCTGATAAAGTATTTGAGTCTTTTTAACTCTCTGAGGACAGGATTTCGCATGCATAAAGCATGCACAATGCTGAGGAAGGTGTGGTTGCTACTTGCAGTTAATAGTAACATTTCCCTCCTCACCCCTGTATGCAAAAGGGCACACCTTACTGTGTATGGAATCTCAGTTTAGTTTTCCTGACAAGACATTTACTGGGCCAAAAATATCACAGTGAAAATATGACCGCACATTGGTTATAGCCTACAATGTTTAATTTATTCTCACAAGTGATTTCCCGTAAACTGGTGTCATATTGAGGGAATGACATCATAGCACAAACGTTAGCAAGGTTATAAATTATGATGTGTTTTCTTTCTGCTGAAAAAATGTCCCCCAAACATGATTAAGCAGAACGATCACCACTGGCTTGTTTCAGCATGTATGTCACTGTACGGTATGTTTTGTAGAAGTGGGTATCCTTTGAATGAGCTCTGGTGGTCTCTACTGTTTTGTGTTTTAGTGTGTAGAATCAGCGAATGAAAGGAAGAAATATTTGATTATGTATTATATTGAATATATATTATCTTGCTTACATTCATCTACCAAACTGCATTCTCGCTTTGACCCAGAAAATAGCTTTATAAATAAAGTGAATCTGCAATGGTTATCATGATGTAAGCCACCACGAATTTACAGCTCAATAATTTGTTAAGTTGCTGTTGGGTTCTTTTGTGGCCCAGTTATAAATGAATGCAGCCTTAAATGTTTTTTTGTCTTTAACTGTCTTCACTAAATCATTTGTCTTGTGAATGAATGTAAATGAAATGTTATTTAAATCAGGGTTTTACTAACCTACACCTGAATGCTTTTATTTATTTTTTTGTACACATTTAGCATAGTTAAATATTCTGACTGTTTTTAGTGAGCCAGTAGGTCCAACACTCATATTTGAGAGTAATTAAAACCCACGGTGAGGCGGCATTTAGCCACTATGGCCACCGCCTGTGGAACAGCCTGCTGGAGAACCTCAGGACTGCAGAGACCGTCGATATTTTTAAAAGAAGGTTAAAGACTCACCTTTTTAATCAGGATTTTAACTAACCTCTTAAATCCTTATGTTCTTATCATTTTGTATTTATTTCCGTATGTATTTTTACTTTTTTTAACCTTTCACCATTTTACTTATGTTATAGGTCTTTTATTCTATCTTGTAGTTTTAAATCTTTAGTTATTTAACTCCAGTGTTTCCTCAGGGGGGTCCTCCGCACTGGGGGCTGTATGCGGTCTGCTGCTGGGGGTGCTGTCCATGAGTCCCTTCGGCCCGGCTGGTTGGGGGGGCTCCCCACCTTGGTGTGGGGGTCCCCCTGTGTGTCGGGGTCGGGGGGTCTGTGGGTCTGGGTGCCGGCACACCCAGTGGTCATGGCCTGCGACTCCTCCCAGTGTGGACGACCCCAATTGGAGGCGTTTTCCACAATCGTCAGTGCCATGCCATGTCTCCCTACTGTCAGTGGTGGGAGTGTGTGTGTGTGTGTGTGTGTGTGTGTGTGTGTGTGTGTGTGTGTGTGTGTGTGTGTGTGTGTGTGTGTGTGTGTGTGTGTGTGTGTGTGTGTGTGACGTGTGTGGACGTGTGTGGACGTGTGTGGACGTGTGTGGACGTGTGTGGACGTGTGTGTGTGGACGTGTGTACGCGTGCGTGCTTCTGCAGTTGTGTGCATATATGTATATATGGAGGGAGGGAGGGAGGGATGGGTTTTCTTGTTTTTAATGTTGTAAAGCACTTTGCGTTGCATTTTTAAATGTATGAAAAGTGCTCTATAAATAAAGTTTGAAAGTAATATTGTACCCCTTTCAAAGCAATTTTAACCAATTTCCTGTGTGTGATGATTTTCACATTTATGACTGATTGGTGATCAAAGCCATCCCGTCTGATAAAATAAGTCATGAGTGGCCTGTAGTATGGTTTCTCTCAGGAGCCTGGCATTTCAAGAGTGGGAGGGAGATAGAGTAAGCAATAGAGACGGAGGGAGGGAGGGAGTGAGTGAGGTATGTCATGCACTGGATTACAACCAGTATGTGTTTGGGAGACAGAGACTACAGCTACTTTGCAAGACACAGAGCTTTAATTCAACTGTAGACAGAAGTTTGAACACAGTTTGGTTCAGCACTTTGTATAGGTAAGAGAAGTTTACTGTAAATATATATATATATATATTTTTTTTTTTTTGTGGAGCTTTGTGCAAAAGGGGGTGTGTCTGGGGGAAAAAACAAACATAGGGAAGTGAGACGAGAGCACTGCACACAACAACAACCCAGTTTGAAATTTTGTCTTTGCAAGAGTCGTTAAGTCTAAAAACAAGGAGGTGAACACTCTGTCCAAGTTTTGTCTGAATGCCTGTGTTTGCGTTACTTTGTATAGTAAACGTAGACTGACCGTGCTCCACTCCCTCCTGACTGAGCTTGCATATGCACAGGAAGGAAGAGTGCTGTTACTGTTCATACAGTCATTTAGTTAAGTCAGTATTTGGTTTCAGGCTGCTCAGTGTCTCTCTCTCTCTAATCATGTATTTTACATGTTTAATCTTTTCTTATGCACTGATATCTGATAGTGCTCTGTGTCTGCACAGCATGAGCAGCACATTACCAGCAGATTGAGCTGTGTGTGCTTCCATGTTTAGGAATAGTATTGAACTATAGGTATCTGTTTTACAGTACTTCAATGCACAGTCAACGTAGTTACATATGTAAAACATCAGAGAATTGATTTGAAGTGTAATAATATGCTTTGGATCGCGTTTACACAGTTTGCTATTTGGTGTTTCTGAAGTATTTCAAAACTTCACAGACATGCCATTGGAACATCAGGATATCAACCTCGGCATCTTTTGGCATTTTGGGTGTGGAGAGTTGTGGAGTTTGCCCATGTCTCCTGTCTTTTCCTCCTGCACTTATCTGTTTGGCTGCTGATAATCTGATAAGGACTGTTGAGTTTGCATTTCCTTAAAATCCGAGTGTCTTCCAGCAGTTCAGGTCAGGTCAGGACAGCTGATCTGCTCCAAGGTTTATATTGTGGTGTCACACTACACACATGTATGTACATGTCTGTCTGCAGTGCTGCATCTGTGCGCTGTGTTTACACTAAGTTGACCTCATTTGTTGAGAGCACTTCTTGTCCCAGGCAACCAGTTAAATCATCACTCTCTATGGCTTGAACTGATATTTTTTGAACAACTGATGGATCGTGTTGTTTGGGAGTTAATGTTAGGTCAGTGCTATAAAATAAAAAGTACATAAATGCTGAAATCCTCAACAGCTTTGTTATTTTAGAGCCAGCTCTCATTCTGCGTGCAGTACTTTAGACCAAGAAAGTCTGGCATCCAGCCCTTTACGCAATCACACACACTCCACAACCACCCACATACACACAACTCTAAAGGTAGTGTGTTTTTATGTTGGCAGGAGACATCGCTGGCACAACAGAACCCAGTAGACAGGAGGAGAGGGAGGGATCTGAAGAGGCGCGCCCAGACTCACTGTCTACAGCACTGGCTGGCAGCATGGTAAGCCAATCACACTAGTGAGGAGGGGAATGTGTAAGTTTGTATATACTCTGCTACAGATTGGTGTCTGCTTCTAAGTCAGGTACCTGATCTGAACTCCCTACCTGATTTCTACAGAGTAAAACGTCAAGTTGGGACTTCACTCTCACACAGGAAATGGCACAGTGCAGCTGCAGGCCTAAACCAAGCGCACTGTGTAGCAACACGTTGAACAGCTCACTTCTTAAACTTTGGTATTTTTTAAACCTAAGCTTGCACAGCTAATTGTACATGTTCATTTATACAGTGTATCCACTGGCCATTTTGGGCTTTTTACCTATGTGATACTTTACAATCAGAAATAGATAAAGACTGAAATTCACTTAAAACTCCACTTATAAAGTCCGTGCTGTTATTTAATAAAATAGGATGTAATTTAAAATTGTATTTGTTGGATCTTAATAAGCAAGACTTCATTGGTGATAAACATTTCTTTAAAAACTAGAGCCATTTTACCATCAGATGTGTCACGTTCAGACCTTCCAAGTAGTACCTCCAGCATTGTCTTGAATTCTAACAAGTGTGTCTGGGTATGTTTTTTGTGTGGGAAACCAGTGAGTGATTGTACATATTTGTTGCTGCGTGAGTGACACCTACTGTTACTTTTTAACATGCGGGAGGGCATCTGATCCCTTCTGAGCCCATACAAGGACTTGTGGAAGATTATTCAGAGTTTGCAGATTGTCCTCAGGCAGCACTTTCCCTCAGTCATAGTTATCTCTCCAGGGTCACTGCTTTATTGCGCTGTTGTTGAGATTTGTACATGCTTCTGCATCAGTAAAAGTGCTGTTCAACAGGTAGCAGATGTTACATCTCTTTGATGTAACTTGCCACTACATGCCTTCTGTACATCTCTTTCAGAATCTGTTTTTATGCTTGTGACCACCTATTCAATATAGAAACTCACTGTATAACATGTAATTTGTCTGGATAATAGAAGATGATGTCCTAAAAAAGACAGCAAACCTTCAGTTGTTGTTAGTAGCTTGAAGTGCTTGACGTTCACAAGTGGTGAATGTATCCACCCAAGGTGACCAAGGCAGCAGTCCGCAACAGTAAATTCTCAGGTTGTCTGTTTATCGTCTCCTTGCCCTCTAGTGGATGCAGATGAGTGACAAATTCCTCTTCAAAGTAATGGTCAGAACCTTTATGGGACAGAAATAGGAAGTGTAACAGGAGAATGTGTGTCCCGATGTTCTGGTCAACTGGGTTTACAGAATGTCACGGTGGCAGAGTGCCTAGCTCTCAGCCTTTTTATGGAAACTCTGTGCTTAATTGATGGAGGTGCTGTTGAACAAATAACGTGCCTGCCGAGGCACGTAAACCAAGAATGTAGACCTCAGTGAGACCGGGGTTAGTCCTGTGTTTAAGTAAAACTTTCTGCATTTTGCTGACTTCTACTAGCTCAGTGTGTTGTGTTGGGTGGGTGTGGTCAGAGGTATACTCTGCATGACTTACGAGCAATGGCAGGTGTACTAAACACACCCAGTACTTCAGGCATGACATATCAGCCAAAACCCTATTTGAAGTAGGAGTTTGAAGTTTTGATTTACAAACACATGCACATTGATAGTAATTATAATTTGTGCAACATGAAATTGCAAGTGTTTGTATATGTATGGTATAAAACTACATTACCTTTTCAAGTTGCTCTGTGGCCACAGCTAATGATATTTCTATTTGACTTCAGCTGCTGTTGATCTAAGGGTTATATTCTTAGGTGGGATTGTAAGACATTTGTTCCAGCAGTTTGTTCCAGAGGTAATAAGATCATTTTAATCCTGTCTTGTAAAGCAGCATTTATTTGTATCCCAGCCTAAAACTTTTTTTCTTTTTTTATTCACTGAAACAACATGGGAAGTGTTGGGTTCATACTGTTGCCCACTCATGCTGTGCAGAGATGAAAGTTTTCCGGGTTTTCCCGGAAATCCGGGATTTCAAATTTTGTGAGTTCATTTCCGGGAATCTGGGAAAATTGATCGAAGTTTTCAGTGAAAATCAGAATTTGATTGATAGTATTCTTTTTGAAAATCTTATTCTTATCGCTAATGCGTTGTTTGTTGTTTATATTCCTGTACGGAGGCAGCCATTTTGAATCTCGTTCATTGACGCGATTCCAATCTAATGCTGAATACATTGCTGCGAGAATTTGCGAGAGCGGATGCACTGAATAGCGCCAGTTTTGAGTACAAAGGAGAGATTAATCATTGAATAGCGCTCATTGAATAGACGACCTTTGCTTTTGTGTAAATGTAATGACCCGTACCTGTCAGGACAATGTTTAAACAGGTAGACAGGCACGCTGACGTGCGTGCTGTAGACGCGACAGTCAAGAACGCGTTCCGGTGGTCGTGGTTCGAAGAGAAAGATACGAACGGCGATTTCTTGTCTGAATATATCAGGAAATTAGACAAACCAGGTACGTTTTTTTAAATTTTACAAAAATAGATATCAATATATTGGTAGTTTACTGTGTCTTAAGGTTCCTGTCTTAATGATATTATAATATAATCCTTATAATAGATTAGTGACACATCTAGACTAGAGTATGAAATGATTAATATATGAAATATGGGGTACTAAACTACTGAATAGTTTACATTACTGAACATGTTAACAGGAATGTTTCCGCATTTTTATTAACATTTTCACAGTTTTGTGCTATTCTTTTAATGAGGGAAGGGGGTTATGAAATTCTGGGCTTGGCTCTTAGGGGAAGTTCTGCCGAAATTTTTTTCAGGTCAGGACTTAGAATATTTTTTTCATTTTTTTTTTTGAATGAATATTATTTGTGCATGTTTTAGAAGAGAAAGATACGAACGACGATTTCTTGTCTGAATATATCAGGAAATTAGACAAACTAGGAACTTTTTTTTTATTTTATAAAAATAGATAGACCTCAATTTTTTTCATTTTTTTTGAGTGAATAGATATCATTTGTGCATGCTTTTGATAAGATAGACTCCATTGAAGATCTATATTGTTTGGTCATTTTTAAATTTTTATCTTCATTGAATATTGCGTAGTCATTTTAATTTTTTATATATATTCTTATTGTTAATAAAGACTATAATGCTGTTATTTTAACTGTAACAATGACACTATTATAATTTATTATTCGGCACTCGCATAAGGCTGCCTTCGGCAGCCTCTTGGAGCACCTTCGGCGCTCACTTGGCAAAGTTGCTTAGAAAAAAATTTTTCAGGGTTTTTTGCAAACAGCCACTTTCATCTCTAGCTGTGGTATTATTAGCAGGATAATGTGAGCATGGAAAGCAAAACAATGTTTTTTTTTTGTTTTTTTTTTTAACCCCACCCTCAGTACCCACAACAAATTGTAATGCAATCTTGTAGGGGTTATGTTGAATTGGAAAGAGAAGTTAATATGACAGGCTGCACCATGCAAAGACTGACGTTTCTGTGTCAGTGCTCCATATGAAGTCACCTGGATTTTTTTTCAAAACACACCAGCTAGCCACCAGAGGTGCTCAGGTAGGCTTGTAGTTAAAGCCAGATGGTTCATTCAAGGTTGCTGTTACTGATCTGACTGCAGTTCTTCTTGAACCGACCTATGTTTCTGTCATTGTTTGACTGTACCCTAGTTTCTAAAGTCTGACTGTTTAGTTCATTTCAGATATTTGTAACTTAGTCATTTAGTTCAGTCCTGTGTGTGAGTCTTTTTTCCTGATGCATGTTTGATATTTGTGATATAAACTTTTGATGGTTGCCTGGCAGCCAGTCAGAAAAGGTAAACTGCTGAACAAATATAGTCAGTGAATTGGGTCATCCAGATGTTAATGACTGATAAACATGTGAATATGTCATGACACTGCAACAACTAGCTTTGACAAACCATTTCATATTGGCTGTATATTTCATTTCACCTACAAAGTGATTGTAATAGATTGAAAAACAAATCAAAATGCCTGGATTTTGATATATGTTGGAGCCTCCAGATTGCAGGATAGTCAGTGTTGGTTCTGTGTATGGAAGGCATGCAAATTATGTTTTGTAGTCATGTGCTTTTACATACATTTACAGAAATGTGCAATTACTTGAAGTTTTAGCTCTATATAGGCATTCCGTCTTACCTCATGTCTTATTCACATCCCACTTCTATAGCTGTGTGTCAACATGTAGACTGAAGCCCTGCATTGGTGACTTGCTGCCCTCCTTTCCTAAAATAAAACCTGAGACACAGGAGGCCAAATTTGGTTCTCACTTTTGCAGCTGGTTCAGGCCAGGCTGGGCACACTGAGTGGGGAAATTTAAAGCTTAGTATTTGGACTGTGGAACAACTTCTCTGTTTTTACCATATTTTTATCTATTATATTTGCACGTTTCTTTCTGTACTTTCAAAAAAAACTGTTGTCTGATTATGTGAATACACTGACTAGATTGTTGCTTAACTTTTTGTACATTGTACAGTCACAATAAAGGAATTCTATTCTGTTCAGGCTGTAATGTTTCAAAAGTCTTAAAATGTCCATCCAGCTTTGTTTTTTTTATTGGTTGGCCATGGATAAACTGCAAAAATATTTGAAAGCCTAAAGTGCGCACCTTAAATTTAAAGGTTAATGGTTAGAAATTCTAAATAACAAAGACTCTTCAGATTGCTTATACAGATTTATACTGACATAAAATGTCAAAGCTTGATGTTTACTGCATTTACAAAACTTATGTTCAGGCTACAATGAAATAATTTTTGATCGATGTACCTGCAGAGGTATTGCTGTGAGTCTTAATAAAAAGCTTTAAAAAATCACCTGGCAATGTTTTATAGTCTCACTGATAATATTTAGGAAAAGCCCTCCACATTCCCAGAGTTGATGAGGTGGTACTTGTCAGGGATATGAATAGTCTTAGCCAAAGGAAAAAACATTTGAGACTAAGGTACAGAGCGGTTTTCTGTCATGACATCACAAGCTAGAGAAGTAGGTCTTGCTTCTACAGTGTAGCTTTATCTTCTTCTCCAGCACCACAAATGTAAGCTACAGCGTTTGTGCAGTGGAAGACAACTACACTAATAAGAACATGATTTTTATTTGTAAAGCACAAATGTGTAGGTCCAGCTGCAATGCTCTATTTCATTTCTTCATTTTGCTTGTGGAAAATTAGTATAATGGGTTACAGGTGCAGCATGTGACATGAAAATGATTCTCGGTAAGGTTCTGCTTGATTTGTGGAAGTGCGTCTAATTGTAGCAGATGCATGCATCCATTTATTAGATGAAATGGAAATGATTGATAGATAGATTAAACCTTTATTGATCCCGCAGCGGGAAAATTTTTGATGATACTGAACACAAGTGCAATGCGTTATGACTGCTCCTTTCTTGTATGTAGCCGTACTAACGGTGAGCAAAATACTATGCATTTAGAAAATGTGCATTATGGTAATGTATTAAATGCATTTGTTAATACTTGTTTTTATGTTCAAAAGCCAGCATCAGTTAGCACGATAGAACAGAATAACCCTGAGATAAGTACAATATATTAATGGGTGCTATAAAATTCACTTACACTAACACTAGACAGCTCTGTACATGTTTTGTCGGGGAAAAAAATGAATAAAATGCAACTTTCCCCCCTCAAATAATTACCAATAGTCAAAACTGCCAAATAATGTCCTTATTATTAGCAAACACAAACAGTAAAACAGTAGTTGGATTATGTTAATTTTGTCGTTTCTTATTATAGAATGGCGTTACTTTTAAACTGACAACTTAATAAGGAAAGTATGCATCTGCAGATGCAGTCAAAACATGTTAGCGAGGTAAAACCATATTTTCCTTATTTCATTGTCGGTTTAAAAGTAACACTATTCTATAGGACTTACAGTAAATAGTCAACTATTAAATGTGCAGGGAAAATACGTTTAAGCCATAAGGTTGAATGACATGCTTGATTCTTGCTTTGTATAAAATATATCTGGTATGTCACATACTTATGGCTGCGTTGTCTGTATTTTTAATTTACCAGAGACCTGAATTTTCTGTAAATCCTGTATTAATGTAATTTTTGAGCGTGGACATACAGCAAAAAAGAATCTTCATTAGAAATACAGAAAAAACTTGCTGAAGCAGTAACCGTGGCTTGAACTGAAGCAAGAAAAGTCCGAGGCACTCTGTACTTACTCAATTAAAAGTCCTTTATTAGCTACATGGACACCACCAACATGTTTCGACACCAAGTCTTCGTCAGGGCAACATTTGTAAATGAACTGAACAGCAGGAAGTCTACTTTTTAAACAACACTTAACAGGAAGTCACATGATCGTGTGTGGTCATGTGACTCCGCCCAAGTATTCATTCATAAAAGACAAATAAAATATATACACTTTGGAATATTTTCACAAAGCAATAGGCAAGCATATCATCCATAATACATACATAAAGCTCATTTTGTAACACTATATTTCAATAATAAACCATGATGCATCATGTTAACATATAGAAGAAAATAAATAATGAAAAAATTACTGACTGCAAGGCACTGTGTGTAGAATAGGAAACAGTGGCATGAAACAGTGAGTAAACCCTCATCATCAAAGACAATCATTCAGAGCACATTAATATATTTACAGAAACGGAGAAAAGTCTATTTCTTCATTTAGTCCAGGGAACACAGTTGCTTTCAAAGAGTGGATCCAGAAGGTTTCCCTCTGCAATAATCTTTTCAACCTGTCACCCCCTCGGGGAGTGTTCTCAATAACTTCAATTGCCATGATTGTGAGTTCATTAATGTTTCTGTGGGTCATGTTCTTGAAATGTTTTGCAATCGGATAATCCATGTTTCCTTTACGGATAGCATATTTGTGTTCTGCAAAACGCTCTTTCAGTTTTCTTTTTGTGCGACCAATGTAAAAACACCCACAAACACAGTCCAGTCGGTATACCACATGTGTTGTATTACAGTTTGCAAAAGAACGACATTTAAAAGTGTAGGTGCATGTAGAGTCCATAAAATGTGTAGAACGATTGATCTGTGTGCAATGGACACATGCCCCACATCTGAAGGTGCCAATGGGTTTTTTGAAAAAAGTCTCAAGTTTTGATGCTGGCAAATAGCTAAAACTATTTGCCAGCATCAAAACTTGAGACTTTTTTCAAAAAACCCATTGGCACCTTCAGATGTGGGGCATGTGTCCATTGCACACAGATCAATCGTTCTACACATTTTATGGACTCTACATGCACCTACACTTTTAAATGTCGTTCTTTTGCAAACTGTAATACAACACATGTGGTATACCGACTGGACTGTGTTTGTGGGTGTTTTTACATTGGTCGCACAAAAAGAAAACTGAAAGAGCGTTTTGCAGAACACAAATATGCTATCCGTAAAGGAAACATGGATTATCCGATTGCAAAACATTTCAAGAACATGACCCACAGAAACATTAATGAACTCACAATCATGGCAATTGAAGTTATTGAGAACACTCCCCGAGGGGGTGACAGGTTGAAAAGATTATTGCAGAGGGAAACCTTCTGGATCCACTCTTTGAAAGCAACTGTGTTCCCTGGACTAAATGAAGAAATAGACTTTTCTCCGTTTCTGTAAATATATTAATGTGCTCTGAATGATTGTCTTTGATGATGAGGGTTTACTCACTGTTTCATGCCACTGTTTCCTATTCTACACACAGTGCCTTGCAGTCAGTAATTTTTTCATTATTTATTTTCTTCTATATGTCAACATGATGCATCATGGTTTATTATTGAAATATAGTGTTACAAAATGAGCTTTATGTATGTATTATGGATGATATGCTTGCCTATTGCTTTGTGAAAATATTCCAAAGTGTATATATTTTATTTGTCTTTTATGAATGAATACTTGGGCGGAGTCACATGACCACACACGATCATGTGACTTCCTGTTAAGTGTTGTTTAAAAAGTAGACTTCCTGCTGTTCAGTTCATTTACAAATGTTGCCCTGACGAAGACTTGGTGTCGAAACATGTTGGTGGTGTCCATGTAGCTAATAAAGGACTTTTAATTGAGTAAGTACAGAGTGCCTCGGACTTTTCTTGCTTCAGTTCAAGCCACGGTTACTGCTTCAGCAAGTTTTTTCTGTATTTCTATTCATCCGCGGGCCTGGTCCTTGTAGAGCACCTGCTTTTTACCCATTTTTCACACCTGTTTTGGAGCCATAAGCAGCACTCAACAATCCTCCCTTTTTTTGCAAAGAATCTTCATTGTTTGCTGATGACCATCATTTAATGAAAATTCTAGATATCTTTCCGTTAGTATAAATGGCTCTTTTGGGAATTAAAGCTATAAAGATGCGCTCCATTTATGGAAGTACAAAAGTGGAAACATCAGTTGTACGCCTTTGTAATTTTACTGACTTTTGTGGTCATATTGTTGCTTGTAGCACATTACATTCAAAGATATGCTTCATGCTTTAAGCATAATTTAAATGTAATATTAAAATGAACTACGTGCTGTCCTGTTTCCAGGCACATGTAAATGTTTGAAATCAATTACTAATGTCTAAGTATCTGTTCACCCTCCTTGGTATGGATAAAAAAAATCAATAAAGAAAAATAACTGAGAGCATGTTCCTCTACAGAGCAGTAAAACTAATCAGTTTAGCCAGATTCAAGTTCTAAGAATGAATATCAGGGTTAAGTGGAGAAATCTGCTTGGTTTGAATGGTTTCTTTTCACCTAACTACAATAAGTAATATTAATTACTCAAAAACTCCATGAAAATTCATCTTGTTATAGTGAAGTCCTACCATGTTAAAATTACATTACAGGCCCTCCCTAAAAAAAAAATTAATATTTTATAGTGCTACGTTGTTCATCCAGCTTATGCTGTGCGTACTATGCTATGTTACGCAATGTGGGGTCATATACACTATATTGCCAAAAGTATTCGCTCACCCATCCAAATAATCAGAATCAGGTGTTCCAATCACTTCCATGGCCACAGGTGTATAAAATCAAGCACCTAGGCATGAAGGCTGCTTTTACAAACATTTGTGAAAGAATGGGTCGCTCTCAGGAGCTCAGTGAATTCCAGTGTGGAACTGTGATAGGATGCCACCTGTGCAACAAATCCAGTCGTGACATTTCCTCGCTCCTAAATATTTCACAGTCAACTGTCAGCTGTATTATAAGAAAGTGGAAGTGTGTGGGAACGACAGCAACTCAGCCACGAAGTGGTAGGCCACGTAAACTGACGGAGTGGGGTCAGCGGATGCTGAGGCACATAGTGCGAAGAGGTCGCCAACTTTCTGCAGAGTCAATCGCTACAGACCTTCAAACTTCAGTTGGCCTTCAGATTAGCTCAAGAACAGTGCTTCAGCAGAGAGCTTCATGGAATGGGTTTCCATGGCTGAGCAGCTGCGTCCAAGTCATACATCACCAAGTGCAATGCAAAGCGTGGAATGCAGTGGTGTAAAGCACGCCACCACTGGACTCTAGAGCAGTGGAGACGCGTTCTCTGGAGTGACAAATCACGCTTCTCCATCTGGCAATCTGATGGACGAGTCTGGGTTTGGCGGTTGCCAGGAGAACGATACTTGTCGGACTGCATTGTGCCAAGTGTAAAGTTTGGTGGAGGTGGGATTATGGTGTGGGGTTGTTTTTCAGGAGCTGGGCTTGGCCCCTTAGTTCCAGTGAAAGGAACTCTGAATGCTTCAGCATACCAAGACATTTTGGACAATTCCATGCTCCCAACTTTGTGGGAACAGTTTGGAGCTGGCCCCTTCCTCTTCCAACATGACTGTGCACCAGTGCACAAAGCAAGGTCCATAAAGACATGGATGACAGAGTCTGGTGTGGATGAACTTGACTGGCCTGCACAGAGTCCTGACCTCAACCCGATAGAACACCTTTGTGGGATGAATCAGAGCGGAGACTGAGAGTCAGGCCTTCTCGTCCAACATCAGTGTGTGACCTCACAAATGCACTTCTGGAAGAATGGTCAAAAATTCCCATAAACACACTCCTAAACCTTGTGAAAAGCCTTCCCAGAAGAGTTGAAGCTGTTATAGCTGCAAAGGGTGAACCGACGTCACATTGAACCCTATGGATTAGGAATGGGATGTCACTTACGTTCATATGTGAGTAAGGCAGGTGAGCGAATACTTTTGGCAATATAGTGTAGCTGTGACTGTCACGACTCTGCCAGGGAGGAGGTTGGGGTAAGAAGGGGGAGGGAAGATATGCTGTACAAAACACTGTATACGTCAGATACTTTCAGTGACCTTCCAGATTTCATAGGTACAGTAAAGTGCTGTATGCATTGCTCAGTGCAAAGATGCATTGGATAGTGCAAAGTAGACACTCAGAGACAGCGGAGAGCGAGAATTTGTCTTTAGAATGCTGTGTCACCAGAGATCTCTGCATAGACTCATTCTTCTCAACACCCTCCCTCTTATGTCCTCTGCTACGTATTTGCCTTGTGTACAAGATCAGTTGCTGCCAGTGCAACGATTTTGTGATGGGACACCGTCCAACAACTGGATGATGTGTCCCCCTGCGCTCCGTGTTGGCTTCAGGTTGTGTTTTTCTGTTCAGTACAGTCCGTGTACACAGTCAGTCTGCCTGAGCAATGGCTGCAGTGCACTGCAGTGGATGTTAGACGGTGTATGTGTGGCAGTCAGAGCGTCTTCCATTTCCCGGCAATACACTTTAGGCTTTACCACCTCATTGCTGAGGGAGAAGCATATTTATGAGGAGATGTCGGTGAAGAGTGAAGGAGGAGGGAGTGGGGGAGGAGTAAGTGATGAGAGGGAGATGGGGGAGAAATGCAAGCATGTGAATGTGAGAGAGCAAGGTAGATGCGCATGTAGAGGGTGGAGCTTAGCATCAGGCAGTTCCCTCTGTCTGCCTTTCTCTCTTGCTTTCTTTTCTCACAGTTTTCCCCCATCCTCTTGCTACTGTTGAGGCACATCTGCAGTCATTTCATCACTTTGCTTTCTTGTCAGTTCTCACTTAGCTGATCTGCTGTACCGCTGCTCTTGTGTGTACCTTTATGGATTATCCTCCTCCTTTTCTCAGCAGTGCAACAGGGGCTGTCTTCAGACACCAGCGTGCTTGTTCTCCCCTCTCTGGGAGCAGTGGAGGGGTGGGGTGGGATCCTGAATAAGAGCAGGGACTGGTGTGTTGTCTCATAGAACCTCTTGAAGGGGAAACGTGGACAAGGTTGTGGGTGGGGAGGGAGTGGGTTGACAAGCAGAGAGAGTTCAGAGCAGACGAGGTGTGGAGAGACTGGGAGAAGAATGGTTATGCCGGCTCCTCGTGCTCTAGTCCTGCTGCTGCTCTATAGGCTGTGTGTCATTCAGACACAGCCCTGCCCCTCGACATGAGCCTCGCAGGAAGGGTGTCCTGCTCCATGCTCAACTGCTTCGTAAGTCCACAGGTTTTTATTTTGGTCTTCATTTTTGTGTGTGAGCCTGGTTTGTGATGGGTGTATATCAGCACCCTCCCCTCCCTACATCGCCTCGCATATACCGTATGTGTGCCTGCCTTCTCATCAGTGGGGGTGGGTGTGGGGGTGGTTGCTGGTGACTCCATACACATAATTGAATTGCCTCAGTGTGTTCTCGAGCATGAGATGATGAAAAGCGTCTTTATTGCTGTCATTCCTCCCCTCTGTTGTATGGAGGACTTTGAGCTGCCGGTATGTTGATCGGCAGGGAGGAGAGAGGGGGCCTGGCAGGAGTAGGATGGGTAAAATGTTTCTGCTGCTGCGACTGAGCATATTATTCATTCACTGTTGAAGCTTCAGAGCAGTGACGTGTATTCACTGCAGTGGAGGATCTGCATTAAGTTAGGAAGATTGATGTAGAACAGGTGTTTCTCTTGGTTTGCATCCTGAGGGAGAGTTGTAAAAAGGTTGACAGCTTAGGATCGAGACAGGATGGTCTTAGCATTATGTCACTGAGCCTAGTTTAGCTGATGGTTCACATGTTGACTTCTGACTTTTCAGGGGTGTCCACTGTCTGTGCCCATTAACAGCTACCTTAAAGCAAGTCTTCTCTTCAACTCAACAATAAATTCCTTCACACTCCCAGGGTATTTACCTCTAAATATATTATCTGACTTGTATAATTTAAAGCTGACAAAAACAGCAACTGGTAACTGGGTCAGGATTTGTTATCATTGGGGAAAAAACATCTGCATTATATGGTATGAGAAATAATATTCTTAATGTAGCACGTTTGTTTAGCACTTACTAAACTGGTTAAAGCCTTTTTACACTCAGTATTAACATAAATGACCAAAGAAATTACAATTCCTCTGTAGGGACAGGTGTGTTTACTAAATTTCTTGGCAATCTGTCCAACAGTTATTGAGACATTCTGCTCAAAACCACAAATATGGATCTCAAGGTGATGCTTGAAGAAATGTCAGAGTAAGTAGGCTTTGTCCTCTAGGAAACACAAATGTCTGTAAAAAATAAATTTCTTAGTAATCCATATGATAGTTTTCTGACGGTTGAGAATCAGCCAGTGTCTGCAGACTGTCAAATTATAAGCAGCAAGCAGTAGGACTGAAATGATCACAAAACCTACTCTTTCCACACAGTAGTTATGGGATTCCTCCTGTTTTGTTATCGCAGAATATGATGATAACATACATAACTTACTGTTTTCAACAATAAATACCAATAACATTGGGAAATATGTCTTTCTTATCAGCACTTTTTGAAAATGTGTTAATTGCTGAAAGATGAGTGCTACTCCTGGCTCAATCTACTTTTTCTGTGAAAACACATGGACAGGCATTACACAATCTATGATCTCTCTTTAACATGTCTGTGCCGCAGCTGACTCTGCACTTCTCCTTGTGCGTCAGTGTCTAAATAATGTAGTATCCACGACCTCTGTTACTTAAGTAGATCAGAGCTCTGTCAATCTTCTGCTGTTAAAGGGGGCTGGAGGATTTTCACAGTCACAACTATAGTTGTGATCAATCATCAATGGGGAAAAAAACATCTTCAGTTACTGTTGCAATATACCAAGTTTATCGCCTTTTGCCATATGTTGTCTCCACTAAATGGAACTATAAAAAGCTCAATTGAATTGTTTAAGATTGTTCCATGACTAAGATTTTGTTATAGCTACTAGCTAAACGAGTTAAGCAGTGTAAGCAAAGCCAAAAGCTTTATGGATATGTGCTTTAGGTTGTATGCCTTTTCTTGCACCCTGTTGGCACCTGAGATGGGTCTCCTATCAGGGCACAGTACACAACCACAAGACCGAGAAAGCCATCATGCTAAAATTATCCTAATAGAAGACTAAAAACACAGATATGAGGCACACGGTTTTATTTTATTTTTTACTTAAAAGAATCGTATTTAGCCATTGTTATGTGTGTTTTCTTAAAGTCAAGACCACAAAACCTAAAAATGTTGTCTTTACTATTTTGGGTAGCCTTCAAAATTGTCACCGAGCATTTCAAGTATTTACCTTGCTTATTTGTGTTTTAGTGCTTGTGCTAATGTTTTAAAACGTTTTTTGTCAACCACCTTATTATGTTGTTTAATTTACATACATCTGTATCTGTCAGTATTTTGAATATGTCACCAAAGAGAGTCTCACTGTGCTAGAAAGTGTTTATCCAACTTTGTGTGTTTCAGATGAATTCTGCTTACTTAAAGAATACATTTCCTCTGCCGGCTTTCCTCAGTACTTGCAGTACCAGCCCAGTTATAACTCCACAAGGGGATTGATCCTGTAGAACATGGTGGTCTATGAAATATTAACATAGTCAGAGACTGGACAGGGAGAGAGAGAAATGCATTTGAAGACATTTATCATATCCTGTCATGTTGATCTTGACCTTTTATGTAGAGTTGTTCCTCCCTGAACTCCATTTGGAAACGAATGCCTTCATCTTCATTGTTTGTATGTCATATTGGCTGCTTTTCATTCTGTCTCTATCCATGCGACATTTGTTTCCATCCACTGTCGTCCTTTTCTCATTACCTAGCATTTGATTTAGGGTCATCCTTTACATTATAAACTTTGTGTCAAGCTGTATTTGTCTCTTTCATCCAACACAGTAAATCCCTAGACAGGTAAAAGCAGACACAAAAGTGCGTGTTGTCCACAAATGCCGGAGGTCACCTATGCATCGTGTAGTGCTTCTCTAATCTGCACAACTCTAGGACAAAGCCACGGTCAGATTAAGTAAATAATCTGGTGAGTAAGGACAGCAAATTGTTACCAAACGCTTTAGAGAGAGAGGGACTCTGACTCTAAAAAGAGGTTGATGTATCCATGGCAATCAGACACTTATTCAGGAAGACTGTGCCTGTGTCTTTTTCAGTCTCTTTGTCTATTCTACCTCTGTGATGTCACATGGCCAATAGGTTGATATTTCCATTTACACAATCCCAAAAATCTCAGCAGGACACTTTGTCCAGTCATGCTTTCCCCCAGACAAGTAAAACCTTGTTTTAATTGCACAAAAACTGAGCCCTGCATTTTGTTTCCTCTACAAACACAATGCTAATATGCTGTGTTAACACTGTCTAGTTTGCTGCCACAGCAGCTAATATTGAGCTGACACTGTTTTGGCAATACATGTTACATGTTCTATCAACTCTGACATTTATATTCGATAAATGCATGGAGGCGTATGTGCGCATGCCTGTTCGCTCCAGCTTTTTGATTGCTGGTTGGATGAGGGTGGGGGAGGGTGCGCAGGCTCACAGCAGTGACAAAGCAAAAACGTGTCCGGCACAGGACAAGCTGTGCTTGATCTTTGTGAGTCAGTTGGATATGAGAGCATTTCTCTTTTCCTTTAATCTTCTGTAAGCTGATTGTGGACAAAATGCAATGGATCAAAAAATCTGACAACAAAAGTGCTTCATTGCTTGTGTTTGTTTTCAAACGTAATGACTTTTAAGCCCGCTCTTAATCAAGTGCTGTCTCCTGCGCAGAAGCTGAAGTATTAAGGCTGTTTGCAGAAGAGGTCTACATTTCTACAAGTCTTTCTTCAAACACTGCTACATTAATGTGTGTGTTTCTATGCAGTTCAGTGTATCTATCTGTACTTGAAATTTCTCTCCTTTGTTCTCTTTAAACTACCATAATAAGCTGTTAGATAAACTGTTTGGAGTGTAGTATTTTCTTTGTTATGAAGCAAAAATCAACTTTTAGTGGGCTATTTTTGCCTTAAAGTCCTAAAGTACACTATGTTCCAGCAGGGCTGTTAGAGCAATGCAGCTGCATAAAAGCATTAAGTAAATGGTGCCAAGTATCTACCAGGTAGTGCAGCACTAGATATATAGGAACCAAAGGGTTGGATGTTGTATTGATGTGGGACATGTGTAAAAACTAAAAGCACTGCTTCTCTTAACTGATTGCCATTGAATTTCTGTGGAAGAGGTTCTATGTATATAGTAGCATCTGCATTTATTTATGATGGCTGTCTGCCACACCACTGTAAACTTTATTCCGTTAACAAATGGATCTGTGCCTGGATGGCAGGCTGGTGGTTCAGGCTGGCTGGCTACAGTATGTGAGACCAGCCAGTAATGACCTGAACATCCCAGGATGCCTCAGATGGCCACTGTCATGATCCACCTATTGTCAGGTGAAAATAAGTAAAACTGATAATGCGGAGCTGCCTCATCCATCTGATGCTGAAAGCAACACAGGCCAAAGGTCAAGAGATTAGTGAGGTTACACTTCAGGGAGATGTGGAGGTGTGCAGTCTAGTTCAGGGTCAACTGCAGTATCTTCTTTGAAGAGAGGCACCACAATTGTAATTTTAAATTGATGATTTTGCAGTGCAATTTGGCATAATGTTCAGCTTTTGTTTTTGTTACATGGCACACATCATGTAATAACATTTACATTATAATTACAGGCAGCCATGTGGGAAAAACGTTCATGCCAACCTTTAAATTGTAATTGTGACGCACCATAGCTATAAGACCACCATCTAGCAATAAGATAACAATAATAAACCAAATCTAATATAAGCACTATCACGAATCCACTAATTTGACCGGTGATACACATTGTTGAATCTGCTTTCTCTTGTTAGCCCACCACTAAAATTATGGAACTCAAGAAAAGTAGTAAATCTGAGTATTTATCTAGTAACAAGGCAAGAAATGAACCAATTAGAAGTTGACTAATATTTCTTTTCAAGCCCGATTCCTGTATCATGGTGGTGGCACAATGGTTAAGTCTCTGGACTACTGATCAGAAGGTCAGAGGTTCAAGCCCCGATGTGGCCACTGTTGGGCCCTTGAGCAAGGCCCTTAACCCTTCCTGCTCCAAGGGCGCTGTACTGTCGCTCTGACTCCCCCCAATTGGGAGATATGCGAAAATCGGAATTTCCCCTCGTGGGATTAATAAGGGATAATAAATAAAAATAAAATATCATGTATAATTATAGCATGTAGCAAATAGCATGTATAATTTCTTCACATGGCTACAATAGACTGACTTATTGTTTGACTTGATTGCAGAAGGGAGGTGAGGGAATCTTACATTTTAAACCTATACAACATTGTTTTCATTTGAAATTGGTACGTTTTCAGAACACTAATTAGGAGAGGAAATGCCTGTCCTTTGCATTCAAATGAAATTTTAAGTTGTTGTGCCAATGGATTGCTTAAATAAGCTAAAGGAAACAGTCAATGGAAGTTGAAAAATACAGCTTTATCTGTCATACTATAATCTATGATGTTCATGGCATTGAAATCAGATGGGGACATGTTAGTGATTTATAAGGAAGATATTGTCACTGTAGGGGAACAAGGATCTCCATCTGTTACCAGTCTGCTCAATGGGTGGTATTCTTATTGTGTGGTTTAATTACCAGCTTAGACCTTTGGATGACAGATGTTATCACTGTAAACATGACAGGAGTCAGACATCAGGGGTTCCCTGCTAAACTATATGAGATTTTGTTGTGTTGTTTCTTTGGGAAACCTCAACTGCCAGTGGATGCAGTTCACAAAAAATTAACCACCCTGACAAGATTCCATTTCTTTTTTCATTAAGAAACTGCAATGGCATATGGTCATAATCAGATGGAAAAGCCAAATCCAACAGAGTCGCAAAGGTAGTACTATTCAGGCAGCCAGCAACCAAACTGAGTTCTTGCTCCACTGCTGTGGTAATTCAGGCGCAACAGAAATGACAGAAAAAGACATGTATGTACATGTCATAGATGTGATCAGAAACCTGGATAATGTTAATTACCTGCAGAAATCACAAAATACCTTTCTCATTTACTTTGTTTTACAGTTTCACATCTATTACAAATTAAAATGTTAACAGCAAAACCTCATGAATGAAGGCAGTATGTGAGATGAATGAGACTTACCAATGATAAATGTAACCTAGGTTTGGACTGAATGATAACAGGAGCTGCTGTTAGTTCTCAGCTTCTAGCTGTTGTAAGAGTTTTTGCTCTAAGTTTACTGAATATTTGCAGCGTCAGACGGCAGCAGTTTCACTATGAGCGTCTCCAAAATATGACAGTTAAGCACATTTATGCACATGGAACAAAAAAAAGTAGCTTTATCCCGGACGTGGACAGAATCAGTCAGGATCTAATGGTGAATGATAGTATGTACTTTTCTTCACATCAGACAGTTGAGCTGTCATGCCCGGAGTCATAGTTTATAAACTGCAGTGAAATCATTTGGCACATAGCAGCCATCATCTAGTTGAGTCCTGAGCTCCATCACAGCTGTTGGGATGTTTTTATTTTTTTGTTTGTAAAGTAGAAGTTGGGTTAACATCACACATAGACAGAATTTTTAGTGTTCAGGAAATCCTAAATTAACTGGACTGTTGGGTATTTGGACAGTTTGACAAATGTGCTATTAGATCTTTTGTTTATTAATAAATTACTATGTATCATACATCTCTTGATGTGCTGTCCAATCTTGCGTCCATGACAGACAGTGCATTTATATGAGCCTCTCTATTGCTGTGCTAGTTATATCTCAATGAAGCCTAAAAGAACATTGTCAAAAAAGTGACCTATATTTGATAGACAAAACAACTTCATTTTAACAGATTGATAGAGCCAGCAATGTTGTGTCTGAAAAGGGCTTATGTGTATCTTTTAAATTACGAAGTGAAAAATCTACTATTGACATGGTTAACTTTCTGAGTTGTTTTTTGTTAACAAATAGGTAATCCAGGATGAAGGGCATAGGCTTGTCCTTATATTTCATCATGTGATTACCTTTTCCTCTTTTTTTCCCATGGATGAAAGTATGACCTTATGAAACTGTTTGCTTAGTCTAAGAGGGGCACTGGCACTCTAAGCTGCAAGGACAGAGATGACTGCCCCCCTTTGTTCTTCCCCTGTTCTCATCTCTGCTGTTTCTTTAAGTGTTGCAGTCTAATTTTAGCCCACCATCTATTAGAACAGGTGTGAACTTGATAAGACTGCAATTGGACGATGCATTTTTCAGCAAGCTCAGAAATGTTTGCAGTAGTTTTATATAATTATCTTAACCAATCATACATACATAATTATCAGGTATCAAAAGTGACCCTGACAAGGATTTATTTATCATAGCTGTAAAAAGACAAAGTCCATGCATGACTCATGAAAAACATGTTCGTGTGTGAAATTCTTAACTACGTCTTTGCTTACACAAGAATGTAATCCAGTCACAAAGTCTACAGGCTTTTGGAATCCAGGGCCCAGTGCCATCTATCATTTGCACATGCAGTACCTACCTGCACAGTGCCAAAGCAATATAAATGAACTAAAGTTAGATTCTTCCTTCACCATTATTATTTATCAGTTGGAAGATACTGCTGTGGCTGGAGCAGCAAATATTTTAAAATAGTTTCTTTGACCATACAAGGTCGCATGCCACTTATTTGAAGTGAATTTAGGTCTCTCGTAGTCAATTTTTAATCTCCTACATGATGTATGCAAGTTAGCAATAGGAGGTTGTGAAATATGACCTGGCATGCATCCAGAGGCTAACCACCTTGATAACTGTTTAATACAAGAACAGTGAGAATGTTTACATTGGATTTAATTTTGTTGGACTGGCCCTTCCAGTGTTCTTTCCTGTGGTTAGATATTACTATCATTCAACTGTATATGTTTTGCCTGTCTATTTTCCCTTCATTTTGCTTTTCAGAAACAGCCTCATGTGGTGTTTCATGCTAAATGCTAACTTGTATGTCCACCTCTACATTGTGCTTCTGTCTGGCAGGGTGAAGAGGCGCCTCCCAGTCTGGAGTACATCAAGGCCAAGGATCTGTTCCCCCAGAAGGAGCTGGTGAAGGAGGATGAAAGCCTTCAGGTGAACTGAACAATTTTCATTAACCTAAGAGAAAACACCGATCTACAGCAAAGTCCCACCTGGTCAGATTCCCAGCAACATGTATGTAGATTGGACAACCAGGAGCTTGTGAAAAGACCAAATGTGACACTTTCAGATTATATCTTTACCTCCCTACATTTTAATTGTGGGCCCTAATATAACATCTGAATTTCCTCTGGAACACCCTCCACCTGAGGCTTGGTAGTGTACTGAGTGATGTCTTATGATTGCTAAGATATTACTGCAGGAGTTGCAACTTGAGTGACTGGAGGGCAAATACTGAAGAAGAAATGATGACAGTTGCTTAAAGGAGCATTTTTTTCATTGTAAGTGTTCTGCCCCCTTTAGTAGTCAACACAGAAAAAAAGTTCATTAGGAAACTTGGTGGATAACAAAATATTTCTATTTGAAGGCAACTGCTACCCTCACTCCACACAATAAGTACTTCTGCTAAAAGAAAAAAAACAAATGTTCTTCAGTATTTATTTAGAAAATTGATTTTGAATTAGGCTACCATATTAAGCTAAGGAATTCATTTCTGCAAAGCCTTGACATGAAAAAAAGGAAAATTTTGAAAGTGGGAAGTTGAAAATGTTGACATGCTTTTGCATGTATGAAAGGGCTAAAGGCTTCTCAGAAAGTGTAGTGGTTGTCACACAGCTGTGCTTTTCATACCTCACTTACTGGCTTAATGTCACATTCAAACACATATTTTACAACTTTTGAGTTATGAATGTAAATATAAATATGTTTCATAAATTACAAAAATTTTCAGTCTTTTAAAGATCAACTTGTTTTAGTATAGCTTATAAACTCTATTTTAAGTTAACTCCCTGTGTGAGCCCTGAAGAGGAGTACATTAAACCAAGCTATTCAACTTAAAAAAAAAACAAACAAAAAAAACAGGAGTCACTGCAGAGCACTGACAAAAACACGGTGGCTTAAAAGCATTTACGTCTGCTAAGTGAGAAGAATTTGTAAATCTATTCTATGTTGGAGATGCCAAGAGCAAAACTGATGGCTTGTGCTGTGACTTCTGTGGTGTTGAGTTTGCGCTCTTTGACTGTCTGTGGCTTAATGGAGCTGGTCATCATGTGTCTGGAGACCCGGAGAAAGGAAAGGGGGAGGGAGGAAGGATTTGCCAAGCCTTGGGTCACTATCTGTTGTTTCTTTTTGTGGTTTTCAGTTGAAGCATGCTTCCACTTGGTTTGCACTGAACTGCAGGGATCATCAACCTCTTCAAAAATGTTTTTATTACTGAAGGGCTTCGCATCAAAGAACTTGTGTGTCAGTGGTCTCAGTAAATGTATTTATTTCCAGCTGAGCAGTGTGCACTGCACCTTAATCTGAAGCACCAGAAAGCAATTTGTAATTATCTTCCTTACAACATTTTCTTTTACTTGCTCTCTTATATTTCCTTCCCCTCGCCCTTCATTCACACATGCAGTCACACACTGTGTCTCTGCTTTTGTGTTTTTTGTAATGTGCAGGCACTCCCATAATACTTTCACTGACAGCTGACGTCTCCTACCACTGTTTTCCCCTAGGCAAATTACAGGCATTCCCCTCCCCTCCCATGTGCGTGCAAGCTGAGCTGTATGCTTACAGTTGTGTGTGCATTTGCACACACGCAGTTTCTGTCAGGCAGGCTGCTCGAACCGGAAGTCACGACTCACAAGTCAGAGAGCGTTATTCACAGGTCTTTCTGCTCACTCTCTATCCCTCCCTCCCTCCCTCCCTCTCATGCTCTCTGCTGCTGAAGGCTTTGTAGAGGAAACGTGACACAGTATCTTCTGCTGCACTTGCTGGCCGCCAGTGACTCATGTACCTACTTTCAGAGCACAGCTTGTTTAATGCAGCTCCCAGTCTGTGTAGCACGTTAACTATGGCAGTCTCAGCAGGACATGCTGGGGCTCTTCTCACCAAAGAAGCATACAGACTCAGTAGCTGCATGCTCTCATTTTAGCCATTTCTGCTGCTGCTGAGGCAATTTGTGCTTCAATTTGGCTACATTCCCTCGCTCATACACACTAATACACATATTGAATTTTTTGTCTTTCCATTCAACGTAAGACTGTATCTACAGATTTTGTTCTGTCAGCATCTTCCAAGTTTTCAGCTCTGCTTGGATGCCAGCAAAAGATGGTTACATTGCTGATGAAATATTTCTTTGCATGCTAAATGTTACTGTTGGATTTTCGTTATTCCAATTTTTGAAGTCCGACTGCACAGTGCCAGGGGGATTGCTTCCTATGTTTGGCTCTGTTAGAGTACTACGTGCTCCATTTCCCAGGTTAATCTACACTCTTTTCTGTCATCATGCTATCTGTCTGGACTGAGGTGTGCATTTTAAGTTAAAGGGGACCAGCAGGTGTAGTGACAAATGTCACGAGTTTAATGTTTTTTAACCTAAGCTCTCTGGACCAACAACAATCTGATGCTCTGGGGGATTTTGACCTCTTTATATTCTGTAATATTCTTTTGAACAGAAAAAAATATTTGAGTTTTATTTTAGATTTATTATGTGTGTTGCCTGTTTTCTGCACAAATGGTCAAAGGACTGTTGTGTGGGTAGATGTTAACTTGTGTTTTATGGGTCTATCAGTGATATCCTGCTTGGGTGCTCTATGTGCTGTGGCTGTACTTTTAACAGCATTGACTGATGTTGTTTCATACAAGCCTGATTTCCTGATATCTTACAATATTCCTCATCTGTGCTGCTGCATGTCTTCTGTTAACAGGCACTAGTGAGTCCACTATGTGACTCAGCACTGCATGCTAATGCAGAATGAGGTAATGTTGTCTCTAAGAAACACTGCTGTCCTCACTACCAGCAATGAAACAAGACTTGAGTTGCAGTTCATGGTTCCCAATGATTAGTGTAGGGCAGTCAAAATACGATGTGACAATCACACAGAAGTGGTGACTATGGTAAAATAAACTGTGAAGAGGTCATGTAAGTGAGGAATGAATGGGTGTAACACAATCCCCAATCTTACATACGGGCTCTACTTTCAACCAGAAACAGTGTTTTTGGACAACGACTGAAAGTGATTTATTCTATGTATATGATGTTAGAACTCAATTCTTTCTGGTCAACAGCATTCATAAATTAAAGCTGCAAACGGCATTGAATGGGTCCTCACTCTCATGCACTTCGGGACATGATGCAAGTGGAGGTGTGGTGTACGTTGCGGTGTGACACAAAAGTGAAGGTGTCGATACGTAGCTGACCAATTTCAGGGATTATATCACAGAGTTTGGAGATATGGTATGTGCGAATCTAGAGCATTTTCACAGTTATAGTGTGCTTTATACGGAGGCAAAATGGCACAGACAAGTCTTAGAAAAATGCTAAAATTGGTGTTTAAAACAAGAGGACAAAACATATTGAAGCCACTTAAAGAGACTGAAACATACTGGGAGCAAATGTAGTAAGACTAAAACATAATTGGAGTCAGTGTAAATAGGCTGAAACATACTGTTAGCCTATAGAAAGAGACAAAAAACATACCAGGAAGCAGTTAGTCAAGGTTGAATTGCACTCCCAATATAAAGAGGTAGAAAAAACTGGATGCCAGTGTAAAGAGGATGAAAGAATAGGAATATGGACAACTGATGAGTAATAGTACATCAAAGTGTAAAACATGTAATTTCCTCTCCAGTAGGAGGCACTATGAGTGTGAGTGGATATTATGATATGGATGTCATAAGGGCAGGACTGTGATCAATCATGTAAAGTTTGAATCAGATTGCAGCATGTAGAGGGGATTTACACAGCGCTTCCTGCTTCATGACGTATCATCAAAGTTTGATGGACCGCCATGGCCACACCCTTTGACTTGTATGTACGATTTCCACAAATTTTCAGCCTTAAAGCATGTTGTATAAATTGTCCAATTTTGAGGTCTTTTGGAGTTGTCCTCTACGAGGAGATAACCACTGAAAATGACCAAAATCACGAAAAATATCACAATTAATCCAAGATGGTGGACTTCCTGTTGAGTTTAGGGGTTTGGTCCCATTGACTTTTTTTGTTCGCCCTGATGTGTTAACATACGTGTACCAAATTTTGTAGACATAGGTAAAACATGTTGCGGGTGTTATTTGTTGAAATTACTGTAGGGGGCGCTATGACACATGCAGGCCGAGATGCATACAGTGTTGTCCTTTAGCCAATTGTGATGTGTGCGGCAATTTTGGTGAATTTCTGAGCATTCCTAATGTGTCAAAAAGTATATGAAGTTTCATGGCAAAGGGTCAAATTTCCAGGGGCCGCCATGACCACACCCTCAGACTTTTGCGCAACATTTTGATAACTTTTCATCCACGTCCTGGTGTATACAGTCCCTGACAAAAGTCTTGTCACTTATCCAAGTTGTAGGAACAACAAATAGGAACTTGACTGGTAGTTGATCAATTGGAATTAGAAATGGCTCCTATGAATGGCAAAGCCCTCTAGATTGTATTTATTATACTAAAATAAAGTTTTGTATCATTCATTGAGTTTTATCATTTAATTAGGAGAGAAAGGTCAGATTTTGCTTGGACAAAAGTCTTGTCGCATACAAAAATAATGTAGAAATTAGACATATACTTTATTTTGAATATGCAAATTTCCTACAAAAACATCAGAACATAAAGTCTGGGCCTTGCAAAAAAGAATTAATATCATGTATGACTCCCATGTCTCACCAATGACTCAAACAATTTTTTGGTCTTCTGTGTAATGCTGGTTTCTGAGCAGTAATTTGACCATGGAGACCACCGCATGAGAGAATTCGACAAACTGTTCTTGTAGATACATGGGTTTCTGGTGACCAGTTCATATGTAGCTCTGCTGCAGTTGAAAAGGGGCTGGCCCTGGACTGTCGAAACAACAAACGGTCCTCTCGAACAGTTGTCTTACCGGGTCTGCCTGACCGTTCTCACCAAGTACGTGAGTACGGAATTGCATCCTTAGAATTGAGAAATGGCCAGTGTCCTTCCTTTAGCCAATTGTGATATGTGTGGCAATTTTGATGAGTTTTATGAGCATTCTTAACCTGTCAAAAAGCACTTTTCTTACCACATCAACAATGTGTTGTCACGACAACAGCGTTGTATGAAATGTCAAAATCTTCACACTGTGGCATTGTTATGGTATGAAGACACTCTAGGGGGCGCTATGGAGCAATTTTGCCACATACCTCTAAAATTCCTATCGAATATAAAATTTTTCACCAATTCTGGTGCATCTGCAAATTTTACGCGAATTTGAGCATGTTTAGGCCCTCAAAAATGCGTTTAAAAAGTCGGGAGAAAAATAATAATTCCTTGCATTCCAATAGGGTATTTGTACCATTCGGTGCTCGGACTCTAAATATCTTACTGTTTACTACATTTCAGTTAGTCATTTTTCATTCCCTTGAAAAAGCAGCTACAGTAAACACTCAGAAATATTGACCAGAATGGTAAGTGTGATACCGATCCCTCTGAAACTGGTTAAAAGCTTCAGTTTTTATATAAATTGGAACATGGTTTAGAAGTTGGCAGATGTAGCCATGTGTCTCTTCCACTTGGTTGGTTTTTAGAAATAATGCCCTACCTCAGAATAAAATGAAAATGCTCCAGTTACCTTAATGTGGGGGTCTTGTTGCAGCCAAAGTCATGGCTTGGCTGTAACTGTAATAAAATGGGTACAATTAAGAATGTTAATGGACAGTTTGGGATCCCTCACTGTGCCAGTAGCATTGGTGTAAACAGTCTCCTTCCCAGTCCTGCCTCTTGTCTCCCTGCTCATTCAGGCTCACCAACAAGCCCTCTGAACTCACAAAGATTCTTCTGTAAAACTACTATGTGCTACTTGGAGAGCTACACATGCACAATGTTTTTCATGTCCCTCTTTTCTCATATCTTCAGTGTCATTCGGACGATGGGAGCATGAACTGTCTGACTTATGTTCACCACTGGGTATTGCTATTGCAAATATGGTATTTCAGTTTCAGTATCGATGCCAGCTTAGTCTGGCTTTCTAGATGTAGACTTCAGGTTTATGACTACCCTTTCTCCTGCTTTCTCCTCTTCTACTACTGTCTGGTTGTAATTGTTTTGAAAATCCCTGTCACTACAGGAAACAACCTCATCTACAGGCTGAAAATGGCAACCTTTGTAGAGAATGTGGCTTGTGCAATAACACTGGCATTGTTGGTTCTTCTGGTCAGTTAGCCATTTTAATGACAATGCTCATCTCCCTTCTTGCGGATGCTCTACTAAAACGATTTCCCCATTACTATTTTGCAGATTGCTCTCGCTGCATCATGGACTGAGACAATTGGAATCGTTTTTTTAAAATGCAAGCAAGCCAGAGTGTTTTTCCTTCTGTTGCAGAATGGTAGTAAAGTGCATCCATATCATTCTCCAGTGCTGACACAACCCTCAGGTCTAGCTATGCAACACTAATGCCAATATAATACGTGAGTCTTCGCTTTAAGAAATGTCACAGGTTTATGCATGTTTCTTTTCAAATACATCAGTGTTTAATTTAGTCTTACTACCATTCGGTCCAGACAGGAAAAAAATTCAGCCGCTTTTTTTTTAAACAGTCTTTCATTGTGCTGTTTGTAATCATGTGACTTACAGATGGTGTTACTGTATCTAGTAAAATTTCATGTCGTATACATTGTTATGAGATGATGAATCCCACTGACTTGGTTGATCATTTGACTTTTCAATCTGGTGCCATCATCACGTCCAAAGTTTAGTTTGTCAGATACTTTGGTTTATGATTAAATACCTGCAATAGTAATGAGGTTGTCACCAGTTTTTGCTATAATTGTGTGTAGTGCTACTTAGCAAATGTTAGCATACTGAATTGCTAAAGTAAGATGGTCAGGATACTATACACAAACATGTCAG
Organism: Amphiprion ocellaris; assembly: GCF_022539595.1. NCBI lineage: Eukaryota > Metazoa > Chordata > Actinopteri > Pomacentridae > Amphiprion > Amphiprion ocellaris. Next base: position 27,196,392 of record NC_072779.1, read on the forward strand.
AACTGACTTTAAGCATATTGGCATGCTTACATTAGCATTTATCAAAAAGTACCACTGTGCCTAACTACAGAGTCACAGAGCTGCCATGGTGACTGTACAGTCTTGTTAACTAGAGTTTTGTATGGGGATCATCAATAATGGGCACTAGCTTGGACAACACTGAGAGCACAGCTTTAAAAATAGACTCATGGATGTCAAGATTAGACTTGCAGTAGACACAATAAAGCTGAGTAAACAGGTGTTGCTGTAATGATATTAATGCTCAGCAGACTTAAACAGTCACGTTGTTTTGGTCTCTGCAGGTGCCGTTCCCAGTTCTTCAGGGGGAAGGGGTAGAATATCTTGGCCGTGCTGATGAAGCCATCATTGCCATTTCCAACTACAGGCTCCACATCAAGTTTAAGGACTCTGTCATCAACGTGAGTACACTGTCTCAGATGATAAACATACTGAAGAGCCACAATGGCACAAGTGTCTGCGTGATCACCATGCCACTACAAAAACCAATAGCAGGAGAGAAAAGGATAAAGTGTTTAGTTTGGATACACATGGGCTTTTTCCCTTTTCCCCATATAAATTTTATAAACACATAATTGTGCAAACAAGGCAAATAAACCTACAAGTATTTTTCATGGGGTAAAGCAGTTTTAGTTGTATTCCAGCATAGCTGACTTGAAGTTTGAGAATGTTTGTACCAGATTTGTGCCATGGGGGTAGCGGGCTCTCTGATCCTCAGACAGGAGAGGTTTAATGTGACGTCCAGGCTCCAAAGGCCCGGCCCCCACTGGCACTGATGTCCACCATCCTGCTCCTGCTGATGTCAGTTCTTGCTCAAACACAAACAGTCCAATTGTTTGTATTCACTGGCAGTGAAAATCCTCCTTTTTCCCAAATCCCTGTCATCTTTTCCAAAAGGATTTGACTTCTGGAAATGATGACGTTGTTTAGGAAAGGAAGAAGGAGGTGAGGGCTGAGACATTACTGAGACATTTATGATGTCTTTTCACCTTGACTTACTTTAGCAGAGGACAGTGAGATGAATGCACTGAGTTTAAATATCAACAAATAGCAGTCCCTATTGAGGTAATTTCCTACTAGGCAGACTCCTACCTTGACCTCAGCAACAGAGGTAAACTGTATGAATGCCAACAAGCCACAACCTCTCACCTACACCTCCCTTCACAGCTCACCCTCCTACTTCTAAGCTGCTTTCTTGCCCTTTGCTCCTGTCTATGTTTGTTTTTCTCTCCATGATTTCCATTTGGCTTGGTCATGTGCTGCAAGTAGCTCACTGCATGAGCCACTCAATTATGTTTCATCTTACAGCCTCTTTGGTGTTTTCTTTCCTTTAACTCTTCATTTCCCTTTGTCTCCTGAAGTTCTTTAGTTTAATTGTTTTTTTCCCCCATTTCCTCCTGTCTTGTGTCCTCCCTCCTCCTTCTCTCTCTGTTTGTGTTCCATGGTGTCACTGTGTTATAGACCTACCCTGGTGTGGACAATGAGATATCTGTGAGTACCATATGATGCAGGACTGACCTTCATGAAATAAACAAGCACCATTTCTGCCATGATTCAAAGTAGTTGTTCATACAAGGTGCACACAGTTCTGTTGCATAAGGGTTTGTCCGAAAATGAAGTTGCGTAGGTGACTTGTAAATATTGCCGGTGACTTCATTAACCCTTCAGTCTACAGTACCACTTAAAGCTTTAAAAGTACTGTAGACATCAGGTATATTGCTGTTGGTTGGTGTCAGAGACAAAGCTAGAAATGGACAGTCTTCCTCTGTTTCACAGTGAGACTGTGCTTTGTGTTTCTAGCCTGGGTTCAGTCTGTACTAGACCAGAGGGTGGTAACTTCTCTACAGATGTGCTGTCTGCTCTGACAGTGGACCATCATTCTGATTGCACCTGCTCTCTGTCTCACCCTACAGGTGCCTCTCAGGCTGATAGAAAGTGTGGAGTGCAGAGACATGTTCCAGCTGCACATCATCTGCAAAGACTCTAAAGTTGTCAGGTAAGAAGAGCAACACACACGCACAGATGAACTCTGCAGGGTGATTGCGGTTGCTTTTGATAACAGGAGTAAATACAGCACAGCACTTTGGTGGTCATTTGTATTAATAATACAATAGTTCAATTCTATTGAGCCTTTAGGAAGCAATTTCGGTAATACATTGCCCTGGTTAACCACTAATCAATATTTCTATGTGTACAAATAGCTGTTACAATACTTAACTTTAGTAATAAAATTATGTTAACATTGTTCCAGTGGTATTTTTAATGCTCTCCTCCTGAATTATTTTTTGACGCTAGCGAATATGGATCTTAATATTCATAGTTCAACAGGGTTATTCCAGCTGGTGTAAAGTGAGCTTTGGAGTGAAAATACATTATTCTGGGGATTGGGTAGGGAGCAAGAATTGTCACTGATAATGACTTTGGAAACTCATTATTAGACACATGTGACATTAAGTTGCATGTGTCTATGATGAAACTTTGTTTTCTTTTGGTATGAATATATGTTGGCAATGACAGCAAACTTCATGACCAGCTTTTAAATCCATTAGGACATCAATCCATTTGATTGATGAATCAGTCAGTAGATATTAACTTATTGCTCAAATGGACTTTTTATATGTAGGGCCCCAATATTTCCGCGATCACGGAATCGCGGGTGGAATCGCGGAATTCGCCGTTAAAAACAGAATCTATGTTTAAACGTGGAATATCGCGAAATTTGACCGCAATGCTGTTTTCATGTGGAAGAGGAATGTATGTCTGGGGAAAACTGCACGGCGGGAAGCAAATCTGGGTGACATAGCAAGCCCCTTTCAAAGACTGAGCCCCTCCCCCTTCCAAACATTGTAAGCATGGCGAAGCGGCTCCCTGTGGCTCTGTCTTCGTCGGCGAAAAAACTGCGAAACGGAAAAAAAGAAAAGCGACGAAGAATGACATGCTGGACAATCTCCATGATGCCTTTCATTTGGCTTTCACAAAGTTCTTGAAGCACTGGGACACACATCCAGCCAGAGATGTGTACAGGCTGACCAGAGTCTTTGATTCCAGACAGGCTCCAGTAATGGAAAAGCAGATCGAAGCCTACTCAACACTGAAGCCCATGGCTAACCCATCAGCAGAGCTCAGTGAGCAGTGGATGGCCTATCAGCAATGTGTTTCCAGGGACCCCCTGTCAACTGATTGGACTACTGGAGAGGCCTGAGTGCAAGATTCCCAAGAGTTGCAGAGATGGCTGTGCCCTTCATCTACTTCTCAGTCAGCTCACTCGATTGTGAGCGGAGCTTCAGCAAATACAAAACTCTTCTCACAGACAAGAGAGAGACACTCACTGAACTCAACACAAAGAGGCTGGCAATCATGTATTTCAATGGTGATGCCTCTGATAGGTGGGAAATTTGAAGAGAGTAGCTCACAAGGACTAACTAGTCCTACAGCTTAAATAATTTGTTTAAGTTACTTTAAAAGAAGTTTCAGATGTTTGGTTGTTGTTTTATAAGAAGTCAACTTGTGTTTTTTTTACTTGCTGCTTGTTTTTGATGCACTTTAATTTTGCCATATTGAGGAAATGTGTTGTCTGTCACTTCAATAAATGTAAGTTAATTTCTACTTAATTTGTGTACATTTTAGTCATTTACATTAAAAACACTGTTTTTGGTCATAAAATAAGAGTAAAACAGAATTACCAAAAATTAAAATGGCAAAAAATGGAATTCCCAAAAATTAAAATGGAAAAAACAGAATTTGGGAAAAAATAAAACAGATTTTATAGGGCCCTGTATATGCTTTAAAATATATATTTCAGTTTATAGTAAGATAAATTATACAGTATTAATAATAATAAAGAATTTAAAAAATAATGCAATTCATGACCATGTAAATTGTTATTAGTTCCAGCCGTAATGTGCAGTTCGTGGAAATGCCAGTATTTCACAGAAACGAGCAGAGGACAGTGACACAAGTTATTTCTTTGTATACTTTTAGAAATTTGGGGATTTTGTTGCTGAGTATTTTAAATGCAACACAGAAATATTATTTTGTATTAACAATTACATGAATGAGACATTTTCCTCCATTAAGTACTGCTGTCTTTCTAGTCTAAACACCACATAAAATGAGAATGAGAGGTTGTTCCCCAGGCTTCTACTGAAAGAATGTTTTTGCAGAATTGATCTGTAGCTGCTGTTATTAATGATTTCAATAATTTGATGTGATTGTTACATAGTCATTTGCCCAGTACAGAGAGATGGAATATATTTAGATGATATTTACAGAGTTTCAAAGGAAAAATGGGCAAGGCCTGCTTTTATTTTCAGCAGCCTGAAATTCTTATCTCTGTCTGATCATGGACATCTGTATAGTTCAGAACCATTGGAGCCTTCAGATGCTCTGTAACAGATGTGCCAGAGACATCTTGGTTCCTTATCATGAAGCAGCCTCATTATACCCCTGCTTCTACATGCTGGAAAATCATTGAACATCTTATGAGTTGGCTTTTTTGATTTTCTCCTAGTTCACAATGCATAAAGCTGTAAGGAGATATTTTCTTATGGAGTTTTCTAATCTTCGCACTGGGTTTCCACAGATGCCACTTTGCAACATTCAAGCAGTGCCAGGAATGGGTTAAACGTCTGAACCGGGCCACCGCCCACCTGTCCCGGCTGGAGGACCTGTTCGCCTTGGCGTATCATGCTTGGTGTCTGGGAGGCAGCGCCGATGATGAAGACCAGCACGTTCATCTCTGTCGCCCAGGTTCACATACACAACAACTTTAGTGTAAAATTTAAGAACAACTTTGGAAATTCTTTTTATTCACTTTATGCCCTGTGTGTGTAGGTGATCACGTGCGTCAGAGAATGGAAATGGAGGTCAAGAGGATGGGCTTCGACACACAGAACGTCTGGAGAGTGTCTGACATTAACTGCAACTACAAGTATGTAACAGATAATTTGCCATAAATAGCGTGGCTCTGCTGTCCTCACAGATAACCGTACTGTATGTAATACTAGTAGTACACGAGAATACTGTGAATGGTGAGTAGCAGTGTTTGAAAGAGCTTTTTCTGAGCTGTGACAGAGAGGAGGACTGGAATCAGGCAGGACTAGAAACACTGTCACCACAATGTCGCCAGTCTGAACAGATTGTGTGAGGAACAGTTTGTGTGTGTTTTGGCACTTCTCTGCACTGAGTGTCAAAACTTTGGTGGGAACTGGGAGTTGTGAAATTGCCCTGAATTACAGTTACTTCTTGGTTGGTAGTAGTGAAGTTAAATGTAGATTTCAAAAGTACACTTTCAAGGTGGCTCTGAAAGACTTGTAGCTTGCTGGATGAGGATGGCAGCTGTAGTTGGATCAGATTAGTGAGGCAAGCCTCTCCAGGGGGCCGCTCATATAACCCCTGGCAAAATTATGGAATCACCAGTCAGTTGTTTAGTTTTGCAGAAAAAAGCAGATGACAGACATGCCACAAAACTAAAGTCACTTAAAATGGCAACTTTGCGGCTTTAAGAAGCACTAAAAGAAATCAAGAAAAAAAATTGCGGTAGTCAATAACAATGCTTTTTTAGATCAAGTAGAGGGAAAAAATTATGGAATCACTCAATTCTGAGGAAAAAATTATGGAATCACCCTGTAAGTTTCCATTTCCAAAACTACCACCTGCATCAGATTAAATCTGCTCTTTAGTCTGCGGTTAAAAAAAGAGTGCTCACACCTTGGAGAGCTGTTGCACCAAGTGGATTAACATGAATCATGGCTCCAACATGAAAGATGTCAAATGAAACAAAGGACAGGATTATCAAACTTCTTAAAGCAGGTAAATCATCAAAAAATGTTGCAAAAGATGTTGGTTGTTCACAGTCAGCTGTGTCTAAAATCTGGACCAAGTACAAACAACATGGGAAGGTTGTAAAAGGCAAGCATACTGGTAGACCAAGGAAGACATCAAAGCGTCAAGACAGAAAACTTAAAGCAATATAACTTGAAAACAGAAAATGGACAGCAAAACAAATGAGGAACAAATGGGCTCAAACCGGAGTCAACGTCTGTGACTGAACTGTAAGAAACCACCTAAAGGAAATGGGATTTACATACAGAAAAGCTAAAAGAAAGCCATCATTAACAACTAAACAGAAAAAAACAAGGTTACAATGGGCTAAGGAAAAGCAATTGTGAACTGTGGATGACTGGACGGAAGTCATATTCAGTTATGAATCGCAAATCTGCATCGGGCAAGGTAATGATGCTGGAACTTTTGTTTAGTGCCATTCCAATGAGATTTTTGAAGACGACTGCCTGAAGAAAACATGCAAATTTCCACAGTCATTGATGATATGGGGCTGCATGTCAGGTAAAGGCACTGGGGAGATGCCTGTCATTACATCTTCAATAAATGGACAAGTTCACATTGACATTTTGGACACTTTTCTTATTCCATCAATTGAAAGGATGTTTGGGGATGATAACATCATTTTTCAAGATGAAAATGCATCTTTCCATAGAGCAAAAACTGTGAAAACTTTCCTTGAAGAAAGACACATAAGGTCAATGTCATGGCCTGCAAATAGTCCGGATCTCAATGCAATTGAAAATCTGTGGTGGAAATTGAAGAAAATGGTCCATGACAAGGATCCAACCTGCAAAGCTGATCTAGCAACAGCAATCAGATAAAGTTGGAGCCAGATTGATAAAGCGTACTGTTTGTCACTCATTAAGTCTATGCCTCAGAGACTGCAAGCTGTTATAAAAGCTAGAGGTGGTGCAACAAAGTACTAGTGGTGTGTTGTAGTGTTTTTTGTTTGTTTTTCATGATTCCATAATTTTTTCCCTCTGCTTGATCTAAAAAAGTAAATAGTAAAGCCAGAAAGTTGCCATTTTAAATGACTTTAGTATTGTGGCATGTCTGTGATCTGCTTTTTTTTCTACAAAATTAAACAACTGAATGAACATCCTCCAAGACTGGTGATTCCACAATTTTTGCCAGGGGTTGTAGACAGATATGTGAGTAAAATATACTGCAATGTCAAAAGCAAGCCTTAGCAAATTTGCATTAACATTCACACTACTACTCAGTCATATCGCAGTCAAATCTGAACACACTTCAGTCTATTGGTATTGAAATTTTTCATGTTTTGTTTCTAATTTTACTGTCCTAGTAAAGTGGAGATACACAGGTGAGTACTTATTCACCTTTTTGTTGTCTAATCCTTTAGGTTAACAGTAGTCTGACCAATTCTAAGCATAAACAAATAATCAAAACAGTGGGATCAAAGGAGTTTGGAGGCCATGTCGACACCTTCCACTCTTTGTGTTCCTCGAGCAATTCTTGAACAGCTATTTATTTAACAAGGCACCTTGTCGTGCTAGATTAGGCCACTGGCAATGGGAAGGGCTGTTGGCACAGTGGGTGTATGTGATCTGCAACAATATTTATGTAGATGGTACATGTCAAAGTAACATCCACATGAATGCCAGAACACAAAGTTTCCCATCAGAACATTGCATTCTAACAACATGAGCTATATCATTCACTTCACTATCAGGGTTTTAATGTTGAGGCTGATCCGTGTATATCGAGTAGTTGTGTGTGTACCTGTATATCATTGTCTACTCTGCTCTCTGAGTAAATAAACATTACAAAAAAGGTCAGTCTGCTTGGAGGGCCAAGAAGAGCACATCCTCCTGAGGGAGACAGACACACAGGACAACTGGCTAATTAAACAAGCCACAGCCTACTGAGGTCCATGACTCAGCACAGGATTTCACTTTCGCACGAACACACACACACACACACACACACACACACACACACACACACACACACACACAATCTGTATCCCTACCTCCTTGGAGCAAGTGAATAAAAATTGATGAAAGTATCATGGGAGAGAAAGAGGAAACCATGGAGTGAGGCAGTAGCACTTTGTAATTTCTTCTCTGCAAGAGCTGAGAGTTGGGCTGCCACCTAAAAATCGATGCTTCGAAGCATCAATCAGAGATCCCTGATTTGACTCAGAGAATCTGAGTCGAGCATTCATTTATCAACATGACAACATGCTCTGCTTTAGTGGGTAAGTGATGGCCAAAGCTGAACCGTGAAGTGGAGTGACAATCTTGTCACTGGCCATGCCTTTCCCTTTAGGGAAAATGGCCTTGTGGGTAATCTGTGTGTGACGTAGGTTCATTGCTGTGGGAAGTGACCAACTCTGGTGTGCAAGAAGTACTGTTGCCATCACACAGCTACAGCCACGGTGAAGTGCATGCTGACAGAGGGGATTAAGTTACTGCAGTCTACAATAAAGTGTTGAGATAGGCTTGATTTCAATACAACAACAATCAAAACCTTGTGTACTGTGTTCGCTGCTCTGAAAGAAAGGAAATAAAGCCTGGTTTCACAATAATGATGTCTCTCCCAGCAAGGCATAATATGTGGGTAAAACAAATGAACAAATATTTAAATCATCATAATGAATGCCTGAATCAATTTCAAGTGACAAAATTGTGATTGGGATTTAGCCGTAGCTGAGAGTTATTAATGCTGCGGTGACCCTGACAAGTCAAAAATTTTGGAAGTTGTGTTTGCAGCAGCTTTAAGCTCTGTTTCACCTTGTTTTTTTATTATTGGAATACATTAAAAGTAAATACAGCATCATAAACTACATTTAGTCATCCTCTAATAACTTCTTACCTCTTGTTCTTCCTCCAGGTTGTGCTCCAGCTACCCGCAGAAACTTCTGGTTCCAATATGGATCACTGACAAGGAACTGGAGAGTGTGGCTTCCTTCAGGTCCTGGAAGAGGATCCCAGTGGTGGTCTACAGGTAGATTTACTGATATGTGTACAGTATCATTCAAAAGCTTGGACACACCTTCTAATTCAGTAGTTTTTATTAGGGTCCAAGCACCGAATGGTGCGAAGACTCTATTGGAATGCAAATGTTTCTTATTATTTTTTTCCTGAAACAACAAATTTGCACACACATTGTAACAGGCGGAAAATTTTGTATTTTAGGGGAATTGCAAATATATGTGGCAAAATGGCTCCAAAGCACCTCTTATACTTTCCTACGGGCAGCATATTTCACCTACAGCAGTCAAATTTGGTAGGCATATGCAGCACATCAGGCTGAACAAAAAAAGTGGTGGCCATATTGTAAACCCAACAGGAAGTCTGCCATTTTACGTTGACTGTCAAATTTTGGCCATTTTTGATTATTTTCAAGAGCCAACTCGTCCTAGGGGGTAACTCCAAATCACCTCAAATTTTCCCAGTACATAAAGCAGGCCTTAGTGATGAAAAATTATTAAAATGTTCTGCAAAAGTCAAAGGGCGTGGCTGTGGCAGCCTCTGGAAGTTTGATCCTTCGCTATGAAACATCAAATGCTGTGTAAATGCCCTGAACAAGCACCAATCTGCCTCAAACTTTACATGTTTGGTCAGAATCCTCTCCTGATGACATTCATATGACAAAATCCATTTACAGTCATAGTGCCACTGACTGGCAGCAGGATTTTTTTTCTTTACATTTTGATGTACTATTGTTAGCCCTTGGCCCATATTCACCTGAAATGTGGTGACATAAGCCTTAAGATGTTGATGATGATTCATGGAAAAAAATGGTGACTTGTCATCAAATGGCACGTCTGAGGTGGCACGGTGAATTTCAATGCGTCGCCATGACTACTGAAGTCTTTATATCTCAGCTGCACGATCCAATCTGTCCAAAACTTCACGTTTGGACACCAGTCCCGGTCTGAAGATATCCACGCTCATAAATTTAGTCATAGCACCACTTATTGGTAACAGTAAGTTTAGGCATTACCTTTGCACGTGGCCCCAAACTTTGTATCATTCTGGATATTGATCAGCGAAGTCTTCACTCCTTGATAATGTCACAGTGTGAAACTTTTGATGTTTTGTACAACACTGTTGTACAATCATTGTTGATCCTTCAAGGACCATAGAACACACAATTTGATACATGCATAATAAGACAGATGATACATGCAAAGTACAACTAACATGGAAACTGATTATAGTTTACTGCTATGGTGTACGGCTCTGGCATTAAATATACTACATATATAGCTGGTGGTAAATTCAAAAATATGTAGATGAGCAAATCAAGTATAGTAAGGGCAATGCAGAGTAGATTGGTGGAAATGGGCAGCTGGAAGCAGTGGGCTGGAGGAAGGTCAACAGCAGCATCCCAAAGATGGAGACTAGGCCAGTTGGTGGGAGAACAACCACAGATCTGAAGCATCCAGCTCTGGGACCGGAGATGCTCGGAGAAAGGACACGGAGAAACAGAGTGAGTGTAATGCAATAATGGTATATATAGTAAATACATAGGTAGTTAGAGAAGAGCTCAGTGCATCAAGAGAGGTCCCCCAGCAGCCTAGGCCTATAGCAGCATAACTAGGGGCAAACTAAAGGACATTGAAAGGGGAAGTCAGTTGTGCAAATGAGGACACCAGCTGACCCCCTCAGGGTCCCCCAGTCAGCCCTTACTATGAGACTTGTCAAAAGGGAAGGTTTTAAGCCTGGTCTTAAAAATAGAGAGGGTGTCCGCCTCCCGAACCCAAACTGGGAGCTGGTTCCACAGGAGAGGTGCCTGATAACTGAAAGCTCTACCTCCCATTCTACTTTTAGAGATTCTAGGAACAACAAGTAATCCTGCAGTCTGAGAGCGAAGAGTTCTGCTAGGATAATATGGTACTATCAGGTCTTTAAGATATGATGGAGATTGGTTGTTAAGAGCTTTATATGTCAGAGGAAGGACTTTGAATTCTATTCTAGATTTAACAGGAAGCCAATGAAGAGAAACCAGTTTAGGAGAAATATAATCTCTCTTGCTAACTCCCGTCAGTACTCTGGCTGCAGTGTTTTGGATCAGCTGTAGATGTCTGAGAGAGCTATTGGGACAACCTGATAATAAGGAATTGCAGTAATCAAGCCTAGAAGTAACAAATGCATGGACTAGTTTTTCTGCATTACTCTGAGACAGGATGTTCCTGATTTTTACAATATTTCTCAGGTGGAAAAAGGAAGTCCTACAGATTTGTTTGATGTGTGAGTTAAAGGACATGTCCTGGTCAAAGATAACGCCGAGGTTCCTCACAGTAGTACTGAAGGCCGATGTAATGCCATCCAGAGTAACTATATGCTTTGAAAGCAATTTTCTAAGATGTTTGGGGCCAAATACAATGACTTAAGTCTTGTCTGAATTTAGTGTTAGGAAATTATAGGTCATCCAGGTCTTTATGTCCTTAAGACAATCTTGCAGTCTGGCTAGCTGATTAGTTTCATCTGGCTTCATAGATAAATACAATTGAGTGTCGTCAGCATAACAATTTCTGAATTAATACAGTGCTTCCTAATATATTGCCTAAGGGAAGCATGTATAATGTGAACAGTATTGGTCCCAAGACAGAACCCTGAGGAACTCCATGATTAGCCCTAGTATGCTCAGAAGAGTCATTGTTGACATGCACAAACTGGAACCTGTCTGATAAGTAGGATTTAAACCAGTCCAGTCAGTGCTGTCCCTTTATGGCCAATACAATGTTCCAGTTGTCGTAATAAAAGTTTGTCGATTGTATCGAATGCCGCACTAAGGTCCAACAAAATAAGTATAGAGACCAGTCCATTATCTGACGCTATGAGAAGGTCATTAGTAACTTTCACCAGAGTTGTTTCTGTGCTATGATGCACTCTGAAGCCTTACTGAAACTCTTCAAACAAGCTATTCCTTTGTAAATGTTGACATAATTGATTTGCAACCGTTCTTTCCAGAATTTCCAGGTCACATCCAGATGCCAAAATACATTCACAGCATGTGCCATAGCGCCCCCTGCAGTATTTTTAACAAGTTGCCCCCACAGCAAGTTTCACCTCCATCTACGAAATCTGGTAGACATGTATAGCATGACAGGCAGAACAAAAAAGTCTCTTGGAGCCATACCCTCAATCCAACAGGAAGTCCGCCATCTTAGATTAATTGTCGGACTTCAGAATCAGAATCAGAATCAGAATGAGTTTTATTGCCATTGTTCATGAGGTTCACAAACGAGGAATTTGACTCGGTGCAATGCTGCTACATTAAACATTTAACAAATAGTAGAGATAAAAATAAAGATAAAGATAAAGTAAATACTATAATAAAAGCTAACATCTACTATAATAAAAACTAACAACTAAGTACACTGTACAACAAAAAAGTGACTAAGTGAATAAAGTGACCAGTAGCAGCAGGTGGTGGGGGCCACCACGTAGTGCAAATATTGTAGTGCAAAAAACAGTGGTAATTGTTGATGAGTCGGTGCTGAGCTGCTGAACATAGGCACGTGTGTGTGACGTAGAGTCATCTAGTGTTCATCAGTCTGATGGCAGAGGGGAAGAAGCTGTTCATGTAGCGGGAGGTTCTGGTCCGGATGGACCTTAGTCTCCTGCCTGAGGGGAGGGGGGTGAACAGTCTGTGTCCAGGGTGAGAGGGGTCGGCAATGATCCGACCTGCACGCCTCCGGGTCCTCGAGACGTACAGATCCTGCATAGATGGAAGTCTGCAGCCGATTCACCTTCTCAGCAGTGCGCACAATGCGCTGCAGTCTGAATCTGTCCCTGATGGTGGCTCCAGCGTACCACACAGTGATGGAGGAGGTGAGGATGGACTCGATGATGGCCGTGTAGAACTGCACCAACATCTTGGTGGGCAGCTTGAGTTTCCTCAGCTGCCGCAGGAAGAACATCCTCTGCTGGGCCTTCTTGAGGAGGGAACTGATGGTCAGCTCCCACTTGAGGTCCCGGGTGATGGTGGTGCCCAGGAAGCGGAAGGAGTCCACGGTGGAGATGGGAGAGTCAGTGAGGGTGAGGGGGGGTGGTGGGGCTGTGACTTTCCTAAAGTCCACGATCATCTCCACTGTCTTCTGGGCGTTCAGGTCCAGGTTGTTGTGGCTGCACCAGGACACCAGCCGGGCCACCTCCCTCCTGTAGAAGGACTCATCACCGTCTGAGATGAGCCCGATGAGGGTGGTGTCATCTGCGAACTTCAGCAGCTTCACAGACTGGTGGCTGGAGGTGCAGCAGTTGGTGTACAGGGAGAAGAGCAGGGGGGAAAGTACACAGCCCTGGGGGGAACCGATGCTGATGCTCACCGAGTCCGAGACAGTCTTCCCCAGCCGCACGTGTTGCCTACGGACTTTTGGTGATTTTTGGTCATTTTCAAGGTTTAACTCCTCCTAGGGGATAATGCCAACTGACCTCAAATTTGGACAGTGTATAAAAAGCCCTTAATGGTGAAAAGTTTTCAAAATCCTTTGCATCAGTCAGAGGTCGTGGCCATGTCAGCCACCTGAGCTTAGATGCTTCGCCATGAAAGATGAAGTGCTGTGTAAATCTTCTCTACATGCTGCAATCTGCCTGAAACTTTACATGTTTGATCACAGTCCTGCCCTGATCTCATCCATATGCCAAAATACATTCACAGCATGTGCCATAGTGCCCCCTGCAGCATTTTCCGAAATAGCCCCCACAGCAAGTTTAACCTATGTCTACAAGATTTGGTAAGCATATGAAGCATAGAACAAAAAAAAGTCTCTTGGACCCATACTCTGAACCCAACAGGAAGTCTGCCATTTTGAATTAAGTTTTTGGTCATTGCCAGTGGTTAATTCCTCAGAGGCAGTAGCTCCAAAATACTTGAAATTTGGACAGTATATACAACATGCCTTAAGGTTGAAAATCACCCTCAAAAATCAGATGCCCTGATGACACCCATATGCTAGTATCCTCTAACAATCAGAGCACCATCTGTTGGAGAGGAAATTATGTTATACATTTTGATGAACTATTATTAACCAGTTGCCCATATTCATGTTCATTAATCTTTCATCCTCTTTACACTGGCTTCCAGTATATTCTGCCTCTTTATATTCGCTCCTAGTGTGTTTCAAATTTGACAAACTGGTTCCTGGTATGTTATATCCTCTTTCTATTGACTATCAGTATGTTTCAGCCTATTTAAACATACGCCAAGTATGTTTTTCTCAGTATGTTTCAATCTCTTTACACTGGCTTCAGTATATTTTGTCCTCCTTTTTAAACACCAATTTGAGCTTTAGGATTTTTCTCAGACTTGTCTGTGTCATTTAGCCTCTGTACAAAACACACTGTAACTCTGAAAATGCTCTATGTTCGCACATGCCATTTATAGAAACTTGGTGATATAATGCCAGAAACTGGTCAGCTACGTCTCGACACCTTCACTTTTGTGTCACACCCCAACAGACGCCACACCTCAACGTGCGTGGGTGTGCGAAGACCCGTTGAACGCTGCTTGCAGCTTTAATTTATTTTAATTATTTTCTACATTGTAGATTATTACTGAAGGCATCAAAATCATGAAAGAACACATCAGGAAATATGTTGTGAACAAAAAAGTGTTAAACAAATCAGAGTATGTTTTATATTTTAGATTCTTCAGAGTGGTCCCTTTTTGCTTTGACAGCTTTGCACACTCTTGACATTCTCTCAGTCAGCTTCATGAGGTAGTCTCCTGGAATGGTTTTGGATTCACAGGTGTGCCTTGTCAAGAGATAATTTGTGGAATTTCTTCATGTGTTTGACAGCATCAGTTGTGTTGTGCAGAGGTAGGGTTGGTACTGTTACTCCTTTGTTGTATGCACGTTTTATGCCATTCCACTAGGGGGCTCTATTACTCCTGTGGTGCATGTTGTTGTTCCATAGAGTGACCATGTTGCAGTCGGCAGTCAGGAGTTAGTTGAACATGCTACAGGCAAAATAAATTTTTCCTGAACTAAACATGGAGTTACCTTCTGTACTAACAGGTACACAGTTGGCAGCCCTATTTGACTACTGTTGTGGTCCATATTATGGCAAGAACCACTCAACTAAATAAAGAAAAACGACAGTCCATCATTACTTTAAGACATGAAGTTAAGTTGATCCGTAAAGTTTCAAAAACTTTGAATGTATCCTCAAGTGCAGTCGCAAAAACAATCAAATGCTAAGATGAAACTGGCTCATGAAGACCACCCCAGGAAAGAAAGACTAAGAGCCACCTCTGCTGCTGAGAATAAGTTCATCCAAGACACCAGCCTCAGAAATCGCAAGTTAACAGCACCTCAGATCAGAGCCCACTAGGGCTGCAGCTATCGATTAATTGAGTAATCGTCTGTCTCTGTCTCATGCACGTTACAGCATCAAAAGCGGAAGTGAGCGCACTGTGCAACAGAAATAACCGTCCGGATGGAACACGGAAAGACATCCATGCACATAAATTCTTCACAGAGGAGGTATGATGGTGTGGGGGTGTTTTGCTGGTGATTCTTGAGGATTTATTCAACATTCAAGGCACACTGAACCAGCATGACTACCACAGCATTCTGCCACGCTGTGACATCCCATCCGGTTTGGGCTTACTGGGACCATCATTTGATTTCAAGAAGACAGTGACCCCAAACACACCTCCAGACTGTAAGGGCTCAGATGGCCTGGCTTCCACAGACCCCTGGCCTAAACCCAGTGGAGATGGTTTGGGACAAAATGGACTGCAGAGTGAAGGAAAAGCAGCCAACAAGTGCTCAGCACCTCTGGGAACTCCTTTAAGACTGTTGGAAAACCATTCCAGGTGGCTACCTCATGAAGATGAGAGAATGCCAAGAGTGAGCAAAGCTGTCATCAAAGCAAAAAAGAGGGCTACTTTAAAGAATCTAAAATATAATCTGACTTGTTTAACACTTTTTTTTTTTTTACAACATAATTACATATGTGCTCTTTTATAGTTTTGATGTCTTCAGTATTAATCTATAATGTAGAAAATAATTAAAATAAATTTAAAAAAAACACTGAATGAGAAGGTATGTCCAAGCTCTTGACTGGCACTGTATGTGTTTGTCCCAGCTGGCACAACACCACATTTTGGTTTAATTCTTCAATCTGGTTTTGTGTTTAATCTTTGTGACATTTTTACCGTGAATTTCAGACATCTGAAAAATGGGGCAGTGATCGCCCGTTGCAGCCAACCTGAGATCAGCTGGTGGGGCTGGAGGAACACAGATGACGAGTACCTGGTGACGTCCATCGCTAAGGCCTGTCACATGGACACTGGAGCCAAGGCTGCACCAGCCTGCCGACAGCGCAGCGAAGCTCCCGACTCTTCTGACAGCGATTTTGGTAAATCTGTTGTTGAATTTCATGTATGCAGATTCACACAGCACTGAAAGTCTGAAAATACTTTTCAAACTAAGGCCAGTGATTTGTGACGCTCCAGGAAGAATATAAATTCCATTATTTACATGCCAAATTAATTTTTATTACTTCCGATATAGACCAGGAGATAATAAAACTTAAGTACTAAGAAATACACCATTTTCAATTACACCTGCATACGTAGGGCTTGTTCAGCAAATACATTGTCACCTACTTATACAGTCATATTTAATTAGCATTAAATTATATTTATAGTCCATCATTGTTTGCGTTCTCACACTTCAAAAAAAGGAAAAAAAAAAGCACCTGCATTAACGGTCAGTATACTTCATTATAATCAATCTGTGTTACAGAAAGGTTACTAGGCTCTAAGTAGGGCAGCTGGCAGCAGCTACTGTAGAAAAACAATATGGTTCGCTCATTCGTTTTTCCATTTCAAAATAAAATAAAAAAAAAAAAACAAACTGCGTAGTTCTTTTGTTTTTCAGTTTTTAAAACTTAAATGTAGAAATGCATTAGTTAACTAATGAAAAAAACACAGTGTTGGATTTTTGCTGTAGAAATTACAAAATACGGCTCTTGTTTCAATTTGTAGCAACACCAGAAGTCGCCGAGGAAGAACAGTTTAGAACTGGTCTGGACCGTGAACACATCTAGAATGGCTGTAGTTGAGCCCTTTTCCAGTTTCATTCTCTTTGAGAGGGGAAAACCCACGCAGAAATCATGGAGCTCCACATTGCTCTATAATGAGTGTCAGGAGGTTCTGCATGGAGAACTTTTTAAGAAGACGCAATCATGTGTCCGATACTGATTTGGAGAGAGCTGTAATTTGTTCTGTTAACCAGATATTATTTTCAGTGTTATACTTTATTAACTGTAGAATGTTACATTTAATTTTTGTGTGTGTGTGTTTTACAAATAGGTCCGACATATGGATGGAAGTTTATGAAGGGATACTGGTCGTCTATTGGTGCCGCTGTTCCAGTTTAACTGACGATCAGGTTAACTGGTGATAGTTTCCGTCTCCAGATGTTTCGTTGCAGATTCGACCAGGCCAGACCTGGCTGTGTGTGAAGAAAACCTCGCTGAAAAATGTCAGCATCACTACTTAATAAAGTCTATAACCATGTAAATATCACCTACAGACAAGTAAAAAGAAATGTGTTGGCCGAAATAAAAAACATGTATTTTTATGAATGGTGAGAGGAAACGATGGAATCCAGAGATAAAATTAGAGATCACAGTCTGACTCATCATGCCACCAATCAGTCTGATGAACATCCCTTTTCATCCACATAGATCTTTGTCATTCTGCCAGGTGTTGAACACCTGGCGATTGTTCAGGAAACACGCCCAGGTTAACTGAGGATAGTAACAACTTAACATAGGCTGCCTGGTTAATAACAAGCCACAAAACTAATTATTGTCTCACCAAGAAAACCCACAACATAGAAGCACGTCCACTGCTGTGTGTTAGTCTGAGTTCAGTGGAACAGATCCAGAGCAGAACTTCAGGTTTATCTCGAGTTTGTTCACAGAAACACTCAGACCCTCAGCAGCCTCCCATCATAACACGCAGCAGAACTTTAGCTAGATCTGATAAAATACACCGGAGCAAGACCACGTTGTCAAAACTTGTCACTCAGAAAACAATAAAAATACATTCAGTTCTCCGTCCTGACCGTCATGTCAGAGCACGTTAACCGCTGACAGTATTAAATAAAAATGGAAGTAAAGGGATCCGATCTGGTCAAAACAAACAATATATTTGTGTGAGTTGTGTCTTCACAAAAACCCTGGCTGGTTTAGAAATGACAAAAAGATACTTTTAAAGACATTGCAGAGGAAGAGTAGAATACTTCCAGTACTGTACAGTCTGAGTGATTATACTACGCAGGTAGTTTGTGTTATATTTTGTAATCCTTTTTACATCCTTGTGAAGATGATTAACGGACTGATCGGTGGCATGATGAGTCAGACTGTGGTCTCTAATTTTATCTCTGGATTCCATCGTTTCCTCTCACCGTTCATAAAAGTATGTGTTTTTTATTTCAGCCAGCACATTTCTTTTAGTGTCTGTAGATGATATTTACATGGATATAAACTTTGTTAAGTAGTGATGCCAACGTTTTTCGGCGAGGTTTTCTTTATCTAGTATCTTTATTTCACACACAGCCAGGTCTGGTCGGGACAAATCTGTGACCAAACATCTGGAGACGGAAACTATCACCAGTTAACCTAATCACCAGTTAAACTGGAACAGCGGCACCAATAGATGACCAGTATCCCATCATAAACTTTTGTCCACATGTTGGACCTGACTGTAAAACACACAAATGTGCAACGTAACATTCTACAGTTAATAAAGTATGGCACTGAAAATAACATGTGGTTAACAGAACAAAATCTAGCTCTCTCCAAATCAGCATCGGACACATGATTGCATCTTCTTAAATTGTTCTCCACGCAGAACCTCCTGACACTCATTATAGAGCAATGTGAAGCTCCATGATTTCTGCGTGGGTTTTCCACTCTTAAAGAGAATGAAATAGGAAAAGGGCTCGAGGACAGCCATTCTCGATGTGTTCACGGTCCAGACCAGTTCTAAACTGTTCTTTCTCGACGACTTCCAGTGTTGCAACAAATTAAAACAACAGCTGTATTTTGTATTTCGGGTTTAAAAAGCTAGAGCAAAAATCCAACACTGTGGTTTTTTTCATTAGTTAAATAATACATTTCTACATTTAGGTTTTAAAAACTGAAAAACCAAAAAACAACGCGGTTTATAGTTTAAGATTTTATTTTGAAACGGAAAAGTTAATGAGCGAACCATACACGGATTAAAAACAACTCCTCGCATCTCTTTCAAATGTGGTTTTGTTTTGTTTTTTTTCTTCATAGTTTTTATTTCTGTTCATTTTCAAAGACAATGTCAAAATACAAAGTGCTAAAAAAGGGCTTTAGCACATTTACAGGCGGAGATACAGAGTGTACAATAACAGGCTGGAAAGTGAGTGGCAGCTCAGCACCGAGAGAGAACAGAGATAAATAGTTCAGTTTCAGTGTCAGAGTAATTACTTGTCTTTCTCCCTGGTAGCTGCTGAAAGTAGGACTCTTGACCTGTGATTGTTACCCATAGTAACACAGTGGTTGTGTCATCAAGAGGAGATAGTGATTGTTCAGCTGGTTACAAATAGTCAGTTTCTGTTAATCATGTTCCTGGCACTTCTTTGATTCCCTGCTGCTTCTTTCATACTTTCTATTCCGTCCCCTTCCCAGCAGGTCAATTCACACAGCAATGCCTTACTTCTCTTAACAATAATAATCTTATCTCTGTCATCCTGTCTCCACAGACTCCTCTCTGACGGTCGGTTCTGGCTGCGATGACAACACTGTGCCACAGAAACTGCTGATTCTGGATGCTCGCTCATACACTGCTGCAGTGGCTAACCGAGCCAAGGGCGGAGGCTGTGAATGTGAAGGTTGGTGATCAGACATTTACAAAAGTTCAGTGGATTTCACTTTTTTGTCATCTGCTCAGCAATTCAAGCAGATAGAAGAAACTCAGGATAAAAGCAGAACTTTTCTGTATATTTCTATGTGAAAGGTGCTGCTCATGGTGAATCCAAAAAATCAACTTTCATCAACCTCATTTTCAGAAAGAACGGCTTCATTTTTTTGCCAAAAAAAACGCTGGTAAACCCAATGTTAACTGTCTTCCTAGAACAGTGGTTCTTAACCTTGTTGGAGGTACTGAACCCCAACAGTTTCATATGCGCATTCACCAAACCCTTCTTTATTGAAAAATAAAATATGATTTTTTTCAAATTCAAGACATAGTTATATGTTTTACTGGTGCACAATATGAACCATGCATTAACATCTCTTGTGTTCTTGTATTCCCCATCTCCATGCAGCTTAAGGAAGTGTTCCTTTAGTTTTGCCGGTGCTAGACTAGAATTGCTTAACTTGGCATTGCAAATCATGCAGATAGGACGCTGATTCCCATCACATTCCGTTATACATGTGAATCCATGTTGTACATATTCGTCTGACCACTTTCTTTTTTTGCTCAACATAGTTAGTATGGATTAAAATTAGTGATGGGACATGATTAAAAAATTTAATCTTATTAATTACAGGCTTTGTAATTAATTAATTAATTAATCGCAATTAATTGCAGTTTTGTCAAATAGCAATATTTGATACAATAAGTGAAGTTTTTCAATTCAAATAAAATTGTGGTTGACAGTTGAATCAATGAATAGACATATACGTGTTTATAATTTAAAATGTATTTTTAAAAAAAAGGAAAATTGGACATATAGCAAAAAGTGATTTTGATGACTTAAAGCCTGAATTTAGGTGTTTTTTCCATTGTATCGCTTCAGAAAGTTGAAAATCCAGAGATTCATTGTTTTCATCTTTTCTGGGTCTGATAAATGGTGGAATTTTGATGGTTCTTTTTAGAGGAATATCAATTTTTATTTATGTAATTTTTTATAAACAAAACGTTTATAATTAAGTTATTAAAAGAGATATTTTTGTTGTTTAGGTTATTCCTCCTCCAAGGAAGCAGAGCCTCAACAGAGTAAAAACTTAAACCACAAAAATGTTTCATTTCTATTTATCTGCATTTTTCATCTGTCTGCTACATTCACAGATTACTGCAAATCTAAGTGCAATTATAGCGATTTTATTCAACATTTTAAGACTTTCTGTAAACTCAAGCACTGTCTAGAAAAGTGGTCTATTATGGGATGGCTACACCATTAGCCGTTAGCATGACTCGTAGCTAACGTTAGCTCTGGTGCTAACAGCAACATGTTTTACATTGAGGTGATACCGTCGGCTTGAAGTGACGCAGAGATCAGAAAACTCTTTGTTGTACAATTTGCACACAACCAGGATTTATCCAAGCTGCCATCGGGAAGATTTTTAAAAGAAAGCCTTCTGCCCAACAAGCTCAATCTCATCTTCCTTCACTGTTCAACAGTGCCTGACTTCACTCAGTGCTTCCTGTGCTTCTTCTTCATGGTTACAAATAGACTTCAGGTTCGTTACCGCCACCTACTGGGCTGGAGTGTTCATCAGAGTTACCGGTGTGCCACAAATGAGGGAACTGAGGAGGGTGCAATTAAATGCGTTATTACAGCTAACGCGTTATTTTCGCGGTAATTAATCGAAATTAACGCGTTAAAGTCCCAGCCCTAATTAAAAATATTAAGAAAGAAATCACACGACGTACCATCACGACAGTCACAAGTCGATTACTGAGCGCACCAAATTCCCTGCAGCACAGATTGGCCAAGCAATGTAGCGTGATCACCTGCAGCAAGTGATGGCCAAGCGGAGCGTGTCATCGTGAATCATATGAGTTGGGTGTGTGTCTTGACCTCCGTCGAACCCCTGAGACTGACTCACCGAACCCCTAGGGTTCGATCGAACCCAGGAACCACTGTCCTAGAGGAAACACTGCTACCACCCCTTGGAAACAGCACAGCATCCATGTGTCAGTGTCTGGGCAAGGTGATGGCATCATAGACATATACACCCATGTATATACACATGTATATGTCTATGGATGCATCCCTTCAGCAACGACGGTGACCTGCTCCAAGATGTCGTCGGAAAAAAAAAGATTGTCCTGCAGGATAAAAGAAAATGTCAGACAGAGTTTGTCCTGACGATACTCCTTGTGTAACAGAGGCTCAACAGCTCTCTCTCTCTCTGGCGATGTTGTTGTGAATTTATAGTTTCACACAACAGACTAATGTATTTCACAGTTCGTCTTCGAACTTGAATTCACTTTTCAGTTTCTCTTCTCAACATATTAGTTCAATTTTCCAATTCAAACCTGACGTAGCTAGCACCATGCTACCTGTCCGAGCTACGTGTTCTCCCTCCCTCGACTGTGTAGGAAAAGGGAAAAAACTTATGCACGCACATAACGTAACTTGCTCAAGGTGCGTTCGTGGAACCTCTGTAAAATTATGCACACGTAAAGCAGCACGCTGGCGATGCATTCAAGGAACCTCTGTCATTTTGTGTAACAGAAAATAGCACGTTACACATCATTTGAACTACCTACAAACATTTCCATTTTTGTTAGTGTTGGAATGCAGTTGGCATGACTTTTAGAAATCAGCTAGTTTAGAGTTCAGTGATGTTGACTTCAAAAATTATTTGATGTGTGCAGCTTTTTATCACACATCTGTTTAAAAAAGTGCTGCTTTATAGACTGGAACAATGGCCTTTCTCTCCACTTCCATTTGTACAGCACAACAGTCCAATTTGACAAGTGGAAAAGATTACTGCTACCTGTGGCTGCACACAATCACTTTTAAAGTTGGCAACTGACCTCTAAGTTACTCATCTACAGATTGTCTTATGACCTTAATCAGAGTTTTTTGTTTTGTTGTATTTAGAGTACTACCCCAACTGTGAGGTAATGTTCATGGGAATGGCAAACATTCATGCCATCCGGAATAGTTTCCACGCTGTCAGGACTGTCTGCAGTCAGATCCCGGATCCAGGAAAGTAAGTTGATCAGTTTAACCTTTCTCTCTGCCCTCGTTTGCACCTCCCTCCCCCTCCCCTGTTTTCATGGCTTCACCCCTCAGTAAGGTGACACCAGACAGCGATGGGAACAGTCCAGTTCCGTTCCTGTTGGGCTAGCTAGCTGTCTGTCTACTGTACGCATCAACAGTGCTTACGTGTGGTGCGGGTATCCCTTGTTTACATGTTTTTCAGTGCCAGCTGTGTGTTCTGTCACTGTCTGTCTGTTACATGTAGGTTTATGTGTATGGTTCATAGGTTAACCCAGTTGTCATTGTCACATGTTATTTTAAGGTGTGTTGTTATTCCGATTGTGGTGTATAATGACGCAGAGAGGCCTACACAGAAATAGGTCAGAGTGCCCCTGCACTTAGCCCTAAAAATCCTTGTCCAACATTACCCAGAGTAACACAAGCTTATGTGCTTATACAGTTTGTAGACTCCAGATCACATCAATCGTTACATATTTTCTTATAGATTATTGGTTGTCTAAGCGGTAGATTATTGGTTATCTAAGCAGTCCAGTCTTGTGTTTCCAGCTGGCTTTCAGCACTCGAAAGCACCCGGTGGCTGCAGCACCTGTCCGTCATGCTGAAGGCTGCCACTCTGGTGTGTTCAGCGGTGGAACGGGAAGGCCGTCCTGTCTTGGTACACTGCTCAGATGGATGGGACCGCACACCCCAGATTGTTGCACTCGCCAAGATCCTGCTGGACCCCTACTACAGAACATTAGAGGTGAGAATGCGCAGTTTAGTTTTCTCATTTCTAGTCATTTTTTTAAACATGTATTTGGTTGTAAGTCGCACATGAGCATAATCTTCCAAATGCACGATGAAGCATGATTTTTGTTGCAATCTTTTATTACTTCAGTACTGACTGCCATGTCATTCGCAGGGTTTCCAGGTGCTTGTCGAGACTGAGTGGTTAGACTTTGGTCATAAGTTTGGGGACCGCTGTGGCCACCAGGAGAACACCGACGATGTGAGTGAGCAGTGTCCCGTCTTCCTGCAGTGGCTAGACTGTGTTCACCAGCTGCTCAAACAGTTCCCCTGCCTGTTTGAGTTCAATGAGGCCTTCCTGGTGGGTGGCTGTTTAGTACTCTCTGCTGCTCTTTGTCTTTCTTACAGTGCTTGTATGCATTTTCTTGTGACTGTTTCACCTTGAGGTGTGAAACATTTGATGAACACATTCATATGTCAGTCATCAATTAGCTGTAACACAGATTATGTACAGATTGTTATGTGCATCATTGCTGTTACAAAAGGCCTGACTTGATGTGTTTTCCTTGGATATCCAGGTCAAGTTGGTGCAGCACACATACTCGTGTCTTTACGGTACGTTTCTGTGTAACAATGCTCGTGAGAGGGAAGCGAGGAACATCTACAAACGCACCTGCTCTGTCTGGTCCCTGCTTCGCACAGGAAACAAGAACTTCCAGAACTTCCTCTACATCCCCAGTCATGATATGGTACCTTCAAGTTTCACATTTTCACATTCACCTTTTTGTTATTGTGCTACCACTTAAATGCAGTTATATCTGGAGGTTGCCTCCCTGTGTTTGCCGCTGAGCCTTTCTCTTGGTCAGGGAAAAGGTGACTTGGTTATAATTTTAGATCTGTAGCACACATTTTCAAATCTGTAGTCATAGTTCTCTTAGATCCTGTGCAGAATAAGTAGTTTGATTAATGCATAGCATGACTCTAATTTTAACTCCCAAACTGTCCTTTTGATAAAAGATTGAAAGCACAAGATTAAATTTATCCTTCTTTTCTCTGACACCCTTTCTGATCCCTGCTCACAGAGAATTATGTGATCATTATGCACAGTTCTTAAAGCATAGCAGACACTGTCACTACCATTTATTGACCTTCTGGGATTGTCGTTGTCACTTGTTTGTCTGCCAGGTGCTGCAGCCAGTCTGCCATACTCGGGCACTACAGCTGTGGACAGCTGTGTACCTGCCCACCTCCTCCCCCTGCACTGCTGTGGATGATTCTGTGGAGCTCTACCTCCCCCTAAGCGTCACAGGGGACGAGCTCACCTCCCGTTCCCTGGACAGGTAACGCTTGTTTGATACTAATCTGATTACTTTTACAGAGATGCAAGCTGCCCTCTAGAGTTCCAAATGGAGAATTGTATCCTTGCTATTTCTGCACATCTGGAAAAATATAATCTTTCTGATTTCCAGACTTCCCAAGACCCGCTCCATGGACAACCTACTTTCAGCTTTTGAGAACGGGGTGCCTCTGACTCGTACATCCAGTGACCCTAATCTCAATAAGCACTGCCAGGAGGGTCGCCCTGCAATGGAGCCCTCACCTGCAATGGAAGAGCCCTCTGCAGACCACTCAGACGAGGCAACATCTGACACTGGAGTGGACAGTGCTGAGCAGCAGTCTGTACATCAGAGTGCTGCCAAGACCCCAGAGAGTGTCCCAGGTGCAGAGTCCTCTGAAGACACACTGGAGGAGTGCTGTCTTACCACACAGCCTCTGCCTTCTGTGCCCCTTCCACCTGTCCCTGTCACTGACATCACAATCGCTCACACTGCCTTATCCACACCTGTCCTCCAACAAGCTCTGCCACAGTTCACAAATCCTCCACTCCCACTACCTCCACTGGAGGCTGAGAGCCCCTGTAGGACTGCTGAGAACACCATGTCACCCACTCATAAATCAGAGCCGTGCTTACCACTGCCCTGCAAGAGCATTCAGTCTGCAGCAAACACACCCACCCCACTGCTTAACGGACACATTGATGGTCAGGAAAACGGCCTCTCCGAATCTGCCACCCTGCTGGCTCTGAAGCAGCTAACACCACTCCTTCCCCTGGAGGACTCCACTGAGACTCTCACAGGTGAGGGAGAGTTTCCACCCATCTTGCCTTCCACAGTGACCCAGGATCTTTGCCAGGATCAAATCACCGATAAGGAGCTGCCTGAGCTTCAGCCACAAGCTCAACCCCAGAAAGAGAACATGAGACCAGATGTCATGAAAGGAAGAGAGCGTCTGTTGGCTGTTGCACCAGCTCCTGTAGACTGCACCCCGGTAACTGCTCGCCATGTCATCTCCCAGAGCCAATTCTCAGACCTGTCACTGCTCAGCTCCCACTGGGAAAGTGTTCAGGGTCTGGTCCAGTCTGCCTGCAGCACTGCCAGCCATTCTGGTATCAGCAGGGCCCTACAGCCCAACATTTACCAGAGCCGCCGGCTAGCCAGTAAACTCCTTCGTGCCCACGGCTTCGCCATCCCCAGTGGTTCACAGTGTTGCCGCAGGGAGGCTCTCTGTTGTCCCAGCAGCCCTCTGCAGGCTGGATGGCTGTCTGCTGCCAGGAGTGCAGGCTACACCGGTCTGTGTGGACCCGCCGCTGCTGCCATCCACAGCTATTCCCTGGCAGGTCATCAGCTCCTGCCGGCATCATATTCCTCACCCTCTGCCTCCAGCTCCCCTCCACCACCCCATGCCCCAGCCTACCTTGATGACGACGGGCTGCCAGTGCCAATGGATGCTGTGCAGCAGAGACTGCGACAGATCGAGGCAGGTTACAAGCAGGAGGTGGAGGTGCTGCGGCAGCAGGTGCGACAGCTGCAGATGAGGCTGGAGAGTAAACAGTATGGCACCCCTCCCTCAGAGCCAGACATCGACTATGAGGATGATATTGTGAGTAGCTTTTCCTTGGATGGCGTTTAATTTATTCTGTCTGCAGTGTTTTTTAAATTAAGTATTTCCTCTAGATTATCTCCACAAGTGTTCGCTTATTTCTGTCTGCCTTCTGGTCTCATCCTGTCCTCTGTCGTTCAGACATGTCTGCGGGAGTCCGACAACAGCAATGAAGAGGATTCTCTGTCCACCCACAGTGAGGACCGTCTGTCAGAGGGCAGCTGGGATCGAGTGGAGCGCAAGGACACTGAGGTCAGCATCCTTTTGAGCTTAAGCACCTAATATAGCTCCTGTCTCCACTTCCTCCTTCCCTTCACCTGCATGTCCAGGAGCACCTCTTAATATCACACATGGTGTGTGTGTGTGTGTGTGTGTGTGTGTGTGTGCGCGTGTGTGTGCGCGTGTGTGCGTATGTAGGTCACGAGGTGGGTGCCCGACCACATGGCTTCCCATTGTTTCAACTGTGACTGTGAGTTCTGGATAGCAAAGAGGCGTCACCATTGCAGGTGGGGCTTCACTGTGGTTTTCTTACTCTAATCAGCACATGAATGTCTGTATGTATCTGTAAATATCACATCCCTACAAATGACAAAGATAACAGAGAAACAGCCTGGTTGTGAAATATCGAAGAACCTTTTTCAGTTTGATCACAAACGCAGTGACTGAACAGGGTTGGAGTAAATATGCACTGTTGGAGACAATCAGACCTCAAGTCAGAGTTTAGAGATACAAATTACAGAAGTGAGCCGTGTGCTCATTTTATAAGAGCTCAGAATAATTCTCATGTCTAATATATTTATAATTCATGGCTAAGGAGTTTTCACTATCAAGTGATTGATGGTTATTCCTTCTATTTACTTTAAAGACGAATCAGTCATCGAGTGATAGTGCTAAAATACAGCCCATAATACTGCTCATAATTGCATGACAGACCTCACTTGTGTCGGAAATGTGTCCCCCATACCATATAACATCTTCAATTCTTTTGATAACATGCTTTCAAATGATTGGGAATTGACTTTGTTCCAGTAAGGTGGATGGCTGGGGGATTTGATTCACTACATTGCAACGGAGACAAAGCAAGTGGTGTATGTGTTTCCTCCTACTCATTCATTTCTTTTATTTATCCATAAATAATTAAATTCAATTTTATTTTATTTATATAGTGCCAATCATAGGTCAAATTGTCTCAAGACGCTTTACAGAACCCATATGCCTGAATACTTTATGCTATTTATTTTAGTGTAATGTTATGGTGAGTTACTGCTAACCAAGAAGTAAAAGAAGTCATTCATTTTATAAGAAAACGAAGTTTGAACAAAAACAAGAGTCATTCAGGAATCTGTACCCAGCAGTTTTGATGATTAAATCTTGTCAATTATCAAAACTGTAATGTAATATAATTCTGTCAAAGGATTTACTACACTGAAGCAGATCTCTCACTATAGTTCCCACAGTGTCTCTTTTTAAAGAAATACCACAAAAAAGTTGAGACATTTGAAGAGGCATTTTTATTTACTTTCTTACTGAGAGCAAGAGGAGAAACTTCAGTCATCAGACTGTTTTCCCCAACATAACACAAATATTGGATTTTTTTTCTTAATCTGGCTCAGTGAGTTTTAGAGGTGTCAGTATGCAGATTTTATTACCTTTTAATGAGGTCAGTCAAGCTGTTTCCCTGTGTTTTTAGTTGTTGTGCTAAGCCAAACTAACCAGCTGTAACTTTATATTTAGAATACACTATTAATCTCATCATCTAATTCTCAACAAGAAAGAAAATAGGTACATTTCATAAACGTTGAACTGGACCTTTTGGTGTTTAGATTTTATTATCTTCATTTATTTTCTTTAGTGGTAGATGCCTCAAGATGAGGTGTAAAAACATTCATGTTTCTTTATTCACTATTTAAACTAATCAGATCAAATAATCATGGATCCAGGAGAGCTTTCAGTTTCCTTTCAGACAGTTTTTTTTTTGGGAACATCCATCATTCTCTCAGCACTCGTTGCTGCGGTGTGATTCGTCCAAAGCAGCAGCCTTGCAGTTAAAACACACACATTGTTTAGTATTTTTCAGGCAATAAGCCAAACTTCAGTTTCAGAATCAAAGGCTCTTGACTTATCATAAAATGATTTATATGCTCTACTAAGGAACCGAGACAAATTGCAGAACAATGTGTGTACAGCAGATAACATATTCTAGAGTATGAATAGTTAACTATTAGACACTTTCTGTACGTGTAGCTAAGATGATGCTAACAGCAGATTTCCAATAAGTGTCAAACAGAACAAACTGTGACAATCTAGTTTGACGGAGTTAAGCAAAACACCAGTCCTTCAGTGTTTTACATTTCACATTTCATTAAGGTGGTTGAGTCTTTGGATAAGTGTGGGTAGAGGAGGCCCCTAAAATGTTGTGATTAAGGATATAATTCACAGCAGGAGGACAGTAAAGTAGATGAGCTTTATCAACAGTGAAGCATAAATCTTTACTTGCTCTACAGCTGATCAGTCACTGCCTGTTGGATTGATCCTGCACAAATTCTTTTGCTGTTAAACGCATAAGCTGCCTTTTTTAGATTGTCCAGCTTGCGATGTTCTGCTTTAATGCAGCAAACATCTCATGTTCTAAAATGCATGCTAAAATCTAAATTGTTTTTGTTTTGCAGCATTACAGATTTGGTATTTAAATTGTCTGAAATTTTTAACCACCAAAGCACTCAGATTTGAAAGTTGTTTTGATTTGAACTGATGTTTCAAATGAAGGCAGTCATGAATAAAGTCATGTAGATTACCACACACAGCATCAAAAATACACCATTAACTTTGAAGGCAATTTACTGGTGCAGCTGTATATAGTTGAATAATTGCATTCCTGCACGTTTAATGTTTTAGTTTAATGTTTTAGTCCAAGTTGCCAGTTACAATGAGCAAAACTGTTACTCACTAGAATTTTTATCAATACTCAACTTACATTCATTTACATTTCATATTACAGCATATTATTGTCACCGTAGAATATATATTAGAGTTAACCTTATGGTCCTAACTTCAGTGTATATTCTTGTTTGTTTTTTGTTTATGTGAAATTTCCTTTTAGGTTTGATATAGTATTTTAATAATCATATTTTTCTGTGTGCACATTCTTTCCAGGAACTGTGGTAATGTGTTCTGTAAAGACTGTTGCCATCTGAAGCTGCCCATTCCTGACCAGCAGCTGTACGACCCGGTGTTGGTCTGCAACACCTGCTATGATCTGCTGCTAGAGTCCCGCACCCGCGAGATCCGCAGCCAGCAGCTTAAGAAGGCCATCGCCACAGCCTCCAGCTGAGAGAAGCACAGCATAGCATGACCCACCTCAGCTCTGTTCTGCTCGTTTTGGAATGATGAGCTGAGCACCTCGTTGTAGACCTGACCTGTTGTAGTTTTGGCTGCGGGAGCAGGGGATGAGGAGGAACTGTTAACGTTTTCGGAGGCTCGGTTTAGAAATGGAGATGCACAGAGACTGGGAAAGGGAACGTCTGAGTTCGAGGCATGTTAGCAGGTGTTGACGGTGGTTGGTGGGGGTTTCTACAGAACAAACCCTCCTGTGCAAAGACATTTATCAGTCTGGAGCGCTGCAGCGTCCTGCTGCCTCCACACGGCTCAGTCCTCTGGAGGTGCCCTGTCCGGGACACATGTCCAACCTGTCCACTCACCTTTAGTACCAAACACCTCCTGACAGACACGTCTCGCACTTCGGAGGACAATCGCTCATCCTTCCACGTGTTGGAGACTCCAAAGCCTTTACCTGTACTACTGGAGGCTTTCAACTTTAAAAGAAAAAGAATTGCTGCTATAGTATTTAAAAATCTAATTTTGTATTCTTATTTTGTGCACTACTAGCTGTTATGTATTTGAGGGAATTTGAGACCAAACTTGAGTAAAAGGGAGAAATCTGCTGTTTACTTTGCCGTTGCATCTTTATTTCTTGGAGCCTGAATGTAACATGTAATAGGTAACTGGATCGAGTTTAGGTTCATGTTCATGTGCATTTGGTAGGTCGTATATATGTTCATTGCTGCAATGTGTTCTCAAAATTCTGTATATGCACAATGTGGTTCTGTCTTTATCAATGCTTTTCTCCAGTATAGCCATGTTGCGACATTAGACGTTGTGAGGACTGTGTTCGGACACACTGGTGCAACACTGCGTGTTTGTGGCAATGTGTGCTTGATGTAATCAGAGGAAGAGGACCGAATTAAGTTGGGAGACAGCAGGTTTCTGTGACGTTTTCTGATGGAAGAAAAAGTCTTTTGAAAGTACTGATGGTTTCTGTGATGTGACTGAGGGAATTTCCTAAAGGTTTCTGCTGACATTCTTGTGATTGAGCAGCTTCGTGTCCACATAAAGCTTAATGTCCATCTGACTGATGACTCCTCCTCAGATTGTTAACCAGCAGTGCTGACTGCTGGGGAAAGACTGAACAGAGTGATTGCAGTTTTTGTTCTGTTAGGGGACGTCCCCTTTTTAAAAAATGTGTTTTTGTCTACTGATTGTTCGTTGAGACAATAGTGCCATATTTTGTTTTGTCTATTTTTGAAGCCTTTTTCTTTCTTTTGGATGGCAGCAGGTTTCTAATTGGCCACCTCTGTATGTTTTAACGGTACGGATAGTTAGCTGCTTAACAACACTGAGGCGATGAAAGATTAACAGATGGTTATTTGGTAATGAGGCTAACCACATCAGCGGATGATGGAATATCACTGAATTAGTCGACCTTTATGGTTATCCGTCGTTTAACATTTGGGATTTTGTGAACGGTGTTAATGAAGTCAAAATCTTTAAGAGGAGCTCGGAAATGTAACATACATAGTTATCTGATCCGTAGTGGCGACTAAAACCTGTCACTTAATGAATAATTGTTGTAAAGAAATGCACTGTAAAAGTTAAATCCCATGGGTTAAAATAAAAGATTATATCATGCATCTCTTTTCTGTGCTGGTTATTTACTTGTTCTGAGGAAAAAGTATTAAAACACATTTAGATTTTCACTCTTAATTTGTTTCATGAAAGCGAACAAAGCTTCAGAAGTGGTGCTCTTGCCAACAGATCAGAATAAATCCATCAACATGGGCATGAGTAAGAAACTGTTCACAAGAAGGTGAAATGCAAGAGAAAAAAATATTTCCAAGTGAGCCACAGATCAAGACAAGGATAGAAAGTTCAGACAACCAATGAAACAACCTGCAAACCGATAAAAGAACATGCAGAGCCAGAATCAAAAGTGCCACAGTTCTTATAGTGTGACTAGAACTTTGAGAACAAGATGTAAAGCTGATGAAGGTCACTGTAGAATACCACAGGGTGGATCTCTAAGATGGAGAGATCATAAACCACACCTGCATTTATTATTTAGACTGTTGTAGTTTTCATAGTGTCAGATACTTTGTGTTAGTGCTTATGTGATCAGAATCCATTTCTTGATGTTTTTGAAAAGCAGAAGTGGAAAAACACTACACTTACCAAAGTACTCTGCAGTTCTGAGGTACTTCTGCCTTATTTAAAGTATTTGATGCCACTGCAGGGCATTACATGTCAGAGGAAGATATTAGACTTTTTACTGTACTTGTCATAAGATTATTAACTTAATACATTTTAAAACCAGTAATGAACATACAAATCTGGATTGTCTTCAGTTGCTTTCCATTGTTTTCATGCATACTGAAGATATTTTAGCTTTCTATTTATTTAGTAAAATTACTGTGTATTTTTTCCCTTTTTTGAACATTTTAAGTAGGAAGATACATCAGTTGTGTGATTATGAATGGTTAGGCAGGGTTAGGGTGAGGTATAGGTGTAGGGCTTCCCAAACTTTACAGCCCCAGATGCCTAAAACAACACTTACAACTTCCACTATCCCCAGATGGAGGTCGATTTCATACTATTTTTATTTTTTTAAATCAATTATTACAAAAAGATGCAATCCGTAATTATTTTAGTGTTTCATTTGATTTCTGAAAGTCGCGATCCCCAGTTTTTGTCTTACAACCCGCCAGTGTCCTGTCCCCACCTCAGGAACCACTGCTGTAGCAAACCAAAAGTAGAATCAAGATCTGCACGTAAGTGATTGTGCACAGTGACATTTAAACATTTCAGCAAAGGAATTTTAAATTGAACACTTTTTTCTGTGATTTTAATACTTCTACTTGCACACTGAAACACATCACAGTCATGGTAGAAGCACCAGGGTTTTTCCTGCATCCGTCCACCAGATGGAGATTTTTCATCAGGAGAAACACTAAGAAGAGCTGCCGCAACCAGAACAGCAATTTCAGCCAGTCATAGTCACTGAATAATGTCACACTTACAGATTACTTTATTTCGTCCCTTTCTCTGGTACAGACAAAGTGAAGTTCCTTCTTATTAAGGAGCCAACTGTCACTTCCTCTGTAGTTTAAAATGATGTCGATGTTAAAAATGAAATGATGATTCAGAAATCTGCAGTGTTGTGCTATTCCTAATGTTTTATATATTTCCTTGATGCTTCCACACACACATATCTGTGTAAAGGCAAGACCTTCACATACCTTCATAGCCAGTTTTTCATACTAATCAAATTCTTGGTAAAAGTTTTCAAGAAAACCAATACAAGCTAAACTATGTTTTTGTTGCAGGAACTGTACTCACTCAGCATGATCAATAATTCAGACTGAGGGTATTCTAGGTTTCCACTCCGTGAATGAAAAGAAAGGTGACAGCTCAAACATTCTCTGTTTTCTGTGGAAAACTTTAAGAGAAATATTGTGCTTTTTGTTTGTTGTGTTTGTTGTTTTTTGGACAGGTGAACTCTCTCTGTCTCTCTTTAACTCATCAGTCCTCACTGAGCTGCTGGTGATTCGTTCATTACAAGCACTGCTCAAATCCATACACTTTGGTTTCACTTCTACTGTAATTGGAGGTCTTATTTTTTTTTGCAATAAGACCTCCAATTACATCAGGAGGAACTTCAAATATAAATAACATGCAGTGGTGTAAAGTGCATTTACTCAATAGCTCCATTTAAGCACTTGCATGGAAATATTTCTAATTTATGGAGGCTACTTTTACTGAACCATTTTACAGTGTAATATTGTACTTCTCACACCATTACAATCGTGGGTGCTTTATAAACAGGGAGGTCCTCAGATATTGTGCGCAAAAGAATTCACAATAACAATATTATTGTAATATTTAGAGAAAATTATTTTTTTAAAATCTTTGTTTATTATGTGATTTGTCTCTTTTTTTTTCTTTTGGCAAATAAATTAGACAGCAAATACAAGTGTAGGAAGGGGGAGAGAGTCTGGAACCATCACTGAAGTGTTAAGCAGATAGTTACTGGAACTTTATTATTTACAATCTTACCATATGTGTGTTATTAACATGATATCAGAATTCCGTTTTTAAGTTCATCATAAAACATATGATATCACATTATGGTTTATGATGAATTATTCTATATGAAACTGCCCAATAAGTAGTTGTAACATCGTCAACATCATAACAAACTACAATATTAAGTGACATATTAATGCATCAATGGCACCGATGAATGAAACTAATAACACATAATGAGAACTTTTAATGGTTTATAAGTAGATTATTTTGGCATCATTCAACCAAACTCTATGATATGATTAACCTTTCACACAGATTATTCAAAAGCATGACTGACACGCTGATAATAACAATATAAACAGTGCATACGGATACTAGAATTTGTGATTGAATACTTCTACTTATTATTATAATGGAATATTTTTATAATGTGAAACTTTTATTTTGGTTAATATTTGAATTCAAAAGCATGACTGACAGTCTGATAATAATAGTATAAATAGTACATACTCGAATTTGTGACTGAATCCTTCTAGTTCTTATTATAATGGAGTATTTTTATAATGTGGTACTTTTATTTTGGTTAATATTCGAATCCTTTCTTCCACCACTGACAAACAGTGCACCAGACATGCAGAAAGTTTCCATGTGATCTAATGCTGTCATACAAGGTGGAGTTTTGGGTTTGAATATGTCACTGCCATCATGTAGCTTCATTTAATATCTGGATGAAGCTGATGTAGAACATGTGTAGCTGCAGGACCAGGCTGGAATATAATTGTGGCCCTGATATTAATGTGAAGGAACAGGTGGAGTAACGGGGGAGAGGTTGAGGCTGGACTAATAAAAATATTCCTCCCTCTCTCTCCGCTCTGTTGATCAGGTGAAGGCCACCTTGAGCCACCTATGAAGTTGTCAGCGCCCCGTCATCATTATCTCTGGCTGATTTGCTACAGATCACCGGAAAGCTTCTTCTCCATCTGAACGCTGCGTTAATTTGGCTCCAGGAGCCCATAGAGAGCCTCCTCAACGGCTCTCAGCGGAATGCCCGAAGGGGGAGGGGCCACTCCTTCTTTCCTGTTGGGGGGTCCGCTGATAGATAAATATAAGACCCCCGCAAGAATGCGATCACATTGGAAAAAAAACAAGTGACTGTGTTGCCTCCTCTCGCTCGACACACAGACGCTCCAAGATGCAGCAACTGATCCTGTGTGTTCTCCTGGCATCCTTCTGGACGAGCTGCACCGGAGCAGGAGGTGAGTCTGCTCAGCCATACAGGGAGAAGATGTGCAATTTATTTACATTATTTGAATCTCTATTGCCTGTTAGTCTGCTAAATAAAATGTGAAAGAAATTGGCCGGTTAATTCAATAATAGATGGGTAGTCTGTGCTTTTTCTGGGAATGTTTGTCCTTTGCGCAATTTCAGCTTGTTGTCTCAATATTTATTTTTCATTTTGATCTGTC
Organism: Amphiprion ocellaris; assembly: GCF_022539595.1. Lineage (NCBI taxonomy): Eukaryota > Metazoa > Chordata > Actinopteri > Pomacentridae > Amphiprion > Amphiprion ocellaris. The sequence goes on from NC_072779.1 coordinate 27,231,675, forward strand.
AAATTATTTTACATCTAATCACGCTTGATATCGAAATTAATACAAGCTCTAATATCAAGGCAAAACAGTAAATATGGAATGAATGACTCGACCAGAAAGCTGCTCAGTGAAAGCAGTAAGATAAAGTTGCGTTTTTTTCTTCCGCTGTGTCACTTAATTAGTTGGAAAGTTGATATATTGTGGAATTCCGTGAATCTAAAAATAGACAGAAATTCCAGAACTGATAAAGAAAAACGTTCAGGTGAGAGATGGAAGCTCGGAAAACGAGCCCACCCCAACCCTCAACCACCCTTCTCCAAAAGAGAGCACCAAAAACCGCCTACGTGACGCGCTCCACCTGCCTGTCCATCAGGCCGGGGAGGCTCCTCCGTGCATCAAAACATGAAGCTGCAGCTCCGGGCTGACGGCAGCAGAGGGTCCGAAGAGAAAAGCAGCAGAACTGAGATTCCCTCTGAGCCTCCGCGCGTCAGACACGTCTGTGTCTCCCGTTCTCTCGCTTGCACTCCCCCTCTTTTTGCCCCCTCCTCTCTCTGACTCCTTCTCTCACTCTTGCACCTGCTCGCTCAGCCAGTCACAGTCGTTTGTTGCCGCAGAGAGAAGCGTCATGCGCAGCGCCGCTGTCTCCAGATCTCCAGAACAGTCCTCCGCGGTTTGACACCACGACTCAGGGATGGTAGCAACGATCACTGCAGACCGATCAGAGCGACTCACTCTAGTCACCGGTCACTATGGAAGTAAACGGCTAAAGCTCCTCTTATGTTTTTTTTAAAATTTGTTTTCTTTTAAAACTCCAAATACACATTTTCTGTCTGTCTTTAAAATGTGGCTGAACTTGACCTTAACAAAAAATAAATGAATAAAAATACTTGACAAAAATGTAAACATTTTAGTCAAGTATTTTTATTAATTTATTTTTCATTGAAGTGACAGCTGAAATGAAAATAGCATCATTTATGATCGCGTGTTGCGAGATACACTATATTGTCAAAAGTATTCGCTCACGTGCCTTGACTCGCATGTGAACGTAAGTGACATCCCATTCCTAATCCATAGGGTTCAATATCACGTCGGTCCACCCTTTGCAGCTATAACAGTTTCAACTCTTATGGGAAGGCTGTCCACAAGGTTTAGGAGTGTGTTTATGGGAATTTTTGACCATTCTTCCAGAAGCGCATTTGTGAGGTCACACACTGATGTTGGACGAGAAGGCCTGGCTCTCAGTCTCCGCTCTAATTCATCCCACAAAGGTGTTCTATCGGGTTGAGGTCAGGACTCTGTGCAGGCCAGTCAAGTTCATCCACACCAGACTCTGTCATCCATGTCTTTATGGCACTGGTGCACAGTCACGTTGGAAGAGGAAGGGGCCAGCTCCAAACTGTTCCCACAAAGTTGGGAGCATGGAATTGTCCAAAATGTCTTGGTATGCTGAAGCATTCAGAGTTCCTTTCACTGGAACTAAGGGGCCAAGCCCAGCTCCTGAAAAACAACCCCACACCATAATCCCCCCTCCACCAAACTTTACACTTGGCACAATGCAGTCCGACAAGTATCGTTCTCCTGGCAACCGCCAGACCCAGACTCGTCCATCAGATTGCCAGATGGAGAAGCGCGATTCGTCACTCCAGAGAACGCGTCTCCACAGGTGGCGTCCTATCACAGTTCCACGCTGGAATTCACTGAGCTCCTGAGAGCGACCCATTCTTTCACAAATGTTTGTAAAAGCAGTCTGCATGCCTAGGTGCTCTATTTTATACACCTGTGGCCATGGAAGTGATTGGAACACCTGATTCTGATTATTTGGATGGGTGAGCGAATACTTTTGGCAATATAGTGTACATACGTGCTGTATGTTTACCATCACAGCACCTTTAATACAGTCACGAGCTCTAAAATATTCTCTTTGGTTTATATAACATCTGTGACATCCAGGAGGAAGCTGCGCTGTTTCTACAGCTGATGTAAAATATATTTTAAATGGTTAGTGGTCGTTAATTTTGCATCAGTCTGAGAATTCATTCATTCATTCATTCATTCATTCATTCATTCATTCATTCCGTGTTGTGGACGGTGGCCAGTGCGCGCTCCGATAAACGGTCCACATCCATAGAGACCCAGTACTGCTCTTAGTTTTGTAAGTTTTGTGCGTGTTGGGGTTGTTCTGCTACTTCTGAGAGAAACACTTTTGACTCAGAACTACTGTTGTGGGGAAATTAGTGCACATTCCCATAACTTTAACGATTAAAGAGACTTTATCTCAACATTTCCATAATTTTAAATGTCAATTTGAACTAAATACTTGATTTAAAGTTCAGAATCAGGTTAATATTAGCGTTCGGAACTTTGCTAAGGGTAATTCCAGGGAATTATGTCATCCGGCGTCCCTACTGAAACAGCTGAGTGTTCATGTGGCTCCTGGTGCTGCCGAGTTCTCATGTCGTTTTCAGACGCGCCGACGGACGGACAGTTTGTTTGCCCTTCGCTGCCTTTTGTTTCCTCCTTGACAGTTTCCTCAGCTCACTCTCTGGCCACAGCTCTCACATCTATTCAACTCATTCATTGCTCATATTGTTCATATTGTTCATTCTGCTGAGCGCCACACATAAGATCAAAGCCGAGCGCCCATTGGTCAAGAATTGTGCGGACAGAAATCTGATTGGCTGACATGAAAAGAAGCCATTCTGAGACATAACTAGAGATATTTCAGTGATGTAGGGTATTTCTGGATTCGTTAAGTATTTTTGCGTAAGTAAAACCAGCCGTATGACATGTAAAAAAAAAAAAAAAAAGCTCCTTTAGTGGTAGAATCCATATAATATGCAAATATTATGTCACAGGTATTTCAGGCACTGTTCTTAGACAAATGTACGAGTAACACAAGTAAAAGTACTCAATGTATTATTTACGATGCATTTTAATTTAATTCAGTTCAATTTTATTTATATAGCGCCAATTACCAGTCAAATTGTCTCCAGATGCGTTACAGAACCCATATGCCTGAACCCCCAGAGCAAGGAAAACACCCTTTTAACAGGGAAGAAACCTTGAGCAGAACCCGACTCTATTTTAGTATTTGTACTTGGTAAATTACGTTTTAAAACCTCAGTTCAGTAACTTGTAACTACAGTTCTCAAATAAATGTAGTGGACTAAAAAGTAGATGCATGAAGTGGCATGAAGTACTAAAGTCTTTGTACATAAGATCAAGTACTTAATTACTTTCCACTGTTCATACACACGAAACGAGTAAATATTCTATGTGATTTCAAAGATTTGATAAAAGCTTTTTTGGTGGGTAGCTACAGCCACATCCTATGGGGATCAGTGGAGGCTGATCACTTATCGGCTTGGTTGATGAACAGAATCAATATTCAGCATTTTTCTGATAATAGTAATTTTTAACGGATTAATGCATTTTATGAATGTAAAAACATGCTACTTTGGCTCTGATGCCTCTCTCTCTTAAGTCCCGCCCACAGCACCATCTGATTGGTTACATGTCCTGAGTAAAACTGAAGAATCTATGCTAAAAGTATCTGTTCTGAATAAATGGGTGAAAAACACAAGACAAAGTTTTGTGTTACTTTGTTTTTCGGTTTTCTAAATTTTGGGACCCAGATTTTTAAGATTTTTATTATTACTGCATATATATATATATATATATATATATATATATATATATATATATATATATATATATATATATATATATATATATATGTATATATATATGTCTTGAAAAAACATTGCTGGATCCCAAAGTAGCAAATACTACAAACATTAATGCTGATGACTGACAAGCTTCATTATCACCATCATGAGATACAGTTGAACCATCTTGTCTCTGTAAGACTCACACAACTGTGATACTAAAAATAACACATTTTACTGTTAAAGCTGAAGCTGTAAAAGCTTGTTGGCAAACGTGACTCAAAGTTTGAAATTAATCCTAATCCTTTAATACACTCAGCATCCAGACTGCAGTGACGGAGAGTAATTAGACATTTCTGAAGTAAGATTTTTTTCTTCTTCAAGGCCCACACTTCACTCCCATGCAAATCCAGCGATTAAAATAAAACATGAGAAATAAATCTTTGAAATATGAGAATCTCTTTACACTCTGGAGCCATTGTAGATAATGATAGTACCCCTCAATACCACCTGACCCCCCAGAATGTTTGGCCCCTGCATGGTTTATTTTCAGAATCCATTATCATGCAGCTGCAGGAGGAAAAGGTTCACCACCATGGCAAAGAAACCAAGCAGGGACTTCCTTCACAAACACAGTGAGAAGTCCTCATATAATACTAATATGAGAGCAGGAGACCCTCCCCGTATTTTTTCAATGCATGTGTGTTTTTCATAAATATTTGATTTGTGAGATAGCAGCAGATATTTGTCTCTGCGTAAAGGGTGGAAACATGCAAACCAATTGTGAAATATTAATAAACCCACAGACAAACATGTGAGAATGGGATCTCAGTGTTTATGCTGATAGCACGGAAAGATAAAGCACAAACGACTACTTTTTTGTGAATAGGAAGACAGTTTCCTGTGTATTAGAGGTTTTGGTGTGGCCCTGAATAACAGTTGACTTAAACTAATAGGAGAACAATTCACTGTTTGCAGTAAGGAACAAAAAAATCTATTAATAAAAGCACGCATATGTAAATATATATATATATATATATATATAAATATATATATAATATATATATATATATATATATATATATATATATATATATATATATACATATATATATATATATATATATATATATATATATATATATATATATATATATATATATATATATATATATATATATATATATATATATAAAAATATTTCAGGATTCGTGCCAGCAAATATGGCAAGAGTCCAGCTGGGGTTTATTTGGCGTCATTTAGAAATGAATAATGCGAGGAGATGACACTGGCATCAACTGTGTTTTTGCTCCTTACATCACTCACTGTTGGTATCAAGATAAATATATACAATGTCTTGTCAATAAAAACCTATTCTTGACAAAATAATTTTTTGTGTTTCAGACTGGTGCTATCAATCCCAGTTTACCTGCGATCATCAGTGCAATGGTGAGCTTGTTTCACAATTTTATAACACACAGAAAACACACAGAAGTGTAGTTTAAAATAAAGAGAACTGCAGCATTTACCATACTGACAAAGACTTACCACGAGATCTGCACTCATAGTCACAGAGAGTTAGCAAATCAGAAATACAGGTAGGAGTCCCAAATATGTGTAAATGAAACCTTAAAAACTACTCTTGAACCTACAGTTTAAAATGCTAAAATTGAGGCCATATGCAGTTTTCCATCTTTTGTGTCTTGCTGCAGCCATCTGCAGCAGTTTGCATAGGTTGTGCTGAATCAGACAGTTCAAGTGTTAAAATGTAATAATAGCGCTCGATTTGAAAGTGACCTGGGGTCCGTTTCACAAAGCAGGTTCGGCAAACTCTGAGTATAACCCTGAACTCTGAGTTGATCTGCTCTGAGATAGGAAACTCTGAGTTTCCGATTCCAGAACAGCTGATCTGCGTTGGTTTAATCAACTCGGAGTAGTTTCACCAGGAGTTAAGCGCGTGCACCACAACTATAAAAAGCCAGCATCAATGGAGCCATGATTCAACGAGTCACCATGGCAACGGGGAAACGGAGGGCTGCGTTTTTCACCCATTTTAATTGGAAATCTTAATGCACTCATATGGCGAGTTTGAACAAATTTTTATAAAGAAGTGCACCACCGCTGCACCTGCAAAAGAGAGGGAGATGGTGTGGGGGAACATTGCTGCCTGGGTCAGTGCCTAAGTTTAAATGCAGTCCTTTGCAATCACAATAATATTACAGGAGAAAACAGTTTGAATGGTAGCCTATTAAGTTATTTCATTTAGGTGCAATCCCACGGGGGAGAAGCGCACGTGGCAGAAGCTTAAGATGAAATATAAAAACATTTTTAAAACAGGTAAGAAGTCGTCATAATCTCATGGAGCTACCTCATTTTGATCATATTTTACGGTTCGTTAACGAAAGGACATGTCATTTTGACAGACGGCAGAGCTAGACTACGCCAAAACCCGCCTGCTGACTGCATGAATGAATGAGGAAATCAAATAGCGTGTGTGACTGAAAGAGGGCGGACCCAGAGAGAAACTCGAGGTTCATTAAGAAAAACCTCGTCCCGACCAGGTTAGGTTCATTGACTCTGTTACTACAGTAACTGACCGAGAGCTTAAGTTACCCCTCTCTCTGAAACAGGCTACAGTTACCCCTCTTCTCTGGTTTGAGTTGCCTCCCTTTTTGACACGGAAAACGCAGTTTCCCTCATTTCAGGGTTAACAGACTCAGAGTTTTCACTAAATCTGCTTTGTGAAACAGACCCCTGCCTTTTTAAAAACAAACAAACAAACAAAGATAAGTATTGAGCCTGTAATCCAATGTCAGCCAAAATTTCTTGAATAAGACATGACATAAGCCATAAATATGTTTTACTAAGTGTGGAGTCTGAAGCTATGATAATAACTTTTATTGGTGGTTGCAGCTGGTGATGACAAGTTTTAACTTCTGTGAGAAAGACTTGCAATTTGTTCAGTTGCATCACATAGTAAGAACTGACAGAGAAGCAAAGCAAATAACTATCTGTTTAAAAATGCAAGCTGATATCGTGCTTCTGAAAGATTTGGCCCAAAGGTAAAATCTCTGTGGAGAATAGTAAAGGGCCAATGATTGATCCCTGTGACTCACCATGCATGTGGTGGATTTACTGTCCCTCCAACCAATCTGTTCAGAGACATAATAAGAAAATCAGTCTAGAAGCAATAAAACTGATGTTTGGCCTCTGCCAGCTGCTATAAGAAGATTATTAACCAGTTTAAAACTTTAAACTCTGCTTTTTCTTGTCGTAGCACCAGAAAAGTGGGACCACGCCTTTAAGGAATGTGCAGGAAAATACCAGTCGCCCATCAACATCGTCACCAGAAAGACTTTGAAAGATGAACGTCTGACTCCGATAAAGTTTAAGAACTACCAGCAGATCTTCAGGAGCACCATCAAAAACAACGGCCACTCAGGTGAGCCTCCTTTCTGTTTAACATTGATTAGTAAACAGTGTTTAAAGCTCTGTTGTGAAGTCAGTATGTTTGGTGTTTGTCCCCTCTAGTTCAAGTTGGAGTTCCTCATCTGAGCACCATCTCAGGGGGAGGCCTGCAGGGCATCTACAAGGCGGTGCAGTTCCACCTGCACTGGGGCAACAATGGAGGACCTGGCTCCGAACACACCATTGATGGGGAGCAGTATCCCATGGAGGTACATTAACAATCCTAAAGAAAACACACAGACTGTCTGTGACATGGTGAATATGAGAGAGCAGTCATAATTGAGGATTAGTGATTCGGGATGTTGTGTTGATTTTGGCCACATGAAGACAGCTGAATGGACATACACCAGCACAAATGAAGTCAAAACTTTCAATTAATAATTATCTTGTACCACACTCACTGTCCACTGATTAAAACATTTTATTGGCTGCATAGCATTGCTATAGGAAAAAAAAACACCTAATAACTTTGCTAATCAATATGAAAACATGTAGAAGTTAGTAAATGATCATATTGTTTCCTTAACCGCTGAAAACGTAGTAAAACAGACCAATCATTTTAGGCACGATGATAAAAATGGTTTTTATCTATGAATTAAACTCTTTATTATGTACAGTGTATGAATACACAATATTTTAAATGAAAAATGGTGCTATTCTATACTATTAGCATATGAATAAAACACTAAAACTAACAATATGATTGTCCATCTCATACTTGTCCACATCCTCAGCCTGTAGTTCTGAAAGCACATACTGAATATTTACTGTAGTCTTTAATGTGACTGTTTGTTAGAAAACACTTTCAGCTGTGGATTTGCCTGTTAGTGAATACTTAAGGTGTCCGAAGGCTTGACTCAAAATAGATTACACTGCACTTGCTCATGGTAAAGAAGGAACGTGTCACTCTGTAGTGACGTGTTGCGGCCCATTGATATTTTTTAACTGTATATCAGACTTGGAATACACAGCAGACGGTAGTCTTAGAATGGAAGAATATCACCAGATCTAACCTTTAAAGGTAAAGGCAGCGTGGTGTCATATTCAGGGAATCACTGCTCACAGTCTCCAAGCTGTTCCTGCATAAACATGAGGCAGTTGTATAAAATGCCATGGAGAAAGAGCAGGAACAGCAAAAAGTGAGATTTCCTTAACTGTACTGCAGTTGTGAACAGACACAACAAAGTCAGCAATGCCTGCAGTTCATCACTCATGTTTAATTAACCACTGGTAGTCAGGACCGAGGTCTTTGTTTTCCCCTGGAAACCAGTCATGTGGTAGGAGTCTGATGAATCAGGCAGCAAGAAGTGACAGTTCAAATCTGAAAGCAAACAGATATCTGTGTTATAGTTTCCAAAATCCTTCATTTCTGCCTGTTGAGGCTCAAACACAAACCAAGATATTTCAAACTAAAAGAGGTTCAGCAGCATTTACAAAAGTTCCTTTAAGACATCCATCCATCCATTATCTATACACCGCTTAATCCTCACTAGGGTCGCGGGGGGTGCTGGAGCCTATCCCAGCTGACTCGGGCGAAGGCAGGGGACACCCTAGACAGGTCGCCAGTCTGTCGCAGGGCCACATACAAAGACAAACAAGCACTCACACATTCACACCTACGGGCAATTTAGAATAATCAATTAACTTCAGCATATTTTTGGACTGTGGGAGGAAGCCGGAGTACCCGGAGAAAACCCACGCATGCACAGGGAGAACATGCAAACTCCATGCAGAAAGATCCCGGGAAAGCCGGGACGCGAACCAGGGACCTTCTTGCTGCAAGGCGAAAGTGCTAACCACTACGCCACTGTGCAGCCCCTCCTTTAAGACATGTTTCTGATAAATACCTGCAGAACCTGATATCTATTTCTTTTGTTACAGCATGAAATCTCCACACATGTTGCAATTGCAGCAGCTATAATTGTGACATTTTTGCTGGTTCTGTTTACAATAAGGTTCTCCATATACTGCATGAAATATAATGTTGCAGAAGGTGTTAACAGTTGTAATGTTTTCTCTGCAGCTGCACATTGTTCACATGAAGAGCCACTACACTGATCTGACTACAGCTTTGAGAGATCCAGAGGGAATTGCAGTTCTTGGATTTTTCTATGAGGTATTTCATAATTTCCTGTTTCATTTTATCAGTCTACAGTTGCAAGTGTGAAATTGTGAAATTAAACAATACTGATATGTGTCTCCTCCCATATTTAGAAATCCAACAGTGCAAACAGAAAGTATGAAGCCATCATCAACACTGTGCGAAATGTCAAAGCCACAAGTATGTATGACTGTTCTGTACAATCAACCAAACACGAGGCTGCATATCTTTGTTGCTAACGTTTTCACTGCGGCTTCTCTGTTTTCAGATAGTAATACATCTCTACCAGCCATCTCTCTGGCCCAGCTGATCCCATCTGAGCAGAATCTGACCTCCTACTACCGATACAAAGGCTCTCTGACCACCCCAGGGTGTGCTGAGGCCGTGGTTTGGACTGTGTTTGAGAAGCCCATCCCTCTGAGCATGGATCAGGTTAGAATTCACCTGATTTTACTCACTGTTTTAAAAATTAATTTTTCTATTCTCCACTAATTTTAAATCAAAACTTCAGTTATCAAAATGTTTGCCTGAGTAGTGAAGGGAGAACTGTTCAGGAAAAGTTTTCGTTCTGCAGAAACCCATTCCCTGTAACTAATGACTTTTTTTTTATACTCCTTTGTTAGATTGTTACAGATGTATTGATGTTAATGCAGCATCTTTTTGTTGTGGCTGGTTATGGTGAAGCTAGATTCAACTAGCTTATGTACAGTTAGTGGTTCCAGCCCTCTGTTACATGAATCTCTAATAATTTCTTTTACTTGTCTCTAACTTTTACTAGCATTCTACAACTTGTTCTCAAACTACTGGATGATTTATATACCATACCAGCCATGTGAGAAGTGACACTGTTAACAATTCACAGATAGAGAGGTTGTTACGTTATTAAAGCCACTACAATGACAGCTGCAAAGCTGCAATAGGCAGAACTTGAAAGAATTAACCCTCCTCCTGCCGCTCTCATTTCTTTCAGTTCTAAGCCCCTGCAGATGTGCAGAAGTCTAGTTATACAACTGAATCACAATAAGCTGAAATGCTAGTGTGGAATTTTTGCCATCTATGCCCCCCAAAAATACTGCCTACTCAACCTTAATATTTGCTAATGTGTTGTAAACTCATAAGTCTTTCAATGCAAATTCTTAAACTGCAGACTCACTGATAAATGTAATTGTCAGATAAAAGAGGTGCACTATTTTCCTCCTAAAATTTGTGGAGCAAAGCAGCATAAAAAGAAAATGCTGAGGTGCAAGCAGTGTACAGAACGCTAGAATCATTCCTTTGCTGGTCCTCCGTATACAAATTGACATAAAAACTCAGCGTTCCCAGACTCAGTCAGATTACACATTTTGGCGAAGCTAGAGCCTGACTTTATATCTAATAATCTTCTGTTCCTCCAGCTGGGAGCATTCTCAGACCTGCAGTTCCACGATGGCAAGCAGATGATGGGAAATTTCAGGCCTGTCCAGCCCCTCAATGGCCGGCAGGTGTTCAGATCAGGAGGTGCCATGATCCTGGCCAGCTCTGCCCTCCTGATGGCCGCCATTTCCATGGCGTTGGGATTGTCCCACCCCAACTAGAGCGAGGCATCCCAATGCTGCACTGCGACATCCATAAACACAATAAGCTCTGTATCAATCCTCAGCTGAGCCCTGGTTTGTAACATCTTAGTCTCACGGCTGCAAAGATGATAGACCATGTCGTAGTGCAGGCATTACCTGCCTGGTGTTCCTCCCTTATGACACAAATGACAAAGGCATTCGAGGAATGCCTTACGAAAGGAGCTGTAAGGGTTTCATCAGCATTCATGCATGCTTAGTGAAAGAATAGGTCTTATTTCAGCATTATGAATGTGCCATAAAACAGGTTGCCAATCACTCTAAAATGACAACTAATTTCAGATTCAACCCCAGATCTCCTAGTCATGCCCTCGTTTCTCACAGCATCATCCTAAACACCAACACACTCCTTGAACACTTAAGACCTCATCCCCCCTGTCCAATGTCAGGTAAATTTAGTCTCTGCTAATGTCAGAGTGACTTGTCGATGTCAGCCCCATGAACTGGCATGTGATGAGTTATTAATGGGGCATGTGAACAGCATGGAGTTATAAATAGCAGAACTGATTCATAAAAACAAGCTCCATTTCAAAGTCAGAGGTCAAAACAGTTTGTTTTTTGTTTCAAAGTCCAGGAGCGCACAGTACAACTGACAGGTGAAGCCCTCACAGCCACTGAGTCAGCAGCTGGTTTGTGAAAAGGAGCAAGTGTGACAAGTGTAAGGCCTTTTTCCACCAGCATTCTGTAACTGGAAAATCCACAAAGAACAAATGCATACTGTTCTGAGAGCAGAGCTGCAGGCTCTCTCCTCTCAGAGTCAGAGGAAGCCGACACCTGAGGGAAAAGTGATGATGATGCAGAGATGCTGATAGTGACTCACACAGTGAGTGACAGCATCATGCAGAACGAGGACACAGCAACACTTCTCAGAGCCGAGCAGCACGTCTTTTCCACCATTACTTTCACGCATTTCAAACGTATCACATGAGCCCGTATGTCTTGATGTTGCAGATGGTGAGCTACATGCACGTGGCTGCTGAAGTGATGCCGCACACACTAAACAATGCTTGCCAGATTCATACACACACCTCCGTTTCTCCCAGTTTTGACCCATAAAGTTCAATGAGCTTATCGTGAGGACATGTGACTGTGTTCATGGCTTGTATTTCAGGCTCTGGGATGCACTGAATGTTACCGACTGTGAATTACACCCCACTGAGTTCTCACTCATTTATTCAAGAGGACTTGTTATGCATTCTAGTGAGAGATCTGTGCAATTTTCCAGCAAGATGTGTTGTGTTGATCTAGCAAAGAATCTGTATATTGTCCATTGTTTCATACGCCCTACAGTTATATTTCTATGCTGTGCCACTGTACACATGTATTTATGTACTGAATGTGTATATTGATATGAGACGCACAGTTATTGTTATTTATGTATTGCAAAGTACAGTAGGCAGTAGTACTGAGTGCAAACCTATATATGAAGCATCAAGTTGTTCATGTCCAATAGAGTTTACTTTATGATCTTCAAGTGTATAAGACTGTCAGGTTGTAATGCTTGAAAGTGTTGTAAATAATATGGAGAATGTGTTTCAACTGAACAATAAACTGCTTACATGCCTTTTTAATGGCCATGTCTTCTGTGTACATGCCTCAGTGTCAGCTCTGCCTCCAAATCCCTGCACAGTGAAAAATGATATGAGAACACACTCTGTTGACTCTGTTGTTTGTCTGCTGGCTCAGACACACAGACAAGCTTCTCAGTTTGCTGACCGATTCTCCTCCGGTCCGTCAGGAGAGTCTGAGGGTGCTCATGGGTCTTGATCCCTTAATCCTTTTCTAATTGACTTGTTCTTGATGCTATGGAGGCAATTTTACATGAAGAACAGGAGATTGTTGTTGTAATATACTTAGAGCGACCACAAGTACACAAACACACTAAAATGTGACACCAAATACATATATTTTTTTACTGGGATATGAGACAATTTGCAGGTGCTTCTTCAAGTTATTGTACATCCCCTCCCCCCCTTTTACCCCTGTCATTAAAGAATCAGAAGGCTTATTGAGACAGACAGGCTTAGGAAGACAGCAGGCCTTCACAGACACATGCTTGCAGGTCAAGAGAGCATACACACAAAAGCTTGAATGAATGACTCCTGTTCATTCCCCTGCTGGGTTGATGCTTCATATTTGGCAGTGGCACCTTTCAGTCTTCCAGTCAACAGGACAGCACCAACACAAGTGCACTAAATCTCTCCTCAGTTCCCCTCGTCCCTGGGGTTTCTGGGACAAAGGGCACCATTTTCCCTCCCTAAAACATGCACAGCAACCCATCAGATAACCAGCTGCAGGTAAAGGTCACTGGGCCAGTCATTGTCCATGTAGTCCAGAGAAAAACAAACAGTGCCACCTTTTCCCGGATCTCCTCTCCCTCCCTGCTGCATCTCAGGCTTGATATAAATCCTAGGCAGCCAGCTGATTGATGCTGCAGTGCTCTACGACAGGCTGTCACCGAGGGATATTTGTGACCCATTCCACTATATTCTAATCCAATTGATACACCTGCTAACCTGGTTATTGTACAGTTACCTGGCTGTTATATGTTATATGAGAGTTATATGACTCTCTGGGCTGTCTGCCAGCTGATGTAACATTAGCCAATATAATATAACCAGAGCTTGCAAGGTGACGTAGCAGCAGCTCTTGTTGGAGCACAATCTCATTCTACCAGGAAAACAGACTATGTGTGAGATAGTTCCTGCGCATTCGTTGAATGAAGCGATAGGAGAAAGTATTCAGGTCTCATTCAGTATATTTATTACAAATAGATTGAATATAGCATACAGAGCTCTGGGTCCAACTTCCTATCCCTGACAACAGAGTTCTTGTCAATTCACGAAGTCTGACACACTATTCTTCCCCTGACCCAGCCTTATATCTAATTTCACAGGTGCATAAGCTTTCAGGGTGTGTCTTTCTGCTGGTTGGTTGTCTTCTGCGCATCTAACCCCCTCCTTTGCGTATGAGCAGCCATCTTCTTGTCCCGATCTGGATCCTCCGAACCTCACAGCCATGAAGATGGTTCCCCTCTCTTTGTGGGGGAGGATGAAACCTCAGCAGTTGTTCTTATCTGTGAAACAGAGTCTCCAGTACAACCTTGAAACAGAGTCTCCATCATAATTTTTCACCTAGTTCTTTTCCAATCTTGCATACCTCCGTCATCCAGTATTTTTCCATCTTCATAGACAGTGTAAAATATCATCATAAACAGTGCAAAACATTAGGAATATGATTCTATAAAAGCAAGCAGTTAATATAAAACATATTATTCTATAAAAGCAAGCCGCTAGTATAAAAACAGTATAAGAACTCCATTTAGAAATATCATAGAAATCCCACACTCTCGAGCAACAACCTCCCTCCTCTAGTTTTTACAATTATGGAGATGCTATCAAAGCAGTCCAAACATTAAATTCCTTTTGAATTAAACTCAGAGGAAAAGAGCAGCATGATGGTTTTTCTTCCAAAGTTTAACACTTTCATTTTGGGAAAAATACACAAATACAGTAAGGGCCCATTAACCGATAATATATTTTTTAGCAGGCTGCTCATCACATAACAGACACTGTTACAGCCATTCGAATGCATTTGGGATAATATCCTGTCATTTGTACACTGTAGCTGACAACTGTTTACAAGCAATGCTCTGATAAATGATGAGAAAGAATGTGAATTAACTCAAAGCCTTTGGATCTCACAGAATAGAGCAGTCCCCTGGTTTCCAAAGCCTTTTAAAAAATGTCTTTATCTCTTTCAATCACATCACCAACATGACCTGGATGAATGAGAAACTACACAGATCTTTCAATCACACTTACTTCTCAATAGCTGCAGAGGTGAGAGGTTGTCATGGTCAAAGTTAACACGACACATAGCTGGGATGTCTTTATATGTGAGCCCTGTTTCCATGCTGATCTGATCTCAGAGGTGTTTGAGGAGCACCGTTGCATTTAGTTCAGAGGCGATGAGATCAGCTGCTGCTGAGGTGGCTCAGAGCTCCTGATGTCAGAGCCATGAAAGTGGAGTCATTAAAACAGACAGACCTGGCTCTGAGGCTGCTCTGCCAGAGAAGCTAAAGAGATAGGTTAACCTCTGTAATCCCTTTTAGGAGCAGCACCTTTGGGAACGCGATCTGGATTAGTCTGGCCGCCTACTGACAATATTTCATGGAGAGATATCAAGAGTGGACACACGAAAAGGGAACAACCACTCAAAGCAATTCACCTCTGTAGTCAGGTGAATTACAATACAATACAATGACTTTATTAATCTCCGAAGGGAAATTCAATTTTCTGGTCTCTGTTTATTTTTGAATTTAATAGTCTGATTGCTGATGGCAAGAAACATTTTCTGAATCTTTCTGTCCTGCAGTGCAGGGATAGGAGCCGTCCACCAATGTTTTGTTGTTCACTGAGGCAGATGTGAAGTGGATGATCCAGGTTTGTCAAAATGGCCTCCATCTTTCTAAGTGCCCGTCTCTCCACCTCATCCTTCAGTGAGTTCAATCTGATTCCAACCACAGAGCCAGCTTTTTAAATCAGTTTGTTGAAATGCCTTGCATCCTTGTTTTTTATACTGCCTCCCCAGCAGACTGCAGCATAAAACAGGACACTTGCTACCACAGACTGATAAAACATCTGCAGCATCTTACTGCAGATGTCTAATGATCGAAGTCTTCTGAGGCAAAAAAGTCGACTCTGGCCCTTTTTGTAGATGAAGTATACGTTTTTAGACCAGTCCAACTTATTATCAAGGTGGACACCTAAATATTTATACGATGTCACCACCTCAATGTCCACGCCACAAGTGTTCACTGGCTGAAAAGTGGGTTTGGATCTGCAGAAATCGATGATCATTTCCTTTGTCTTTGAGGTGTTGAGTACCAGGCAGTTTTTGTGACTCCAGTCACTGAAGGCACTAATCAGATTCTTGTATTCAGCTTCATGTCATTTCTGATACATGCCACTATAGCAGTGTCATCAGAGTATTTCTGAATGTGACAGGACTCAGTGCTGTATTTGAAGTCTGATGTATACAGTGTGAACAGGAATGGAGCCAGGACTGTTCCTTGTGGAGCCCCAGTACTGCTCATTAATGTCCCAGAAACTCAGTTCCCCAGCCTGATAAACTGTGGTCTTCCTGTCAGGTAATCTATGATCCAAGAAGCACAGGAAGGATCCACTCCCATCTCTGTGAGCTTGTCTTTGAGTATGGTGGGTTGGATGGAGTTGCATGCATTTGAAAAATCAGAGAACATGATTCTCACATAAACTCCAGGTTCCTCCAGATGAGACAGGGCACGGTGAAGCATGAAGAGGATGGCATCATCCACTCCAATGTGTTCTTTGTATACAAACTGCAGTGAATCGAGTTTGTCTTTGACCTCAAGCCTCAGTAGGCGTAGAATCAGCAGTCCCAGAGTTTTCATGATGTGTGAGGTAAGGGCAATAGGTCTGTACTCCTTTAGTTCTGCCGGACATTTGACTTTTGGTACTGGTACAATACAGGATGTTTTCCATAGAGCAGGCACCCGCCCCAGCTGTAGACTCAGGTTGAAGATCCTGTGGAGAGGTTGACACAGTTGTGCAGCACTTTAAGTCTTTAAGCAGCCTTGGACATACACCATCTGGGCCAGCTGCCTTCCCAGAGCAAAGTCTCCTAAGCTCCAACATCACCCCTGTTTCTGTGACAGAGAAAGGTACAGGTGCTAGAAGGGAAGTGGCTGCAGCTGTGGAGACATGTTTAGGAGATGGAGAAGGAGGAGGAGGAGCTATAGTGGGGATTTCCATATGTTGAGGAGAAGAAGGAGGAGCAGCAGTGGAAGTAGGTGTGTCCACAGTGTCAAATGATGAAATGTTGAAGTTTTTCAACAGATTTGACACTGTGGACACACCTAAGTTAAGGTTAAGTTCATCAGCTCTTTCCACACCACCCACTATTGGCTCCCTTTTCTTTTTATTGTTATGTCCAGAGATGGTACTGATTCCTCTCCACACATCACGAATGTTGCTGTGTTGAAAATTCCTCTCTATCTTCTTTTTGTATTCCAGCTTTGCCGTCTTCAGTTTCCTCTTCCACTCATGTTGTACTTCTTTGAGCCGTTCTTTGTCACTGTCTCTAAAAGCTTTTCTTTTCTGGTTGAGGATTGCCTTTATGTTGCTTGTGATCCATGGTTTGTTATTGGGGAAACAGCGAACAGTCTTTGCAGATATGACTGTGTCTCTACAGAAGTTGATGTACTCAGTAAAACAATCAACCTGTCTGTTAATGTTCATACTGTCCTCATCTGTTTCCAGCAGCACATTCCAGTCTGTTGATTCAAAGCAGTCCCTTAGAGCTTCACTAGCTTGAGGAGTCAATATTCTGATTTTGACTTTAGTTGCAGGCTGTCTCAGCGCACAAGGTTTGTAACAGGTCTGCAGATAAACCAAGTTATGGACTGACCTGCCCAGTGGTGGTAAGGCAGTAGCTCTGTAAGCTTCTTTGACATTGGCATACAGCAGGTCTAGGGTTTTATTTTCTCTGGTAGGGCAGTTAACAAACTGTATAAATCCAGTCAGGTGAGAGGAGAGGCTGACATGGTTGAAATCTCCTGATATTATTGCAAGTGCCTCAGGATGTTGAGTCTGTATCCTAGCAACAGTATCATGCAAAACATCGCACAGAACCAAGTCAGTTGCCTTGGGTGGAATGTATACAAGTATTGTTATGATATGACTGAACTCCCTTGGAACATAATATGGCCGAAGGGCAACTGCCAACAGTTCAATATCTGGACAACACAATTTCTCCTTAACAGTTATATGTGAGAATTTACACCATCTCTCACATATAACTGTTAAGGAGAAATTATTCACTAACTGTGACATTTGCCTTTTCCATAGACAGAAAATTAAAGGATAGTTTCAAATTCTTCACTTTGTGTCACTGTAAAATATCTATAACCTGTCCATGTATTCAGCGTATAAAAATAAAATCCATCTAGTTAAAATAATCCATCTAGTTGTTACTGAACCTGAAGAGACTCTAATATGAGAAATGGAGGAAAATATCCTCAGTCTGTGCAAAACACAGTTAAAGGTAAGGCTGTAGATAACAGGAGGCTTCAGTTCAAACCAAATGAACTTTCCAGATTAATGTGTTTTATGCAAGACTTTCATTACATATTGTAGATATTGTTACTCCGCCAAGGAACAGCAGAGTTATGTGACGATAGGCATACATTTGTCTGTGAATCCATCTGTCTGTCTGTCTGTCTGACTGTGTGAAACATTACTCAAAAACGGAAAAACGGATTTGGATGAAATTTTCAGGGAAGGTCAGAAATGACACAAGGACCATCTCATTAATTTTCACAATGATGTGGCTTATAATCTGGATCCACGGATTTGTTAAGGATTTTCCATTGCTAGATATAGCTGCTGGCACGGCGTCGCTATAACCATGACGTGAACATTGTGTCAGTTACCTGCTGCTGATCACATGATTGTGATCCTACTACAAAATGACTGTGATTTATCAGTTGGAAATCATACAAGGAACAAATGATTAAGCTGTGGGGTGTTTCTGAATCCCATCAAATCCTGCTGCCCGCTACATATTTAGGTCACGCAATGTAGCAAACCTCAGCCAGAAAGTGGTGAAGTTTCTGATGTTTCACAAAACCTTTATTTACGTTCAGCCGTCAGCCTTATTTTGAACACAAATTCACCTTTCTGTCCTTCACTCCTTTCTTCAGGAAACACCATAAGACCTTGTCCCCATTGCCACTAGGTGCTTATAAGGTGGTTATAAGTAATCCTTTGCTAAACAGCTGTTGGTGCAGCCATACTAAAGGTCGGAATACCAGTAAATCACACTGTACATTACGGAGGAAAACAACACAACCAGTCTGTCTTGGTGACTGGCCAGAACCAACTTGCGCCCACTTTATTTTTGCACATGTGCACATATAATTACTTCCTGTAGTTCTCCACATCAGTATAAGAGCACATTGAACAATGTCCTTATAGAGTTAACACCCCCACTTGCTCTTATACCGTACATGTCATTCCAACATAACTTTACTGTTTACACAGCTTGTTAGCCTTAGCTGACTGCATGTCACTCTTTAGCATATTACACCAAACATATAACCCACAAACTTCTCAATCCTGAGTTTTGTTACAGACTTAGAATATCTGCAACCATATCTGCTGTTGGACAATATTCAATGATTATTTTACCATCACTGAGTATAGACCGAACAAAATGATACTTAATGTCGACGTGTTTGCATCTCTGACAACACACTGGATTCTTTGACAAAGCAGTCGCACCTTGATTGTTCTCAAAGATCTTCACTGGTGTGTATTCACCTTCAGTGTCCATTTCTTTCAGTAACTGTACAAGATACAAGCTTTCCTGTGCAGTAGCTGCCAGTGCCATGTACTCTGCTTCACATGTAAATAAAGCAACTGTTTACTGTCTGTTTGATTTCCAAGAAATAACAGGTCCCTTTTCAGCTAAACTAAAACAGTATCCTGTTGTGCTTCTCCTGTCATTTTGATCTGCTGCCCAGTCAGCATTACTGTATGCTACAAGTTTGAGTTTTCCTTCTCGCTTCTTGTAAGACAATTCCTGGTTTATAGTACCTTTCAGATACCTCAGCACATGTTTTGCTGTTACCCAGTGTTGCTCTTTTGGCTCGGACAACTTACTTAGGATCCAACTCAGATCAGGCCTTGTACATGCTATTATATAGATTAAACTGCCCACTACTTCACAGTATCTCTTTGGATCAACAGATTCACCATCGTTGCTGAATGATTGTCTGTGTTCACATGGGGCTGATCTTGGTTTACAGTTAGACATGTCAAACCTTTCCAATAGCCTTGTAATGTAC